>NC_041388.1:450125361-450129581 GCF_002162155.2 Triticum dicoccoides | reverse complement strand
GGGGGTTTGGCGGCTGCTCACCATTGGGCCTTGGCCCAACTGGTGGAGAGGGAAGGCCTGCAGGGGACGTGCAACTAGGCCTGTTAACCCTACGCTCGGTCAACACGCGGGCGAGAGGCGCGGGCGAGCTGCTGCTGTTCGCTTCTGAAGAACAGAAACAACAACACGTCCATGGTGATGCAGGAGACCACGGCAGGGGGGTCCCGGCAACGGGGATAGCGGGAACCGGCAGGAACGAGCGGATCGAGACGTCCGATGTCGGTTTCGGGCAACGGTGGCGGACGTAGCTCGGGTGCGGGGCTCCAAATCCATGGCGCTTTCCAAGGTGCAGAGAGAGAGATTAGGGAAAAGCGGAAGCTTCAGCGAAACAGAGACAAGGGAAAGGAGCAGGTGCAGCGAGGACGACCTGGCCGTGACCTTCTTCGACGGCGGGCGTGGGTGCTCTAGGTGGTCGTGGGGTGGGGCGTTGGGGCCGGACCCTGTAGAGAGGAGGCCACAGGCGAGGGGAAGGAAGGCAGGGCGCAGAGCTCCAGCTGCGCATCCATGCCGATGCAGAGGACAGCGGCGTTGACTTGGCTGCAGCGACATCGCGGGGACGGTGGCGGCTTGGCGTGCTGTCGACGCATGAAGCAGAAGGCGAGCCGGGGAGGTCGACGTGGTCTCGGGCGTCGCGGCCAACGGGAGCGGGCGGTGAACGGGCGTCTCATCCCCTGCTCATTAGGAAGCAGAGCAGCGGCAGCGAACTCTGCGGGGAGGAGGCCAGGAACACCGGGGCGGCCGCGGGAAGGTTGGCAGAGGCCGGGAGTCGGCGGTTCGGGAACTTTACGGCGGGAGAGGGGGTCATGGAGCTCCAAGCGGCGGCTCCATGGTTCCCTGTGAGAGGAAAATAGAGAAAGGAAGGGGAAGATCGTGAGAAAAGAGGTTGAGAAGCAGGAGGGAAAAAGGAGCGGGGCTGTCGGGGCACTCATCTCTGGCGAGGTTTCGGTCGCTGGTGTCGGCCGGATGACGAGGCTGGGTCGAGGGCGATGGGGATCTGTGGGAGGAGCTCAGGAAGAGGTGCTCAAGATGGAGGGGATCGAGAGGGGCTGGTGATTGGTGGGTTTGAATCGGGAGGGATCCTGAGAGAATGGCGGCGGCGCTAGGGAAAGGATGGATGGGACAAGGCCCCTAGAATTTAGGGTTGCAGGTTTATATAGTGAGTGGGTCTATACGCAGACTAATGGAAGCCCTTCGATCTAAAACAGACGGCTGAGAAAAAAAAGGTTAGGAAGTCCAATAAACAAAACAAAGATATTTTGTAGACGTTAGGGGATGATCCGGACACAGCGGTAACGACTGTCCGGGTCGGGTCCGGGAGAGATTTCGGATGCGCGCGGGAGGAGGTCCGCGGACTGATGAGAGAGGTTAGGTTGGACCTGGCGGTAGGTCGTGTGCTGTGTAGATGGTCTCCGGCTGAGAGAAGAGAAGAGAGGGAGGCCCGGCAACTGTTTCCGGAGACCGAAAACGTCCGACGTTAGACCAGCTATAATGCCGCTATAGTTTAACGGTTGGGCTATCAAACGAACTCTGAATGCGATGAAACTGGACAGGCGGTCTATCTACACTAAAATAAGACCGCACGCCAACTTTCATCCCATTCCGAGAACATTATCCGGCCACTTATAAAATAATATTCGGACGTGCCGCGGGCGCGTGCGAGTGTGTCTGGGTTCAGAACGGACAACAGACGAAACTGGGGAAACCCGGACGGATGCAAGTTTGAAAACATGATGATGCAATGCACATGATGACATGGCAAGATGCAACACGCAAGCGAAGACAAGGCAACAACAGCGAATAACCGGAGGACACCTGGCACATCGGTCATGGGGCGTCACACTGCCACCCCTTTATTGTCTCCACGAAAGATCCTTCGAGCCATATGACGTTGGGCATCTTGCCCACCATGGCTCCGCCGCATTCTGCTTGTTGGCCTCGTACCACCTTCGGCTTGATATGGAAGGTCTTTAACCACAGGCAGAAGTGGGGCCGGATGCGGAGGAAAGCCTCACACACGATGATGAACGCTGAAATGTTGAGGATGAAGTTCGGGGCCAGATCATGAAAGTCCAGCCCGTAGTAGAACATGAGACCACAGACGAATGGATGGAGGGGAAACCCTAGTCCGCGGAGGAAGTGGTGAAGGAAAACTACCCTCTCGTGAGGGTCCGGGGTAGGGACGATCTACCCCGCAGCGGGCAGCCGATGCGCGATGTTCGCGGCTAGGTATCCGGCTCCGCGCAGCTTCTTGATGTCTCCCTCCGTGACAGAGGAGACCATCCACCTGCCTCCCGCTCCGGACATGATTGGAGAAGGTTGAGGTGGGAAGTGCGGACTTGGGCGCTAGAGCTCGAGTGTGCGAAAACAGATGAGTAAGGGAGGAAGAAGGCGTGGATAGAAAGGTGAATCCTTATCCCTTTATATGGGCGGACAAAACTAAGCGTCCCCACTTTCCTGGTAAAACTCGCTTATCCCCCAAGCGCCGCAATTGATGGCGCGGTTGGGTTACCCACGCCCGTATTAATGAGAATCCCGTAATAAGGGGACACGATCTCTGCTTTGACAAGACGTGTCGAAAAACTGCCTTGCGTTATGTGCGGGGCTGGTTAAAAGAAACGGTTCGAATAATCACCGGGCCATGACGTAACGTCGTGCTGCCAAAACAAGCCAGCAAATTAGATCTACGAAAATATTATTCTCTCTACGGTGGAATGTGGATCTTATTTTGCAGGGTCGGACACTATCCTCGTATTCAAATTCTTCTGTGATGTATTTGGAGAAGGAACACGCCTTGCAATGAGGAAGACAATACTGCGCACCGGACTCATCGTCATCGAAGCCTGGTTCAGGGGCTACTGAGGGAGTCCTGGATTAGGGGGTCTCCGGACAGCCGGACTATCTCCATTGGCCGGACTGTTAGACTATGAAGATACAAGATTGAAGACTTTGTCTCGTGTCCGGATGGGACTCTACTTGGCGTGGAAGGCAAGCTAGGCGATACGGATATGGATATCTCCTCCTTTGTAACCGACCTTGTGTAACCCTAACCCTCTCCGGTGTCTATATAAACCAAAGGGTTTTAGTCCATAGGACAACAACCATAACATACAATTATACCATAGGCTAGCTTCTAGGGTTTAGCTTCGTGGTAGATCTACTCTTGTACTACCCATACACTACTAGGAAAAGGCCTACTAATGGCGCACCTGTTTTGGCTACTAATGGCGCACTACAGGTGCTCCATTAGTACCACGCCACTAGTATATTTTAGTAATGGCGCACCACAGGTGCGCCATTAGTATCTGGTATACTAATGGCGCACCACAGGTGCGCCATTAGTGTCCCACAGGTGCGCCATTAGTATCTGGTATACTAATGGCGCACCACATGGAAGTGCGCCATTAGTAACAATTTTTTTTAAATTTTTTTCATTTTTTTCTTAATCTCAAGTCACTATTTCACATATGAGATATCCAACACATATATATACAACAAGCATCCATATAACAATCATATCCAACACACAAGTTTCATCATACATACATACATAGCCAACACATAGTTCCATCGTTACATATTACAAAAGTTTCATGTTGTTCATCCAACACCGTTATCCATCAATTCACAAAAGTTTCACATTGATACAAAATGAAAACACAAATGGAAAAGAAGCACTCCATCCATGCAAGCTTCTGTGAATTAAATCAAATCTGCAAAATGATAAACAATAAGTTAGAAGAAGAAGATGAGAAGAAGAATAAGAAGAAGACTAGAAGAATACTAGAAGAATACTAGAAGAAGAAGAAGAACACTAGAAGAATACTAGAAGAAGAATAAGAAGAATAAGAAGAAGACTATAAGGTTATTATGTAAACTTGATCATTTTGTGCTAACATAAGTAATTTTGGAGCTAACCTATAGGAAACTAAGCATATAATCTCTAAGTTAGCATATTAGAGCCAACTTAGGTAAAATGAAGCTAACCTATGTCATTTTGGAAAAGAAGAAGAAGAATAAGAAGACTATAAGCTTATTATGTAAACTTGATCATTTTGTGCTAACATAAGTAATTTTGGAGCTAACCTATAGGAAACTAAGCATATAAGCTCTAAGTTAGCATATTAGAGCCAACTTAGGTAAAATGAAGCTAACCCGTGTCATTTTGGAAGAATAAGAAGAAT
>NC_041388.1:450110172-450125073 GCF_002162155.2 Triticum dicoccoides | reverse complement strand
CTATAGGAAACTAAGCATATAAGCTCTAAGTTAGCATATTAGAGCCAACTTAGGTAAAATGAAGCTAACCTATGTCATTTTGGAAAAGAAGAAGAATAAGAAGAAGACTATAAGCTTATTATGTAAACTTGATCATTTTGTGCTAACATAAGTTATTTTGGAGCTAACCTATAGGAAACTAAGCATATTAGCGATAACATAGGTAACTAAGTATATATATATATATATATATATATATATATATATCATTTTGGAGATCTGACATACCTGACATAGTTCAGTTCTCATTGTTCTTCTCCTTCTCCTTCCTCAGCCTGATGCGCCAAGAGCGGCGAGGCGGTGGAGGCAGCTGTGGGATGTAGTCTTCTACCACAATTGGCGTGGTCATGTCGCCCAGCTGTGGGATCGCCGGTGCCACCACCGGTGCGTGGTCATTGTCAGGCACCACCACCATCGTGAGGCCACCTTCAGGCAGGACGGGCACGACCATCGCTAGGTCATCCTCAGCCACCACCATCTCTTGCCCATGGTCAGCCACCACCATCTCTTGCCCATGGTCAGCCACCACCATCTCTTGCCCATGGTCAGCCACCACCATCTCTTGCCCATGGTCAGCCACCACCATCTCTTGCCCTAGGTCAGCCACCACCAGCGCTAGGTCATCCTCAGCCTGATGCCCATCGTCATCCTGCAGCTCCTCATCCCCATTCTGCTCCTCTTCTCCCCCACTCTAGTCCGGATCATCCTTCTTGTTGTCAGAATCGCTGCTGCTTTCGCTGAAGCCAGAATCGCTGTTGCTTTTGCTACAGCCATAATCTCTACTACTTTGGCTGTAGCCTGTGTCGTTGCTGCTGCTCCTATTGCCTGTCCAAATGCAACAATGACCATTAACAATCAATGTGAGACAAAGCCAAATGTAGATTAATAAGAAGAGGCAGAACACATGGGCATCTTCGTCGTCAGCGTTGCGCATGTGACACATAGTCGCGTTGAAAATCTTCACGATGAGCATTGTGGCATCATCATCGTACCTGAAGAGAAGAAAGTACCTGGTCCGGAGGTCGTAGGCACTGTAGAACTTCTCCCAGCCACGGCACAGGTACATGTGGCCCTCCTCGATCACCAACTCCACGTCCCACAGCCTGCGAACCCCGTTGTCGGCCTGTCGGAGCTTCACATTATCTGGTGGATCTGCACCCAGCATCTTCATAAAAGTGTCAGGCAGCCTCTGCAATTTGGGACAAGAAGTGATGTAGCAAACACGACAAGAAACTTGTTAATCCATGACAGATTCTTGCTGACATTCCTACAATCCGTCACAGATTATGACGGTTTACCTCGGCCCGTCACCAGTACCGACACTGATTTTTAAGTCGTGGTTGGGCCGGAAAACAGCAGGCCCTTGATGATGGACCACATGCTACCATCACAGAAACTGTCATGAATCGACCAAGTGGGCTTAGACGGGCCTAGCATTTTTTAATATACACCATCCAGACTGTCATGGATTGTGCTCCTACTGATGTGGCGTACATGCCCATTCATTGGCCCACATGTCGGTCAGACCATACGTTTTTCTTAAAAAAATAAAACTGTGAGGATACGTGGGTTCCATTGTATGCCCCACATGACAGTGTATTTTGCATTATGTTGCTTCCCGTAAAAAAACAGTGGATACTTCCTTTTCCCCACCGCCGCCGCCGTCAGTGCAACCGACGACTGCCCGGGCGAGGGTGGTCTGATCCGGCGGGGTGGTCCGTCTCGGCGCCATCTTCAGGATCACTTCAGTCTCTCTCCTCGCCATGCGGGCGCCCTTGCTGCGTCGACGAGCCAGCCTCCGCCCGCCATTGCCGCGCCAACGATCCATCCGCCGCCCGCCATTGCCGCATAGACGAGCCAGCCGCCGCCCGCCATTGCCGCACAGACGAGCCAGTCGCTGCCCGCACTTGCTGCACCGGACAATCTCCCGTTCTTTCCCCACATCAACGCCAGCCAGGAGCGAGTGGTATGTCTCCGCAGAAATCATCTCTCTCCTTCAGAATTTGTTGACTAAATATTGTGATTTGCAATTCCCCCCTTCAGAATTTGGGATGCACTTTTGTTCAACACACTTCAGTGGCAAGTTTATATGCTAATCATGCTCATTTGTTCAATACACTTCATTGGCAGGTTTATATGCTGAAGTTAGATGCTCACTATAATACTTACGAAATTGAGGCATGGGCCCAGTTGTTCCTCACTCAATTTGGTGAGCAAGATTTCGTTTCAACGGGATGGATTGTAACCATCAGCAGATGCTTAAGTAAACAATTAGATTTCTACCTAAAGGCTGCAACTAACTGCCGAGAAGTTAACACTCTACATTAGCTAAAATCCTGTGAGGTATGTGAAGATCGATTACAAAGATTTAAGCGATCCATTAGCCTAATGGCTTAAGTAGCAGCTAAGTTATCTGTTGACATCCCAGTTTTAAGACAAACCACCACACACTAAGCTAATTGAATTTCAGAACTATACCAGTCAATTAACTTAATTTTCTCACTGATGGAGTGGCACATATAGTTAACAACTAAGCCCATTTAGTTCACTGGCTCAGTACACTGGGTACAATTTTATATGCTGAAGTTAGATGCTTACTTAAATTCACACTAAACTGAATGATGTCGATGGGGCTGTAGAGATGTTGCTACATCCTACTGCAGGATGCTATGAATAGATTTTACCAATAGGTTAAGCGAGAATTGATCGAACTTGTTTTTGCACTATTACACATCCTCTGTTTATGATGTTGTAATGTACTAAAATGTTCCATGCACACTATCATGTTGACTTCTTCAGAAACGTTGTACTATGGGCAAGCAACATATTTTCATAACAAATGCTGGATTTTGTGTGTGCTCTTATCATACTTACCATTAAGAATGCAAAATGCAATAATTCACACATAAATTTATGGGTTTCTTTTTTGGGGTTATACTTATTACTTGGCCATTAATTAATCTTTTCTGTTTTCTGCGCCTAGAGATCAGCTCTTGTTGCCGCCATCTGATGGTTGTCGTCGTGATCTTCGGCTACGATGGTGCACTTCCTTGTGTACAACGAGACAGTGGGGTTGTCACCCTATAATCTTGGTGTCGGCTCCCATGAATGCCTTCTTGGTTACCACCACTCGGGTGAGTCCCTAGTACTATGTCCAGCACTAACGAGACAGTGGGGATGTCCAGATACATATTCAGAAAATATTATCTCAGTGTAGTTAGCATTTGGGATTTTAGTTCCATTTTCCTTGTTTTCATAACACCATGGATGTGATACTTGAACCATGTACATTAATGTCGAATAATCAGTGAAATATTGTCAACTAGTGTATGTTCCTTTGTCACAGCAAAAGAAAAAAAGATTTTGATGAATTGTGTTACTATAGTGCGAAATAGTATAATTTTAAATCTGAACATATTCTAGTTTGCTATACTGTACATGTTAATTTGATGGCCGGGGTAAACCTTTGATTGAGTTGGTTCTTTTTCTACAATGTAGATGGATAGACGTTGGATTCATGGTACATTGTTTTCCTGTGAGTACATCGAAGGTGTCAAAGAATTTATGAACTTCATTCAAGAGAAATTCAGCGAGGATGATAAAATACTCTACCCATGTAGAAAATGCCTTAATCATCACTACCAGCATCAGACCGTTGCGAACTCGCACATACTTACGAATGGCATGGAAAGTACGTATACTCGCTGGATATATCATGGAGAAGACTTTGATGTAGATGTTATTGAACATCCTGTTGATGTGCATGATACCGAGGATGGAGACAATGGCACTGACCGGTTTGAAGAGATGTTTGAAGACCTACGCACAGAAGTAGAACAAGCTCAGAGTGAAACTGAAAATCAAGATGCTACCAATGGTGGAAACCCTTCTGAGAATGAGTCTTTTTGGAAGAATGTGTTGAAGGAGGCAAAACGGGAGCTTTATCACGGTTGTACCAAGTTTTCAAGGTTCTCCTTTGTGGTAAAGCTTCTTCACTTGAAGTCATACCATAGGATCCCGAATAGTGCATTTACTAAAATTTTGAAGCTATTAGCTGAAGCATTCCCTGAACCCAATACGCTCCCAAAATCATATAAGGAAGCAAAGAATCTTCTAAAGGAATTAGGCCTTGGGTATGAGTCTATACATGTGTGCTTCAATAATTGCATTCTGTTTAGAAAGCAATATGCCAATCATGACAACTGCCCAGTTTGTGGACTGTCAAGGTGGAAAGACCTTGCTAGAAAGAAGATTCCACAGAAAGTGTTGAGCCATTTTCCATTGGTGCCTACACTAAAGAGGATGTTTCTTTCCAAAAAAGGTGCAGAAGAAGCACAATGACATGAGCTAAAGAGGCAGCCCAATGAGAAGGAACTGAGTCATCCAAAAGACGGTGATGTGTGGAAAGATTTTGATGAAAAATTTCCAGAATTAGCAAAAGATGCCAGAAACTTTAGGCTTGGCATTGCCACTGATGGGTTCAATCCTTTTGGAAATTTTAACACAACCTATAGTATGTGGCCTGTATTTGTTATACCATACAACCTTCCACCTTGGGCATGCATGGATCAGTTAAATTTTATGATGGCTCTGCTGATTCCAGGTCCCAAATCACCTGGCAAGCACTTTGATGTATTTCTACAACCACTTGTAGAAGAATTAATTGAGCTCTAGGAGGGTGTGCGTACATATGATGCTCTTAGTGGAAAAATGTTTGATCTTCATGCTGCAGTTCTATGGTGCATTCATGATTACCCAGCTCTGAGCACCCTTTCAGGGCGTACCACAAGAGGCTATTTTGCATGTATTCATTGTGACAAACACCCTCTTTCTTACAGCCTAAGGAGTAAAATTGGATATGTTGGTCACTATAGTTTCCTTCCATGGGGTCATCGTTTGCGGAGAAACAATGAATTTGTTGGTCTTCATGAAAGCAATGATGAGCCAGGTAAATTCTCTGAGAAAGAGTTGCAGGAAGAATTGGAGAAGGTTAGACCTGGGATACAACAAGAAAGTAGGAAAAGGAAGCATTCTGACTTGGGCACCAAGAAGTATCATGTGCCAATTTGGGGCCGGAGGGTTTGTTTATGGGATTTGAAGTATTGGCCAAAGTTGAAGCTGAGACACAATCTTGATGTCATGCATATTGAGAAAAAAATTTGTCAAAACCTCATTGGGACAATTCTGAATCTGGAGGGTAAGACAAAGGACACACTTAATGCTAGGATTGATCTCAAAGATTTGAATATTAAAGAGGAGTTGCAATTGAGGAAGGAGGGAGACTCATATGTGATGCCTCGGGCCCGATATACCTTGTCCAAAGAACAAGTGGTTGCATTTTGTCAATTTTTACGAGAGTGAAAGTTTCCAGATGGGTTTGCTTCCAACATCTCAAGATGCACAAGTGCTGATGGAACCAAGGTACAAGGCCTGAAAACACATGATTGTCACATTCTTCTGCAAAGAATCTTACCTGTCGGCATGAGAGGATTTTGGATAGTGATATATATCAAGCAATAGCTAAGTTAGGCAAGTTTTTCAGAGAACTATGCAGCAAAACTCTTAATAGGGATGTTTTGGCCGAAATGAAGAAGGAAATCCCTGTAATTTTGTGCAAGCTTGAGAAAATTTTCCCACCTGCATTTTTTGATGTGATGGTGCACCTTGCCGTACATTTACCTGAAGAGGCATTGCTTCCAGGTCCCGTACAATATGGGTGGATGTACCCAGTTGAAAGAAGGCTATATACTTTAAAGCGCTATGTGAGGAATAGGGCGCGACCAGAAGGTTCGATTGCTGAGGCATATATTGCAAATGAATGCCTGGCATTTTGCTCCAGGTACATGGATGATGTTGAAACAATATTTAATCAGAAACCAAGAAATATAGGTTTTTCAAACGAAGAAGCCTATGGTGTTAATGTTTTTGGGCATGGAGTTAATTTTACTTCTGGATATGAATATGAATATGTGCATGAGCAAAAAGAACTTGACCAGATGGTGTGGTATGTGTTGAACAATTGTGATCAAGCTAAGAAATATATCGAGTACGTTGTCACTTCTGAAACTTGGGCTTGTTGCATTATGTTGTACCTATGTGATCTCGAGACTAATTTGTTTTATTTTACAGTATGTTCAGAGATGAGTTAAAGAGAAAACGGTTGCCGGGCAGTGATAAAGATCTTCAACAAAAAATTCAGACATGGTTTAGGAACTATGTTAGTTTTCATTCACATTTAGTTATAATTTTTGGTTGTCAAATTTCACTGCAGATTCTAATGTATGTGTTTGTGTGCTATTGCTATTGCAGATGATGAGGTTGCGAGATGAGGTTGGCGAAGAGGTAGATGAAGATCTCTTTGCCTTGGCATGTGGTCCTGATCGGAGAGTCCGGAAATTCTCATCGTGCATAGTGAATGGGATTAGATTTAGCACCGTTGCTCGTGATAGCAACAAGAGGACGTAGAACAGTGGAGTCATGACCGAAGGTGAACATGACCGTAAGGTCATAGATTTTTATGGAACCTTGAAAGAGATCATTCAGTTAGATTATAACTTGGAAGATAGGTCGGTTGTTTTGTTTAAATGTGATTGGTTTAAACTTGATGGAAAGAAGTCTGAACTTAAAAATGATGGTTTTTTCAAAAGCATACATGTTGGAAGTTTGTGGTACAAGGATGATTGTTTGATTCTGGCTACTCAGGCTAGTAAGGTCTTTTATTTGCCAAACACGAAGTATGGGAAAAATTGGCAAGTTGTGCAAACATTCGACCATAGGCATCTGTTCAATATTAGTGAAACTGAGGGTGTACCTTTTAGTGGTCCTGCATATCAAGAGGAGGAGTTTTGTGAAGAGGAGGGTAGGAGAACATCAGTTTCTGACCTTACATCTGAGAAGCCTTTGCATAGAGATGATGAGCAAGGCATTACTTTTGAAGCTGATGTCGTTGCCCGTTTGATGAAAGAAAAAACCACAAAAGTGTATGAAGGTGGCAATGCAGATGAAGAAGATGACACAGGTTTGGAGTATTGCAGTGAAGATGAAAGAGGTGCCACAATGGATTTCGACAGCGATGACGAGTAGATGTTTTAATGTAGAAGGTACTATCTTCATTCATGTTGCATAATGTTTTCCTTTGCTACTGCAATATCCCGTTGCTGTTTACACACTACATGCTTGTTCAGTACAGTACATGGGAGACTGAGGTGTTTATCCACTACAAGTTTGTTCAGTTCAGTACATCGTCTCTTGTTGCATATGTACAGTTTGAATGCACTTCTAATTTTGAAATATTCGACAGGCGTTGCTGACAAGGCTGAGAAGGAGATGCTGAAAAAAGGTTGTTCTACAAGCTTAAGTTGGTCTGTACAGTGCTTTTGGCTCTGTAATACTGTCATCTACAATGGTACTATCTGTAGTTTTATTTTGTTTGCCTTGATACGGCAATGACCGGTGATTCTTGTGATCCGTAATAGAGTTGTATCTGGTCTATATTTTGTTTGCCTTGATAGGCCAGTGACCACTGATTCTTGTTGTGATCCGTATCAGAGTTGTATTTGGAGTTATATATTGTTTTCCTTGATAGGCCAATGACCGCTGATCCTTGTTGTGATCCGTATCGGAGTTATAGTTTGTCAGTGTGTTAATGAAGTCGTTGTGGTTGTAATACTTCTTGTATGCCTGACAATATATCGTTGTGGTTGTAACCCTTCTTGTATGCCTGACAATATATTATCTCTGTACCGGCTGTTGTGAGGATAGCATTTGTGTGCTGTCATTGGCTATTCAGGTACACAAATTATTCCTGAAATTCATATGGCTCATGTATGTTCATGATATGGCCTAAAATCAAGTTTGTTGTATCTAGTTTAGATGACATCTTCCAAAACGTAATTCTAGTCATTTTAGACCTTTGTGAAGCGACCCCATGCTATCCAACAGTCATGGTCGTGTAACTTGGCAGAATGACACTCCTTACTACCCTGACCATCTACCCAAAACCTCTGGACAAAATACCCTATGGAAAGCCAGTGCATCAGGTATCAAAGTTTGCCGCAGAAACTGATTTTCATCCAAACAGTGTAGCTATCCTTAGCCATTAACGTCTAGCTTCTTTGTATACCCTAGTTGAGCATAGAAGCACACTGTGACACGCTCGGTTGCTTGAACTAATGCATAGAGAGGGAGAGCGCGTGGTGACCAGTGACCTGGCATGCAATAATGGCGCTCTGTGTGTTTCTAGCAGCGCAACGAGCAGTTCAGGGCCCTACTCGCTCACCCCTCTCGCCTGTAGCTCTCTCCCGCCCCTACGATCACTTCCCTCCAGCCGGAGTAGATGGGAGCTGCTGTGCCGTGCCGGCCGGTGCGACGCCGACGGCCCCAGGGTCCGGCACTGTCCAAACCCCCCCTGGCGCCAAGGTCTCATCCCACCTGCCCCCTCTAACACGTGAGAAGGAAAGAAGAAAAGAGGCACCAGATCATGGGGAAAGAGGGATCGACGGAAACAGAGAGAGGGCAGAGCACCAGATCGTGAGGACCTGGGATAGAAAAGAAAGAAAGAAAGAAAGGGAAGGAAAAGAGAGAGGAGGAGGAGTTCTCGCGCAGCTCACCAGACGCTGTGTCTGATCCATCGCGCGACCACTCCCTGCTTCGACGCGCTCCACCAGACAGGTTAGCGTGGGCATCTGTTCCATCGCGTATGTGTTTTTCTATTGGGAGACACTAACCCGCCACGTTGCTTCCCTATGCGCCGCGAGCCAATAGATATTCCTCTATTGCATCTGCCTGTACACAAAAATGTTGAAGTAAAAAGTTTGCAAATTGTTAGAATGTTCACCGATTAAAAAATATGTTAAGAAATTTAAAAATGTTCTCAAATTTAAAAAAAGTACATGAATTGGAAAAATGTGTGATGATTCAAAAAACATAACGTTCAAAAGTTCATGGATTTAAAAAATATCACGAATTTTAAAAATCATCATGAATTAAAAACGTTCACAAATTTGAAAATGTTCATGAATTTAAAAAAAATGAGAAAACGTAAAGGAAAAAAGGAAATAAAACAAAGAACCAACCAAAATCCACGGAAGCTTCACAAAACCGAAGATAGGTGGAGCTAGATGGCCCGACCTATTATAACCAGACACTTGGTTGTCGTGGACTCCCCTTACCATTTGAATTGTATTCAGCACAATATGTGCCAAATAGCACATTCCTCGATAGCATATGTCGCAGGCTTCCTTCCCTGTCCGATAGCACAAGATACAAATAGGATCCACTGATAAGGTTGCGCCAAATAGTAGCAATCGGGCGGCATTGTGGTGTTGTTGTTGAGGTTGTTGAGGTTGCGGGTTTTTTGAGATTGTGTATCGGTGCCCGGCATTCATGTATCTTACCTTGGGTTTGTGTGGCGTGCGTTTGTTTCGGATGCTTCGATGTTGTGTTGGTTCTTTATAATATAAAGCGGGGGGAAACCCTCTTTCCTAAACCAAATAGTAGCAATCGGTACATAGGGGTTGTTTGGTTGAAACCCTGATGAGCATGCGTGAGGTGTTCTCATGGCTGAATGTGGCCTGAAGTCGTATCAGAAATTTATTGATCAGGCATCCATGCTCAAGCTTCCAATTTCATAGGACGTCCACGGGTCCTGCAGAGTCACATGGACGTCTGATTCCTCCAATCGACTCCCCGGCGCTAGTGAGGCTCAAGGGAACGTGACTCCCCTGAAAGCTTCCAAGAGCACGCGCTCCGTTCGCGAGTTCTCCGTCCGTCCACCCTGGAGCTCATGTCACCCATCAGTCAACGCATATCGACGTCCTGCACCTCCATGTGATCAACTCAGATGGAGATGACCGAGTCAGCAAGTTGTTCGTTTCGACGATACAAAGGCTTTTTCACGTCGAGGTGCGTCTGTAACCAAGTTTATTGGAGTTGGTAGTTCCCTTGCTCATAATTTAAAAAACCAAACCGATAATCCAAACCGATAATCGAACCAGTGAGGCCGCCGATCCAGTTCGGTTTTTTAAACTATGTCATCATTTCCCCTATGGTTTGTAAAGAAGTTGGCGCATATGTCTTGCTCATTCTAGTAATTATTTCCTAATAATAGTGCATAATTAAATATATGTCTTATTAATTACAGCAACAAATAATAAACTTGTGTTATATGCTCTAGAATGTTCTAAATTTAGCTCGGTGGCAAAAAGCACGCGCACACACGTTACTGTTTCCGCTCTAGACGCGCGGCTGCGCCAAGGAAAAAAACAACACAACGTGAATTGACGCTATTGCCTAACAAAGTTCCCCAAAATTACACATATGCATTCACCCACTAGCACCAGATGAAGGGCCTATTAGTAATTTTACACACACACACACAATCTACCCCCACCGCACCTCTTCTTGCTGCAAAGTTCGCAACTGAATGCAACATCACAGTTAGACACCATATGCTCGTGTTTAAGCGCTGGAAGGATTACAAGGACCCAGATGGACATGTCCGAGATGGGATCTTCAGGAACTTTGTAGGAAAAGTTGGTGTAAGTACAAAGTCCAAGCCTTTCTCCCTCAAATTGCTATCAACCTGTCAATTTTTCCTATTGTGTCAATTATGTGCAATCATGATACTTACACATGTTTTTTCACTAGGCTAGAACAAGTTTCAGATGGACGTTGATGCTGTGCCAGTTAGGAAGGCTTGTACTGAAATGCTGAAACGTGCGACTCGCCAACAACGATACAGGCTCAAGAAAGAGTATTTTGACCCTCACCCACTCCATTTGGTGACGAGAACGTCTCATGTCCCCTCGATGACTGGTGAGCAGTGGAATGAGCTAGTGGAAAGCTGGAAGGATCCCAAAAAGATGGTATGTTTCTTCCTCGAGACCAATCTCTCGCCTTCTACATGCTAATCAAGAAATTGTGCCTTACATGTATTTGGTCTCTTGATGTATGGGATATGTGAAACGAACAAAAATAATCGAGCTCAAGTTAAGTTTCACCAAACCACTGGCTCGCGCAACTACCCTGTGCACTATGATAATCTGGTAAGTCAAACATGTGGCTCTAGATGTTCATTGTCATGACAAATATTCTTGACCATAGGTTCATGTAAACTGTTGCGTCCATGTAGTAACTGTGTATGATGCTCCCTTGCCTTCATATTGGTTGTTTCCAGGGAGACAAATACAAAGATAAAGAACCCACTGCATTGGATTTGTTCAAGGAGTGCCACTACAGCAAGAAAAAGAAAAGCTACACCGGTGTTGTCCAAGCTGCAATTGTAAGTCAGCTTCAAAAGACTACCAACCATCATTTTACCTTTTTGCTTACTAGAACTAATATTATTTAAGTTACTCCACCAGATTGAAACTGATAATCAAATTTCAGTGTAACTTAATTGAAAATGTTAACATGTTCACTTAACTATCTTGTAATAGCCTATCCTGTATGATTGTACCCTTTTTTATTTTCATACAACTGATAAGTTTTGAAGCAATTAAAAAACATCAGTTTTGATTTAGTATATGGCTAGATGAAATGTGATTAATAAATGCGCATAATCACTTTGACATGTGACCAATCAGCCACCTAAAATTACAGAATTTTTTTATTCTATTATTTGGCTTTATATATTGTAGTTTCGGCCATCCTCAGTGTCTTATATTTTCAGTGTGTGTGTATACATATATATATTATAGACTGACCTCCAGAAATAATTTTATTTAAACATTACTCACTTCTAGTTAAATCAGGAAATAGTCCACTTTGTTGAATATGATAGTATATATGAATAATTTGAATCACCTCCACACAGAAAAAAGATTAATCTGACAGTTATCACAAGTGTCTAGTTGTAAAGGATGCATGATAGCTTTCCTTACAAAGACGATGCATGTAAGCTTGCTGATGTTGTCTTCTCTACTTGGGCTTAAGCCGTCTTATAACCATCTTTGTTGCTTGCATTGCTAGACCGAGATGGAAAACAAGGCCTCTCAGCCTACAGAAGATGGACATGAATCGAACTCCGCGACCGAAGCTGTAGCTGAAGTGCTTGCTAAGCACACTAAGAAGCCAAGGTTTCTTCAGCATATGGGGATCCAGCATGTCCATGCGAGATCTAGTGATAGCAACTATCAAGCAGAGTTGGCAAAGAGGGGCAATGTCGAGCTTCGGGCACTTGTTGACACCTTGACCAAGAAGTTGAAGGAGTCCGAAGAAGCAAGGACTAGGCAAGACGAGGAGCACAGGAAGAGAGACGAGGAGAACAGGAAGAAGCAAGCTGAGATGGACACAAAACTGGACTTTTTGCTAAGTCAGTTGCAAGCAAGATCAGCTCAAGGGTAAGTTGTTTGTCCAAGATCAGCTGTCGTCTCTACTTGATGCATGGAAGCTATCTGAATGTGATATACTGCTAGAACCTACCTTCTTATTTTGTAATGATTTTGTTGTGCAAACTGCACACTGTTGGATGCAAACTGGTTGCATTTTGCTGCTCTATTGTTGGTGGATTTGGAAATGTAAGCTCAATGTTACTGTGCTTTATGATGTTGTTCTTCTTTTATGTATTTGTGATGGATTTGGAGATGTAAGCTCTTAAGCTTGGAAGCCCATTTTGTGTAGAAACAACGAAGGGCTAGGTTGGGTACAGTAAACACTAATGGGCCGAATAAAGTGAGCCTCAAAACACACTTTTTAGCTAAAAAAACACAAGTGCCGCATAATTTTAATGGGCTGATGTGCATATTGAACACGTGGAAATGGGCCAACGAGAGTGTAAATGATTATGGACCAAAATGAACGGGCCAACCAGCTGCGGTAAAATGGACCCATAGGCCTGGCTGTACTAAAATAAATGGGCCAGACCACACTGGGCCGAATGCCATCGGCTTACACCGTGCCACGACAGCTCCATGCTGGCGCCACGTGCGGGAGATGCAACATGGGACTTGTCTTTCTACATGTCATGTAAATCCGTGATGGAATAGTCCGTCACAGAGGACCGGGCCTTGGGCGGGCCGGGGGTTAGATCGGTGACGGTGATAGACCGTCATAATTCATGACGGAAACAAAAATCCGTCAAGGATGTGCAGGTGGGCAAATTATGACGCGATATACATGACGGATTTTTGGACCGTCACGCCCGGCCATCCTTGACAGTTTTTTCCATGTCTGTGACGGACACTGACTGTCACAGATTAATGACTTTCTTGTAGTGAAACAACAGAGTTATCATAATGAGATGGGTGAAGGGGAGATCTCTCGTTTCATATACCAGCCTCGTGGCTGATACTGAAGAAGAAAGTATGATACTGAAGAACTCGAAAGCATCCAACTCGTACTCCGGTGAGGCAGAGCGGCGGTGGCTGCTTCCCCCCATGCTTATCCAATCTTGCATGCATTTAAAGTTATTCAATCAGATGCCATATTATTTATTAACATGCTGCCAAGAAGCTTGAACATGCCATTAGTAAAGTCTAGCAGCATGGTAGAAAGAAAAGAAGTTAACATCTGAATGTTTCCCATGCTTATTTATTCAGACATTAGTAATGTGTAGCAGCATGGTAGAAAGAATTCAGCCCTTATAGGCAGAAAAACAGCAGCAGCAACAAAAACAGAACAACCAATAGTGCAAGACCAGATCATTTGCACTGTCCAAATGACCAAGACCAATTGGATTTTACCCAGTTAAAGCCACCACAAATGCACAGGTGTACCTATGCATTTGAGCAACTAAAACTAGTTAGAAAATCCAATAGCTAAGCCAATTAGAGTGCCACAAATACAGAGAGCAGCCAAGTTAAATTAACAGCCCAGAACCCTAGCATAAGTTAAATTACACACACACTTAGATAGCCAACAGCACCCAAGTTAAATTACACACACACACACTTAGAAAGCCAACAGCACCCACAGGACCATGTATGTAGCAAGTTCAGTGAGCAAGATGACCACCACAGAGAGCCGTCACAAATGACTTAGAGCACAGCAACTGGCAACCCTAGATCAAGATATAGCTATCATAGAGAGCACCAAAATTAATTAATGCTCATCTGGAACATACAGCCAGAATTAGCAGGACTACCAAAGCATCTAAAACATGAACTAGGGCTAGATCATAGAGAGAATAGAGAGAGGAAAGGAGGAGCTCACCAAGAGGGGTTGTAGCCGTAGCAGAAACTCAGCCACACCAGTGCCACGGTGTGACTACCAACACAGCCAGAGCTCTGCTGTAGAGGAGGCTCGTACTGGACAACATTATCCACCATTAGCATATATTGCAGACATATAATGGACAACATTAATTTGAGTAAATATTGGATCAACAAGCAGTCATGAATCAAAAAGCAACCACGATCCGAACTCTCTCTCTCTCGGCTGGACAAATCCATGAGTAAAAAAAGTTCCACCTATAGCATATACATGGGGATCTGAGAGAGGCTCATACCTTGAGGAGAGAAGAGTGTGTTGCGCCTCTGCCGCCGCCGTTAGCCCACCGGAGTCCCACCTAGCCCTCCGCCCCACTGCAAGAACGCTGGCACGTAGCTCCAGATCAAGAGAGGAGGTTCCTCTGCCCCGTCCGTGACTCCCCTATGGTGCTGCAGATCGAGAGAGAGAGAGGAGAGAAGAGTAAGCCGGCGGCGAGAATCGGAAGGAACCGGGGTGGCGGAGCAAATCGAGGGAGGAAAGACGAGGGAAGGCGGCGAACCAGGGGAGGCGGCCCTTGGAGACGGCGTCGATCGGGGAAGTGCCGCTGGAGGATCGGGCCTGACCTGCTTGATCTACGGCTCCACGACCTAGGGTGTGGAGAGAAGCTAGGTGGGGGAGAGGGCAAGGGTGGGGGTGGGGTCGGCGCCGATGTGG
>NC_041388.1:450091677-450109911 GCF_002162155.2 Triticum dicoccoides | reverse complement strand
TAATTGTTAGTAGTGGCACACCGTGGTTGTGGTGCGCCATTACTAGTTAGAAGTAGTAATGGCGCACTTTGCCAGGATGCGCCATTAGTATGTTTGGAAAAATGAAAAAATTATTGTTACTAGTGGCGCAACGTGTGTCTGGTGCGCCATTAGTGTCTTCCACACTAATGGCGCACCAGCACAGGGTGCGCCATTAGTATATAGTAGTGGCGCACCACTTTCCTGGTGCGCCATTAGTGTCAATTTCATCTATAGCCCTTTTCCCAGTAGTGATATCATCAATATCGATCAAGCAGGACATAGGGTTTTACCTCCATCAAGAGGGCCCAAACCTGGGTAAAACATCGTGTCCCCTGCCTCCTGTTACCATCCGGCCTAGACGCACAGTTCGGGACCCCACCATTAGTGTCAATTTGTCCACTGTCAGTGTGAAAACCGGCGGATCTCGGGTAGGGGGTCCCGAACTGTGCGTCTAAGGCGGATGGTAACAGGAGGTAGGGGACATGATGTTTTACCCAGGTTCGGGCCCTCTTGATGGAGGTAAAACCCTATGTCGTGCTTGATTAATATTGATGATATGGGTAGTACAAGAGTAGATCTACCACGAGATTAGAGAGGCTAAACCCTAGAAGCTAGCCTATGGTATGATTGTATGTTGTCCTACGGACTAAAACCCTCCAGTTTATATAGACACCAGAGGGGGCTAGGGTTACACAAGGTCGGTTACAAAGGAGGAGATATACATATCCGTATTGCCTAAGCTTGCCTTCCACGCCAAGTAGAGTCCCATCCGGACACGAGACGAAGTCTTCAATCTTGTATCTTCATAGTCCAACAGTCCTGCCAAAGGATAAAGTTCGGCTGTCCGGAGACCCCCTAATCCAGGACTCCCTTAGTAGCCCCCGAACCAGGCTTCAATGACGATGAGTCTGGCGCGCAGTGTTGTATTCGGCATTGCAAGGCGGGTTCTTCTCCAACCTTCAAGTGTTCGTAAGCATTGTCCGGCTCCATAAATGTTGAACCTCTTGGCTTCTATGACCAATAAGGGCTATCTCCCACGCGTCTAATGAATATGAGGCGCCAGGGCATTTTTACATTCGCCTCCCTAGCCAGATAAATAAATTGTCTATTGAAGGGATGGGGATTCTTAGATTCGATCCATACCATCCTCCCCCCAGCGAGAATCCATCAGAGCGCGTTTTGGAAAGATCCATTCCAGCATGGCCGACCCTCGCAGCTCCTCCTCCCGCCCCCGTAGCCCTAAGCCCGGTGATTGGGAGAGGTGTTCAGCCCCGCATAGTCAATTAGTCGAACTGCAGACTAAGGGATTTCTCCCTCCGTCGTATATGGTGCCCGTTCGAGCCAGGCTTGCCACCTACAATGGCGGGGAGCAAGTGGAGAGCTTTCCCTGTCCCTCCATGGGGGAACGGGCCTGCTGAGGGAGTCCTGGATTAGGGGGTGTTCGGATAGCCGGACTATACCTTCAGCCGGACTCCTGGATTATGAAGATACAAGATTGAAGACTTCGTCCCGTGTCCGGATGGGACTTTCCTTGGCGTGGAAGGCAAGCTTGGCGATGCGATATTCAAGATCTCCTACCATTGTAACCGACTCTGTGTAACCCTAACCCTATCCGGTGTCTATATAAACCGGAGGGTTGTAGTCCTTAGGACAGAATCAACTCCATACACAACAATCATACCATAGGCTAGCTTCTAGGGTTTAGCCTTAGGGTTTAGCCTCCTTGATCTCGTGGTAGATCTACTCTTGTACTACCCATATCATCAATATTAATCAAGCAGGAGTAGGGTTTTACCTCCATCGAGAGGGCCCGAACCTGGGTAAAACAAAGTGTCCCCTATCTCCTGTTACCATCCGGCGTAGACGCAAAGTTCGGGACCCCTACCAGAGATCCGCTGGTTTTGACACCGACATTGGTGCTTTCATTGAGAGTTCCTCTGTGTCGTCGCCTTTAGGCCCGATGGCTCCTTCGATCATCAACAACGATGCAGTCCAGGTTGAGACTCTTCTCCCCGGACAGATCTTAGTCTTCGGCGGCTTTGCACTGCGGGCCAATTTGCTTGGCCACCTTGAGCAGATCGAAAGCTACGCCCCCGGCCATCAGGCCAGGCTTGGAAGCCTAAACTACATAGCTGACATCCACGAGGACTTGATCTTTGACGGATTCATGCCACAGTCAAGCGCCGCACTGTCTCGATGGGCATGATATAGCTCTGCCGCCGAACAGCGCTTTGGAAGCCGCACATGCACCGGTTCCGACCATTGATTCGGAGCCCACTGCGCCAATCGAGGACGAGCGGTTGGACGTCACCTCAGGGGCTGCGATCCCAAAAGCGATCGAGCCGAACGCTAGCCCCGCACTCTGCACAACCCGTGACTCCAAGTGTCTGGACTCCACCCCGAACTCCGAACCCCCGCGCCCCTGCCAATCGAATCTGGTTGGGCGCCGATGATGGAGTTCACCGCCGCAGACATCTTTCAGCACTCGCCCTTCGGCGACATCCTGAATTCTCTAAAGTCTCTCTCGTTGTCATGAGAGCTCTGCCGGACTACGGTCAGCAAAGTTGGGATGCGGATGATGAATAAATCCAAAACCCACCCACCACCCACTTTATAGCCACTGTCGACGATTTAACCGACATGCCCGACTTCGGCTCCGAAGACATCGACAGCATGGATGACGATGGAGGATATACCGACGAACCAACGCCCATAGGGCATTGGACAGCCACCTCATCTCACGATGTGTACATGGTGGACACCCCTAAGGAAGGCGACAATGAGGAAAAAGGGGAGGGGACGAGAGATCGACCCCCCGAAAGGCGTCAGCGTAAACGCCGGCCCAAGCCCCGCCTCGACAAAAACCCAGCCATAGAGAAGGACGAGCCGGTAGACGACGGGCAGGCCTTAGAGCAACCATCCGAACAGGGCAACACGGATAGAGAAACCGAACATCCCTCCTTCGGCGAAAACGGCATTCCGGACGACCTCACGCCGAATACACTCACGGAGCAGAAGAATCTCCATGAGAGGCTCATTGCAACTGCACACAGCCTAAAAAAGCAGAAGCGGAAGCTAAAAACAGCGGAAGATGCACTCCGAATCAGATGGAGCAAGGTAATCAATGCCACAGATAAGTACGGCGACAGTCGCCGCACTAGAAGCTATCCGAAAAGAAAGCTACTGCTTGAATTCGACGAAGAGGCCTTAGAGCCCTCATATTCAAAAAATGAAAAAGCCACACGGTTGGATAGACGACCCCATAAAGCGACAAGCGGCGCCGCACCTAAATTGGCATGCGACCCACTTAAGGATTCGCATCATGGCCCAGTCAGGTCCATTTATGGGCCAAGAAAGCAAGCTCTCGTAAGCAACGCTATGAAGCCATCATCAGAATCCGGCATACCCAAATACAGGGGTGCCGCACACCCCCTATGTTTCACCGATGAGGTCCTGGACTATGAATTCCCAGAAGGATTCAAACCCATAAACATAGAGGCATATGATGGAACAACAGACCCTGGAGTCTGGATCGAGGACTATATCCTCCACATACACATGGCTAGAGGAGATGATCTCCACGCCATAAAATATCTACCCCTTAAGCTTAAAGGGCCAGCCCGGCATTGGCTTAAAAGCCTTCCAGAAAACATAATTGGAAGCTGGGAAGAGCTCGAGGATGCCTTCCAAGCAAACTTTCAAGGGACCTATGTCCGTCCTGGAATAGATTGCTCACTAAAAAGAATCAGATAGTCGACTGTCCGGACGCCAAAGCCTTAGCAGCTTTCAGGCATAACATCCGAGACGAATGGCTTGCCAGACACCTCGGCCAAGAAAAACCAAGAATAATGGCCGCACTTACAAGCCTCATGACCCGCTTTTGTGCAGGGGAGGACAGCTGGTTGGCAAGGTGCAGCCCGAGCAACCCAAGTACATCTGAAACCAGAGATGGAAACAGAAGACCGCGACGCAACAAGAACCGTCGCCGGACTAAGGACGAAAGTCTGAAGAGTACGGCAGTCAACGCCGGATTCAAAGGCTCACGACAAAATCAGGAAAAATCGCCCCCAGGATAACAGGGACAACCCATCCAACCTAAGTAAAATCCTGGACAGGATATGTCAGATACACAGTACTCCTGCGAAGCCTGCGAACCATACCCACAGAGACTGTTGGGTCTTCAAACAATCCGGCAGACTCAATGCCGAACAAAAGGGGCTCGACACACCAAGCGCAGACGAGGACGAACCCCAACAGCAGAGCACCAGGAAACAAAAGAACTTCCCGCAAGAAGAAAAAACAGTGAATTCACTTCACATAACAAAACGTGCGGTGCCTATAAAGGTATGCACCACGCGGCCCATCCCCAAAGGATCCTGCTACTGGTTGTCAAAACCGATCACCTTCGATTAGCTAGATTATTCTAGGAATATCAAGAATGTAGGATGGACTGCCTTGATACTCGATCCAATAATTGGCGGACTCAAGTTTTCAAATGTCCTTATGGACGGCGGCAGCGGACTAAACCTGATATATCAGGATACAATACAGCACATGGGGATAAACCCAACAAGAATCCATCGCAGCAAAACCTCCTTTCAAGGGGTAATACCTAGTCCGGACACCCATTGTACGGGTCTTCTCCGACTCACAGTCACATTCGGCTCTGCCGATAACCTCCGCCGCAAAAAGCTGACCTTCCACGTCGTCCCATTCTCAAGTTGCTATCAAGCACTACTGGGACATGAAGCTTTCGCTCGATTTAACGCAATACCGCATTATGCATCTCTTACGCTTAAGATGCCCGGTCCACGAGGCATCATCTCTTTGATGGGAAAGCACTAAAGTGCGCCTCCCCAAGCGGAGGACAGTGCGGCCGCTTTAACAGCCCCACAGCAAAATGGCCTCACCGGCCAAAAAACTTTAAAATAGGTCATTTCAAGACCACAAACGCGGATAGACGAGTTCGGTGCAAAATCATCATTGATGCAGGCCTAGAAGCCATATACCCCCGCACATGGGGCTCCACGCATATACAATAAGAGACAATAAAGCTCAAACTTCCATATCTTACTTTATACTTTGCTTATTTTTTTTGGCACGACCCGTTCTCAACTCAGTTCCTCTCTTCTAAAGATGAACGTCGTGCGGCGCCCGTCCAAGATACGGCACAACGGAGACACAGGCGCAGACGTGCAGTAGGGACCCGTCCTAAAGGATTCTTTTTAGATTAAGACCCTGCGTAAACCTTTTTTACTCTCTCTTGTTGCTACACATCCCCTGGTTTTTTCTTTCTAGTATAACCAAGGAGGAGGCTGGCGTCTTGGCATGTGGCCACGTCAGAATTTTTGCACATACCTGGACACTAGGGGCTTTTTTAACAAAGAGTGTTGTTTGGCCCGCACTCATAAAAGACCGAACGCCTTAGGGAGTGTTCGGCGCCGCGAGTTTTGGCATTATATGCATCAGCTCCGAATCATGTCTTTGGTCAAATGTTGGGTTGCCCGGCTCCTGAGTTCGGCTACCTTACGTTCCGCTCTATCGGCTAAGGTAGCACTAGGAGAACTACTGCAATTGTGCCCCCGGTTCGGCCAGGGCGAGCACCTCAGTAGAGAAAGCCGAAAACTGACTGTCATGATGTAGCGTGAGACTGGTCAGCCACTCGATGACCGATCGGAATCTATCGGACTCCTCCGCTTTAAACGAAGGGCTGCTTCCCAGTCAGGCACATACGCGCCCCGAATTCGGACGAGCGCAGTTGCCACCAAGGAGCTACCTAAAGAGTCTCATTTTCAAACTCCTATGGCTAAGTGAAAGTGTTAAAGCATTATAGTCCGGTTGCCTGGCCCACTGCGCTATCACCTCCTTTGTAGGACCAAGACGTTGGGTTAAGTGTGAAAATGCGTCTTCTGCGAGCACCCCCGCACTATGTGCGTGGGGGCTGAAGCCAACGACTGCCATCTTTCAGATTCTATACATACATATATATATATATCTTAAAACGCTGCATAGAAGGTGTTTACAATACTTGGAGGCACAAGTATAAAAAAAGGCCACTACAGTTTATCAAAATATTACTTTATAATTACATATGCTATCATAACATAGCATCTTTCGGGCACTGCGTCTCTATTACACGAGCGCCTTCAAGAACTTCCTGAAAATAGTGCTCGGAGAGTACTGGGCTTTGGTCCGAATCTCGGGACGCAACAACGGTGGTCTCCATCTCTGCCCAGTATGTCTTAACACGGGCTAGAGCCATCCTAGAGCCCTCTATGCATGCTGACCTCTTAATTGCATTTATACGCGGCACCGCGTGAAGGAATTGCTGCACCAAGCTGAAATAACTCTTCGGCTCCGAACTCCCCAGCCACAATCTGTTTGGCCTGACGCAGCTCCTCCTTCGTAGCTCTCATCGCAGAGCGCGCGTCCTTGGCATTGGCGACGGCCTTCTCTAAGTCCGTCTGTTTCGCCTGGTCTTCTTTTTCAAGAAGTCTGCAACGGTCGGTAGCGCTTTTTAACTTTTTGGCCATCTCGGCCATCTCCTCTTTGCTTCGGCAATGAGCAGCCTGTTCGGCTCTAAGCTCTTCAAGGGCCTTCTGGCAGCCGCATCGCTTTTTCTGTCTTGCTCCTTAGCTCGGGCAAGACCTGCCCTAAGATTCTCCACGGCGGCCGTACCATCCGCGTCAAGCACACACACTGTAAGACACTGGCATGAAGCTCCTCTTACCTGGCGCCGCCCGAAGAATTACATACCTTGAGCCTCATCAAGACGCTTGTTGAGAAGCGCGATGTCGGCATCTGCCATGTCAAGTTGCAAATTCATCAGTTCGGCTCGATTCCGAACATCTCGCCACCTATATTCAAAGGCGACATCTTAGACCTGGCATTATGATCCTCCGCGTGCCGTCATTTCTTGACAACGCGCAGAGTCTCAGGGGCTACTATCTACACAGGGCGCATCTTACTTATGCGCAACTGACAAAAGTGTACATCATCTAACATACCTCAAAACCCGTCAGCAAGCTTTTGATGGCCTCATGCAATCCATCTTCTGCGGATGAAATCCTTTCAATCACCGTGCCCATCAATGCACGGTGCTCCTCTGAGATAGAAGCTCGCCCCAGCAGATTCTTTAGCTCCCCCAGCCGAGCACCAGACGATGCCGGACTTGTCCTATGGCCTCTTTCGAAGGCCGGACGTGGAGAACTTCGGGTGGCCGCACTGCCACCTTCCGCCCCTGCCAGATTCGGAGAAACCCTCCGCGACGACACCTCAGGGTCGCCCGCCTCGCTAGGCGGCACGGCAGGGGGAGGTGTCCCGCTCTTCATCATCTCCGGAAGAAGATCCCCCAAAGACGAGCTCTGCTGAGAAGGGCTGAGGTCCGAGCTACAAGGTAAAATTTCGGTTAACCTTCTCAAATATAAATCAAAGATTTCTCTCATCCCTCAAAAGGAAAACCTCTCTCTACTTATGGCTCGCTGGAGGGCTGATCCCCTTGAGGGCGTAGTCCGACCGAGGGACTCCCCGGCATCGGACCCTCTGACGAGGATTTTTCCCCCCGCTTCGAGACCATGGTTTCCGGATCGTCAGAGGCGGCTCTTTTCTTCCCCTTAGGAGAGGAATTGTCAGTTCCTCCCTTCGAAGCAGCCTCCTTCGAGGAGGCCATAGCTTCCTTGTCCTCCCCCTCCAAAGGCATTATTTCCAGCATCCTGACTAGCACGGGATCCGGCCTGGTTTCATGAAGGGGAGCCGGACACCTGATCAACTTTGCCTTTGCTATCCACTCCTGTTTAAAAGGACAGCTCTTTTAGGGGCAAGTTTATTATACAGATAGAAGGTCCGGACACAAGATTGCTTACTTGAGTATCCGGGCGATTGCAGCTTAGACCTGCGTCCTCGGTTAAATCCGGACAGATCTCTTGTGATCCGAAGAACGGTTTATACATCTCCACGGGTGTTGCGCCCATGAAATTCTGGAGAGCTCGCGGTCCCTTCGGATTAAACTCCCACAGGCGAAGGGAGCGACGTTTGCCGGGTAATATTCAGCGAATCAGCATGACCTGCGTCACCTTAACCAGGCTAAAGTCTCCTTCCGTGAACTTAGCCTCTCTCAACTTTAGCACGTCCTCCTCTGTGACGGAGGAGGGCATCCATCGTCCCTGAAGGTCGGAACCGGACATTGTCGAAGGTCCAAAGCGCCTGGAATCTGGAACCTAGGGTGTTGGAACTCGAGGCGACGTGCGAACTCGTTTGAGATTGAAAAAGGAGCAAGGCCCTGGTCTCTTTATAAGAGGTTGAATACCGGGAGCCCTCCCCGTGACCATTTGGGACTCGCCTTTAATCGAGAAAGCAGGCTAACGGGCACGATTTGGTTACCCACGTCCGTATTGATGAGAATCCCGTAAAAGAGGGGTACACGATCTCTGCTCTGACAAGATGTGCCAAGGAAACTGCCTCGTGAAACATGCTGAGGTGGAAAAGTAAAAACGATTCGAGTAAAGGACATGGCTGTAATGTGATGGTGCACTGCAGAATACGTCAGCAGATTTGATTTGTGTTAATATTATTCTCTCTATGGCAATATGTGGAAACTTATTTTATAGAGCCGGACACTACTCTTGGTGATTACAATCTTCTATGAAGGACTTGGAGGAGGAACCCACCATGCAATGCCGAAGACAATTTTGCGCGCCGGACTCGTCGTCATTGAAGCCTGGTTAAGGGGCTACTGAGGGAGTCCTGGATTAGGGGGTGTTCGGATAGCCGGACTATACCTTCAGCCGGACTCCTGGATTATGAAGATACAAGATTGAAGACTTCGTCCCATGTCCGGATGGGACTTTCCTTGGCGTGGAAGGCAAGCTTGGCGATGCGATATTCAAGATCTCCTACCATTGTAACCGACTCTGTGTAACCCTAACCCTATCTGGTGTCTATATAAACCGGAGGGTTGTAGTCCATAGGACAGAATCAACTCCATACACAACAATCATACCATAGGCTAGCTTCTAGGGTTTAGCCTCCTTTATCTCGTGGTAGATCTACTCTTGTACTACCCATATCATCAATATCAATCAAGCAGGAGTAGGGTTTTACCTCCATCGAGAGGGCCCGAACCTGGGTAAAACAAAGTGTCCCCTGTCTCCTGTTACCATCCGGCCTAGACGCAAAGTTCGGGACCCCCTACCCGAGATCCGCCGGTTTTGACACCGACACCTTCCTTGTTCCTTATCTACTAAGGGGACTCGGATTTCCAATTCATCCATTCCTCCACGGGCTCCTGGAGTTCTACAGCTTCCAATTACACAATCTCACCCCTGCCTCCATTCTACACATCGCCGGCTATGTTGCTCTCTGCAAGTTGTTCCTGGGCTGTGAGGCTCACTTCGAGCTATGGAAAAGGCTATTCTGCCTCGTCCCTCGCATACAGGGGAGATCACTTTATCAAGTGGGCGGAGCCGAAATATGGTGCATCGCCGATACCGGATACCCGTCCGGTACCCCAAAGAAGTCGTCCGAAGACTGGCCTTCAGAATGGTTTTATATGGAGGACGTTCCCCTTCCGGATCCTATTCGGCGGGGTCTTCCTGAGTTCGACAATGCTCCACTGAAGAAGCACCGAAGTTGGCGCCCACGGAGCCCCCAGGTGGAAGACAACAAAGAAGTCCTCTATCTAATGAACCGGATCAAAGCAATGGCTTAATCAGGATTGACAATGATCGAAGTTATGTCAATTTGCATGATGCAGGGAGTGCAACCACTTCAATACCGAGGTCACCCCTTGTGGTGTTATAACAGGGTGGATGACGCCACCCGCTGCGGGCGTAAGGGTCCGGACAATGCTGTCGCTTTAGCGCAGATTCTGTCCGAATTGTTCAAGGGTGAGGAAGAGGAGTTCACCCGCATCAAGCCACGGGACGGATTCTCCATGTACAATCCTCCAAGCTGGGTAAGTTATATCTCCCTGCTCCCATTTTTCCCGCACTCTTTGTCGTAAGTATTCACCTTGCCACTTTGTGGCAGTTCTATCAGTTAAGCTGCGACGATGCCATGGTGGCCCTTACAGCTGACTATCTCGGACTGCTCCCTGCATCGCAAGTAAGGAAAACTAAAAATCCCAACTCCAAAACTAGGATCCCCTTTTAGGCACTTCACCAACCATACACACATGGCATCTTTACAGGGAAGGCATTCGGGACGCCCTGCCGAACCCGCAGCAATGCGCCAATAGGAGGCACCGAGGCCGGGTAGGCCAAAAAGGAGGGCGGTCAGGACGGAGACGCCGGCGCAGGACGGAGCTGGAGGAATGCAAGACCCAACTACGGGCCGCTGTTGCCGCATTGCAGGAATAAAAAAAGCCTCCCGCTGGTAACATTTTAAAGAATGATGGTTACCATATAGTGTGCGGCGTCGCTGCAGATCTAACAATAGATTTTGCAGATGAATCCGGAGAAAATCCGGGGGACCAGCATGTTATGCGGCAGGTAGTGGCTGGCAAACGCGTGCTGACTGAGGTTAGGCGGGAGAAAAACAATCTCCAAGACGCCAATATAAAGCTGAGCGTGGAACTAAAAGACGTTCAGGGCCAGCTTGCAGACCCCGAG
Organism: Triticum dicoccoides; assembly: GCF_002162155.2. Taxonomy (NCBI): domain Eukaryota; kingdom Viridiplantae; phylum Streptophyta; class Magnoliopsida; order Poales; family Poaceae; genus Triticum; species Triticum dicoccoides. Next base: position 450,099,283 of record NC_041388.1, on the reverse strand, counting down.
AAGGAGAATAAGAGGCTTCGGCGTGGCATTTTCAGTAAGTGCTTGAACGAATCCGTTTAAAGGTATTCGGCGAAGAAGCCGACTAACAGGGTTATGTCTGTAGGTATGCTGACTGGTCGTCCCACGGAGGAAATGCCCGGGTCTGCGGGTGATCTTCTGTCCGAGCAGTCACATCTACACGAACAAGTTCGGTAGGTGATGCAGGGTAATGCCCAGGCCTTGTGGCCGTCCATCTCCCTACCAGAGGGCGTTGCAGAGCTTGCGGAGAAGCTCAAAGGAGCACGGCGACGCTTCCGATTATGGAAGATATCAGCCTGCCGACAGGGTGCCAGAGAAGCCTGGGCCATGGTGAAGATGCGGTATACCAAAGCAGACCCAAATCACATGGCCGAGGTCGGACCTGTGGGGCCCGACGGAAAAGAGATCCCCGTTAGCTTAGTTTATGGGCAAGTAAAATTAGCCGCAAAGTATTCCCAACAGGATTGTAAGCTAGACCGCCTATTGGGTGGTATAGAAGAAGAATTTAGTCAGTCTGCATGACTATGTAATTATAGTGACATGTATAATGCCTTCTAGCCGGATTGTAGATCATTTGTCGTTGCGGACCTTTTCGCTTCAGCCTCCAGGCCCAATAGTCCGGAGTGTATCCGAATACCCGCTCAGTTATATAAGAACCAAGGTATGCGTGGAGACCAGGTGTAGGGGTCATTAGTACTTTATCAGACAAGTGCCCAACTAGTTATGTTATATTACATGGGTAGTAAGAAACATCTTCCAGGGAGAATAGTTCCGTTAAGGGTTCCTTTCCCTGGGTAAGCATGCCCTAAAGTGCATGTCCGGACTGCGATAGGAAACGCAGGAAAAACATCTGGGGGCAGATATGAAAAATAAAAATCATCTTTTGTTCACTGACCGAATATTCCCTTAAGAACACTAGCTTTCGGCTTCACCCAGTCTGAGGTACACATCTGGCTGACCCGGCAGTAACAATCATAGAGGTGATCCCCTTTATGCCCTAGCCGAATTAACAGGAACGTAGGGCATAAATACAAGAGCCAGGCAACCCATCTTGGCCAAAACTTAAGTCATATCGATGCATATAATGGTGAAAAAAGGTACATGCGGAAGTATAACACATGTGTTGGGCATGAAGCCCGGATAAATAATTTAAGCTTCTGTGAAAGAAGCCCCCAGGTATGAAGAGTGCGGCTAGCGCATCTGTAATGTGCAAGGGAGGCACAAGGTGACCCTTGAAGGCCTAGAGGAATAAGAAAAGAAAGAAAGAAAGAAAGGAAAACAAGATAGGTAATGTATATGCGAAAAATGGACAAAGGGAGGGGACTAACATAGAGTCCGGTGCTAGGCATAGAATCTTCGTAGCCTGGCCGCGTTCCATGGGTTCGGCTCGAGTCGACTAGTCGATGCATCCCGCAGTCGGTACGCTCCACCGGTCAGAACTTGGTCAATAATGAAGGGACCTTCCCATTTGGGCTCGAGCTTGTTCTTTTTCTTATCCGGCAATCGTAGAACTAGTTCGCTAATGTTATAAGTTTGGGATTTTTTATTTCGTGCTCCTGGTTTCTAAGTTGTGCTCACTTTTCACCAGTCGTGTTTTTTCCGTCCATTTTGGGCATTTTTCCGGGGGAAAAGCGAGGAAAATGTGAAGGAAAAAACACGAGACATGGGGAAAAGTGAGGAAAAAGTTAACGGATGGTGAAAAGTGAGCACAACTAAGAAACCAGGGGCATGGAATTAAAAATCCCTAAGTTTTGGCCCGTACTTCTCTGCTTTGGTATCAGCGAGCCTGTTGCTGATAAAATGCGGAACAGGCTTTGGCTACGTCGCACTACTCCTCCAAGGTGTCCAGACTGTCCTGCCGATCGAGCTCGGCTTCTCTTTCTTCATACATGCGCACTCTAGGTGAGTCACGAATTATGCCATAGGGCAAGACTGCCTCTGCGCCGTACACCATAAAGAAGGGTGTATATCCGGTACTACGATTCGGCGTGGTCCGCAGCCCCCAGAGTACGGAGTCGAGCTCCTCTATCCAGTGCGTGTTAGACTCCATTAAGGAATGCACTAATCTGGGTTTAATGCTGCTCATTCTAAGATCGTTTGCTCGCTCGACTTGACCGTTGGTTTGTGGGTGATAGACTGAGGCATAATCGAGCTTGATGCCCATTTTGCTGCACCAGAGTTTTACCTCGTCGGCCGTGAAGTTCATGCCATTATCAGTGATGATGTTGTGGGGGACGCCATAACAGTGTACAACCCCGGATATGAAATCTATCACCGGTCCAGATTCGGCTGTTTTAACCGGTTTGGCCTCTATCCATTTGTTGAATTTATCCACCATGACCAATAAGTATTTTTTTCTTGTGGGTTCCCCGTTTAAGGGGTCCAACCATTTCAAGCCCCTAGACCGCAAAGGGCCATGTAATGGGGATTGTTTGGAGGGCGGTGGGTGGCATGTGGCTTTGATTTGCAAAGAGCTGGCAACCGCCGCAACATTGGACCAAGTCCTGTGCATCTGCCCGGGCCGTTGGCCAATAGAATCCTATACGGAAGGCCTTGCTTACAAGAGCCCGGGCTGTGGCGTGATGACCGCCGAGTCCGGCGTGAATTTCTGCCAAAAGATTCCGCCCTTCCTCTTTGGAGATGCACCTTTGAAGGACTCCGGTAGTGCTTTTTTGTACAATTCTCCCTCATGGATCTTGTAGGCCTTGAATCGCCGCACTATGCAGCGTGCCTCATTTTGGTCCTCCAGAAGTTCCTGTCTAGTTAGGTAGGCCAGGAATGGTTCTGTCCACGGGGCAATAATGGCCATTATTTCGTGGTCTGAAGGTGTTATTTCGGTGGCGGAGCCTCCGATTGTGTCAGAGAGTTCGGTATCGGGTATTTTGGCCGGGTCCGGACTGTTGTTACTGGTGTCCCCTTCCTATTCTATTGTTGGCTTGAATAGCCTTTCCAAAAATATGTTGGGGGGGACCGCATCGCGTTTTGCGCCGATGCGGGCGAGGATATCCGCTGCCTGATTGTTTTCCCGAGCCACATGGTGAAATTCGAGCCCCTCGAACTGAGCTGACATTTTTAGGACGGCGTTTCGATAGGCCGCCATTTTCGGATCCTTGGCGCCAAAGTCTCCGTTTATTTGGGATATTGCGAGGTTTGAATCCCCACGCACCTCCAGGCGTTGAATGCCCATGGAGACTTCCATCCGAAGACCATGCAATAGAGCTTCGTATTTGGCTGCATTGTTGGAGTCTGTATACAATATTTGCAGTACATATCGAACGGTATCTCCGGTTGGGGACGTCAGGACGACGCCAGCCCCTAGACCGGCCAGCATTTTAGAACCATCGAAGTGCATGATCCAATTGGAGTATGCGCTGTACTCTTTAGGGAGTTCGTCCTCCGTCTATTCGGCGACGAAGTCGGCCAATATTCGTCGAGGTTTGTATGTTATGTCGAATGGGAGGAGCTCAATGGCCCATTTGGCAATCTGGCCCGTAGCGTCGCAGTTGTTTATAATATCATTAAGTGGCACTGCCGAGGCTACTGTAATCAAAAACTCTTGAAAGTAGTGTCGCAGTTTCCGTGATGCCATGAATACCGCATATGCTCTCTTTTGGTAATGCGGGTACCGTGATTTTCATGGAGGAGGACAGTGGATACATAGTATACCGGCTTTTGAATAGGGAATTTGTGTCCGTCCGCTTCCCATTCGACAAAGAGCACCACGCTTACAACTTGATGAGTTGCCGCAATGTACAACATCATTGGTTCACTGATGTTTGGCACGGCCAGGATTGGGTTGGTTTCCAAAATGGCCTTTATTTCTTCCAATCTGGCTGTGGCCACGTCTGTCCACTCGAAGTGTTCGGTGCGCCGAAGGAAGCGATAAAGGGGTAAAGCCTTTTCTCATAAGCGGGAGATAAAGCGGCTTAGAGCCTCCATGCATCCAGTTAACTTCTGCATTTGTTTTAGGTCTGTTCGGGTAGCCAACTGTGACAAAGCTCGGATTTTGGCCGGATTAGCTTCAATACCTCTACTGGAGACAATGAATCCCAGGAGCTTTCTGGCTAGTACGCCGAAAACGCATTTTTCTGGATTGAGCTTGATGTCATATGTTCGGAGGTTGTCGAATGTGAGCCTCAAGTCGTCTATCAAAGAGTCGACGTGTTTGGTTTTGACGACCACATCGTCTACGTATACCTCTACTGTTTTGCTGATTTGATTCTCCAGACATGTCTGAATCATGCGTTGATATGTTGCGCCAGCGTTTTTGAGCCCAAAAGGCATTGTGTTGAAACAGAAGGGACCGTATGGTGTGATGAATGCCGTTGTGGCTTGGTCAGACTCCGCCATCTTGATTTGGTGGTAACCAGAGTATGCTTCGAGGAAACACAATGACTCGTGTCCTGCAGTAGCATCAATGATTTGATTGATGCGTGGGAGGGGGAAGGGATCCTTTGGGAAAGCTTTATTGAGGTCTTTGAAATCGACACAAAGGTGCCAGGATTTGTCCTTCTTTGGTACCATCACCAGGTTTGCTAGCCAGTTCGGATGTTTTATTTCTCCGATGAATCCGGCCTCCAATAACTTGGCTAGTTCTTCTCCCATGGCCTGTCTCTTAGGTTCGGAGAAACACCGAAGAGCTTGCTTAACCGGCTTGAATCCCTTTAGGATATTTAGGCTATGCTCGGCCAGCCTGCATGGGATTCCTGGCATATCTGAGTGATTCCAGGAGAATATTTCCCAATTCTCGCGCAGGAACTCTCGTAGTGCCGCGTCCACAGCGGGGGTTAACTGTGCCCTGATGGAGGCTGTTTTTGTAGGGTCCGTTGGGTGGACTTGGAATTTGACTATTTCATCCGCTGGTTTAAAAGAGGTGGACTTGGATCTCTTGTCGAGTATCACGTCGTCCCTGTCCACAATGGAAAGTAGCGTGGTTAATTCCTCGGCCGAGAGGGCTTCGGATAATGCCCCGAGGGCCAATGCGGCTGTTTTGTTTTCAACCCGGAGTGTTGTGTCCGGATCACTGGCGAGAGTGATGATTCCGTTGGTCCCGGGCATTTTAAGCTTCATGTACCTGTAATGGAATACGGCTTGGAAGATGGTAAACGCCTCCCGTCCTAAAAGAGCGTGATAGCCACTGCTGAACGGGGCCACTTGGAATGTATTTTCTTCGGACCTGTAATTGTCTGGCGTGCCGAATACCATATCTAGTGTGATTGTCCCAGCACAACGTGCTTCCCGACTAGGGATAATTCCTCTAAAGGTTGTGCTACTTTTCTCGATGCGGTTCCAGTCTATTTCCATCTTTCGAAGAGTTTCCTCATAGATGAGGTTTAGTCCGTTGCCGCCGTCCATGAGTACTTTGGTGAGTCGAAAGCCGTCCACGATTGGACTGCAGACCAGTGCCGCTGGTGCTCAGGCTGTTCGGAATTTAGGTTCATCACCGGCATTGAAGGTAATAGCCGTGTCACTCCATGGATTTATTGCTGCTACGTGGCAGATTTCGGCCAAGCGGAGTGTTTGCTTGCGCCTATTATTTGACGCAAAGGTCTCGAACACTTTTAACACCGTATTGTTATCCACGGGATCGTGCTCTGTGGTATTTGGGATAAGAAGATCCTCACCACTTTTGGCCACCTGCCGGAGTATCCAACATGCTCTAAGGCTGTGCGTTGGTATTATATCCGTTGTTCTATGAATTTTGCAGGGTCCGTTGAGCCATCCCTCCAGTTTGGTTCCATGCCCTGTAGAGGGCTTTTGCTTTTTGGTAGTTGACCCGGTTGTATTGTGATAATGCACCCTTTTATTTCGGACTGGGTTTGTATTCAAGGCCGGATTATCCCGAAAGTTTGTTTCGGTTTTCCAGGCACTTTCCATCGCATAGTACTTTCATACTATGGACGCCAAGTTAGCGAAGCGTGTTATCTCATGGTGATTTATGGAGTTAAGGTTTCCCTTGTCCGTACAATTATTGCAGAAAAATGAGATTGCGTCTTCCTCGCGACAGTCCTTAACCTTGTTCATCGCAAGGAGGAATCTGGCCCAATAGTGATGTACTGTTTCCTGGGGCTCTTGCCTGATGTGGGAAAGATCGTTATGTTTGGGTGGGTGGGTGGAATTGAATCCGAACCCTTACCCGATCTGGGATCCAGGGGCCGAGGAGTTTCCAATTTTGGAAGTTCCGGTTCCGGGGTGTTACCCGATAATCCTGGTCCGCTGCCTGACGCTAAGTTCAGGGATTGGATGTTGTCCTCCCGCGAACGGGTGTCCGGCTCGGAGAGCTCGGGAATCCGGACATAGTTGGTCCTCAAGATAGAGGAAAGGTCGCCGCATTGTTCCTCCACCACTGCAATATGATGGGTGACCGGTGGAGAGTTAATCTCCCTTTGGTCGGGTTTAAGCCCAATCCGATCATAGTCTGTAGCGACTCCCAAGGCGGCGATGCGATCCAAGAGCTTGTTTAAGGAGGCGAGCTCCATTGGATCCATCTATTTGGCGAGTGCCGATTTGACATGGACGCTGTTTTCGATGACCTGAGAAGTCATCGTCAGCGCGGTGGCCGAACAGGCGGTCATGATGAACCCCCTAGCCGGAGAGTTTGGCCGACAGCCAAAGCTCCCCGACAGTAGTACCGTCTTTGAAAACGAGACGAGACATCCTTCCTTCTGGCAACGGCACAGAGGAACTCTCAATCAAAGCACCAATGTCGGTGTCAAACCGGCGGATCTCGGGTAGGGGGTCCCGAATTGTGCGTCTAAGGCAGATGGTAACAGGAGGCAGGGGACACGATGTTTTACCCAGCTTCGGGCCCTCTTGATGGAGGTAAAACCCTACGTCGTGCTTGATTAATATTGATTATATGGGTAGTACAAGAGTAGATCTACCATGAGATCAGAGAGGCTAAACCCTAGAAGCCAGCCTATGGTATTATTGTATCTTGTCCTACGGACTAAAACCCTCCGGTTTATATAGACACCAGAGGGGGCTAGGGTTACACAAGGTCGGTTATAAAGGAGGAGATATACATATCCGTATTTCCTAAGCCTGCCTTCCACGCCAAGTAGAGTCCCATCCGGACACGAGACGAATTCTTCAATCTTGTATCTTCGTAGTCCAACAGTTTGGCCAAAGGATAGAGTCCGGCTGTCCGGAGACCCCCTAATCTAGGAATCCCTCACTCGCACTCGGGGGCTTAGCTACAGTCCAGTACTCGCCTAAGTTTCCCCACTCAGGGGCTTAGCTGCAGTCCAGTACTCGCCTAAGTTTGAAAAAATCCTACCGAGTGGTGAGCAATCGTCCCACTCGGGGCTTAGCTGCAGTCCAGTACTCGCGTAAGTTCCCTCACTCAAGGGCTTAGCTGCAGTCTAGTACTAGCCTAAGTTTAAAAGAATCCTACCGAGTGGAGAGCAATCCTCCCACTCGGGGGCTTAGCTGCAGTCCAATACTCGCCTAAGTTCCCTCACTCGGGGCCTTAGCTGCAGTCCAGTACTCGCCTAAGTTTGAAAAATCCTTCCGAGTGGAGAGCAATCCTCCCACTTGGGGGCTTAGCTGTAGTCCAGTACTCGCCTAAGTTTGAAAAATCCTACCG
>NC_041388.1:450090259-450090765 GCF_002162155.2 Triticum dicoccoides | reverse complement strand
TACTCGCCTAAGTTTGAAAAATCCTACCACGTGGAGAGCAAACGTCCCACTCGGGGGCTTAGCTGCAGTCCAGTACTCAACTAAGTTTGAAAAATCCTACCGAGTAGGGAGCAGACCTCCCACTCGGTGGCTTACTTGTAGTCCAGTACTCGCCTAAGTTTGAAAAATCCTACCGAGTGATGAGCCAGCTTCACACTCGGGGGCTTAGCTGCAGTCCAGTACTCGCCTAAGTTTGAAAAATCCTACCGAGTGGAGAGCAAACCTCCCACTCGGGGGCTTAGCTGCAGTCCAGTACTCGCCTAAGTTTGAAAAATCCTACCGAATAGAGAGCAAACCTCCCACTCGGGGGCTTAGCTGCATTCCAGTACTCGCCTAAGTTTGAAAAATCCTACCGAGTGGAGAGCAATCCTCCCACTCGGGGGCTTAGCTGCAGTCCAGTACTCGCCTGAGTTTGAAAAATCCTACCGAGTGGAGAGCAAACCTCCCACTTGGGGGCTTAGCTGCAG
>NC_041388.1:450019336-450089848 GCF_002162155.2 Triticum dicoccoides | reverse complement strand
CTCCCACTCGGGTGCTGAGCTGCAGTCCAGCACTCGCCTAAGTTTGAAAAAATCCTACCGAGTGGACAACAATCCTTCCACTCGGGGGCTTAGGTGCATTCCAGTACTCGCCTAAGTTTGAAAAATCCTACTGAGTGGAGAGCAATCCTCCCACTCGGGGGCTTAGCTGCAGTCAAGTACTCGCCTAAGTTCCCTCACTCGGGGGCTTAGCTGCAGTCCAGTACTCGCCTATGTTTGAAAAATCCTACCGAGTGGAGAGCAATCCTCCCACTCGGGGGCTTAGCTGCAGTCGAGTACTCGCCTAAGTTCCCTCACTCGGGGACTTAGCTGCAGTCCAGTACTCGCCTAATTTTCAAAAATCCCACCGAGTGGAGAGCAATCCTCCCATTCAGAGGCTTAGCTGCAGTCCAGTACTCGCCTAAGTTCGAAACATATCCTTATACGCAAGGACGATGAGGTGCAGGTCGACTGCAACATTCTCCTTCGGAGCTACGGCACAAGTACAACGTGCGCTCCGTCCCTATCCGCAAGGACGACGAGGTGCTGGTCGACTACAACCTTATCCCTCGGTGCTACGGCACAAGTACAATGTGTGTTCCATCGCTATCCGCAAGGACGACGAGGTGCAGGTCGACTGCAACCTTCTCCTTCGGAGCTACGGTACAAGTACAATGTGCGCTCCATCCTTGCCTGCAAGGACGACGAGGTGCAGGTCGACTATAAACTTCTCCTTCGGAGCTACGACACAAGTACAATCTGTGCTCCGTCCCTATCTGCAAGGACGGCGAGGTGCAGGTCGACTGCAACCTTCCACCTCAGAGCTACATCTCAACCACAAGGATTATTCAGGGCAAAGAACAAAACGCAAAGCATATTCGGAAATAAACCATATTCGGATAAATTCTAAAGTTCCAAGCAGCAAACTATTCAAGCATCAAGCCCGAAGGAGTTTAACGGTTACGGAAACCACTCGGCATTCCCAGGAAAATTTAAAATAGATTCAAGTCTCATAAGTTTGTTCACTCGGCAGGAGGAGGGCTGGCAGGCTCGACGAATTCATCCAGGTCGATCCCATCTGCGATCCGAGTGGCAGCAGCGATGAAAGTTTCCATGAAGGACTGGAAGTCATGCTTTTTGGTTTTGGCGACCTTGATCGCCACCAGCTTGTCTTCACGAGCTTCCTTGCAGTGGACTCGCACCAAGGACAACGCCATGTCAGCACCACACCGCGCGGAGGTCTTCTTCCATTCCTACTCTCGGTCAGGGATCTCATTGACTCGAGCCATCAAGGATTCCAGATCATTTTGAAGCATCGCCCTTGGCCAGAGCAATGAGTCGACTCGTGAGACTGCTTCCTTCAGGTGCGCGAGGTAGCTTGTGGCGCTGGTGACACAGGACTCCAGTCGGAGCACATTCATTGCAGTTTTGTCGCAAATTGGAGAAGCGATAGGGTCCAGACCTGTCTCGACCTTTCCAGTTTCCTCGTCAAAGTCTTGGCAGAATTTTGCAGCCAAAAATTAGTGAGTCGACTGGATAGGATCCGTTCACAAGCATCAACACAGTCGGTTTAAAAGAAATTCCTTCCAGCATGGGATAGAGCTTCTTGGCAAGAGTCCTTAGATAAGCTTCCGTGTCATTCCTCTTGCGGATCGCAGACTCCAACTTTTCATTCAGGGCAACTTTGTCCTTCTTCAGACAAGTCACTTCACGGTTAGATTCATTGAGGTAAGACTTTAGCCTGTTCACCTCCCCTTCCAGCGCTTCGATTGAAGCCAGCTTCTGGTCTGCGAGGGCAGTTTTATCTTGGGCTTCTTTCTGCGCGGCAGCGAGGTCTGAGTCCTTCTTCTCTAGAGCCAACTTCATTTTCTCTGCAAAAGAAGCAATCGAATCAAACAAGAGATTGAAGAAATATATTGAAAGACAGTCGACAGGCAGTTACCTTCCATACCAGCAGCTTCGTCTTGAGCTTTCTTCAGATTCTACTGGGCCAATTCCAAGTCGAGGTTGAGTTGCCTCTGCTTCTCCTCAAGTTCAGCAAACTTGGAAATAAGTGTACAAGACTTCTGCAGTAGGCAAAAGACGGGTCAATCGACAAGATCAAAGGTTGTTTACTTCTGAGTGGATAAAACCTAAAGAGGTCACTTGAGACACCAGCCGACTGCACACAGTCGACTGTGGTCTCGGGGACTACACCCAGCGGGTGCACTTGGCGTGCCCCCGCTGATTAAAACCCAACTCGATCGGTCCGCCCGGATCAAGTCAAAAAAAGAAGAAGAAAACTGTTCAGACCCCAGTCGACTGCCAGCAGTCGACTGTTGTCTCGGGGACTACACCCAGTGGGTGCACTTAGCGTGCCCCCACCGGTTCAGATCCTACTCGACCGGTCCGCCCGAGTCGAGTGGAAGAAAAGAAAGGAAGGTAGAACTCAGACCCTAGTTCACTGCCAGCAGTCGACTGCGGTCTCGGGGACTACACCCAGTGGGTGCACTTAGCGTGCCCCCACCGGTTCAGATCCTACTCGCCTAGACCAAGTGGAAGAATGCAACAACGAAAGACAAGAAAACACCCAGTGGCTGCACTGATTCGAAGCAAACAACAGGAGATTGTGTAGAAGAAATTTTTTCGGGTAGCATATCCTGATAGAACAAGAGCAGTCGAAAAGTCTACTTACCTGGACATTGGCCCGGAGAGCAGCGCTGGCGTCATAGGCAGCCTGGCTATTCTCATGCACCGTATTCATTCGCTCCATCATCACGTCAGCCTGTCGGATGGCTTCTGCAGCCGCTTTCGACTGGTTGTCCAGGACAGGGTAACTGGTGAAGAAGAGAGTAGATGACCCAGGTGCAGCAACTTGGACCTCCAAGGCGTGAGATGGGACGACTGAAGGAATCACCAGTACAGTCGACGATGCGGGGCGCTCACTCGACAAGGTTACAACGAAGGTTACAGAGGCCCCGCCCGCGTCTTCAGATTGATAGACAGTTGGTGTTGTCATTGGTCCCTACTGAGACGCCTTACCAGCTGTCGCCTTTTTATTCTTACTGGGCCTAGGAGACACATCTTCATCGTCATCTGGGAGATCGATGACGTTGCCGGAGCTGCAAGACAGATCAGTCAACCCCAAGTAAACCACTAGAATGCAATCGACCAAGTAATCATGAACAAGATCATAAGAGTTTCTACCTGGGTTGGAGGTAACCGCGTCTTCCATCTCCTCGTCTCGATACTGGAGGGAAGAGGTTCCCGAGGTAGCAGCAGTGCAAGTGTCCGTACTCAGTCGGTTACGTTTTGTTGCTTGAGTCGACGAAAAGAACAAGTCAGATGATTACTCGGATATGATAGGGACGGTCACTTTTATCCTGGGCAAAGCCTTGGGCAGTTTGGAGGAGGTGGCCTTTGGTGCTTTTGGAGCTGGAGGTGGCACAACCTTGAGCTGCTTTGGGGCCTTCTCAATCGGCGCTGGGGAAGACATCTGGGGACGCTTCGAAGACTGCCCAGTCGGCTCAGTCGCCGGATCCAGGGTACTCGACGGGTCGTGTGCGTGCTTGGATCTCCTCTCTCTACGAGGAGGCGAGTCGACTTCTTCATCGTCGCTCAAGTCGTCGCTCTCCTCGTCCTCCTCCGCATCCGAGTTCCACTCACCGCTCTCACCCCCGCTCGCTCCCTCCTCGACGTCTTGCTCCTGCAATCCGTTTGGCATCGAGTACATGTCAATGAGAGCCTGAAAGAACAACGAGCAAAAGGAGTACAGTCGACCATCAAAAAGGTGTCACACAGTTAATCGTAAAGATACTTGGTAAAACAGAATCATACCTGCTCCGGCTGTCGCGAGTGGTCGAATGGAATCACCCTCCTAGACCCCCGGGGGTTGTCTTTGTCGCTGGTGATTCCCATCAGCCACTTCTCCAAGATGTCCTCACTGATGTCCTCCGGGTGGATCCGAGTGGAGTCCTTGAGTCCAGAGTACATCCACATCGGATGATCACGGGCCTGAAGCGGTTGGATGCGTCAACCGAGAAAGACCTCCAGCAGGTCCATCCCAGTCACCCCGTCGCGGACGAGTTGGACGACCCGCTCGACCAACACCTTGACCTGCGCCTTCTCTTCAGGAACCACCTTCAAGGAGGAGGGCTTATCCACTCGAGCCAGGGAAAAGGGAGGAAGTCTAGTCGACTGACCCGGAGTTGGGTGATCCATGCAGTAAAACCAAGTCGACTACCAGCTGCGGACCGAGTCGGGAAGGATCATCGCCGGGAAGGTGCTCTTGCTCCTCATCTGGATCCCCAGTCCACCGCACATTTGGATCACTCGCATCCTCTCATCACTCGGGTTGGCCTTTTTGACCGACTGGGAGCGGCAGGTGAAGATATGTTTGAAGAGGCCCCAGTGCGGTCGACAGCCCAAGAAATTTTCACACATTGACACAAAAGCAGCCAAATAGACTATGGTGTTTGGAGTGAAGTGGTGGAGCTGAGCCCCGAAGAAGTTCAAAAAGCCCCGAAAGAAAGGATGGGGAGGCAGAGAAAATCCGCGATCGACGTGGGTTGCGAGGAGAACGCACTCACCCTCCCTTGGCTACGGCTCGGTCTCGTTCCCCGAGAGCCGCGCTGATTTGTGCGGGATCAGTCCCCCCTCCACCAGGTCGTCGAGGTCGTCCTGGCTGATCGTCGAGCGGATCCAGTCGCCCTGGATCCAAACCGGCGGCAGGCCGGATCCTGACGGGGATCCGCCTCGGCTGGTCCGCTTGCCCTTCGCCTTCGCGGTCGCCTTTGTCGCACGCTCCAGCGCCACGGTCTTCTCTTTTCCCATGGTGGCGGATCGAGTTCGAGCGAGGGTTCGGCGACGACAGCAGAAGCGAGCATGGCAGAGAGGTCGAAGGAAGAACAAAAGAGAATGGGAGCACACGGGGCAGAGTCCCGGTCCGGTGCCTTTTATAAGGTCATTCCCCGAGTGACTGACTGGTAGGCCCAGACGATCTAAAAAAATCCCGCAACAGTCGCGTGCACAATACGTGGCGAAAAAGGTGGCGCAGAGATTGAGGAGACCTGCGTAATCCATCCCGATTACCATGGCCTCGCCCGTCTGGCGTGCTTCCCGAAATTTGAATCCCGCGAAATCCGCGGAGAGCAGAACAACTTGTGAGACTGAAAACATCCTCTACATTATCATTCAGAATTCTACCGTGAAAATTCACTCGACAAAAACCACGAATGGACCTAGGTGACTGAAGAAGAAGTTGACGCTGTCTCCTCAGTTCATGGCTCCAAAACAAGTTATAATCACAGCACGAAGAATGAGTCGGAAGTGTTCTCAACTCCTTCCCCACTCAAACCTTGATCCATTCGGGGGCTAATGACGAAGTTATGTACCTAGGGTAGGGTCATGGATCTGTCCGGGATACCCTCCCTAAGGACATCTCTAAAAGAGCCAGAAGCAGTCGAAGAGAGGTCATCATCCACTCAACCATGAAGCTATGTTCCACTCGACAGCTTTGAAGACACTCGACCATGCGAGCAACCACTCGACCACTAGAAGATGTGAGACACTCACTCCGCAACGGTCGGGATTTAAGTCATAGCTTTAATAATCACTTATAGCACTTTACTCCGGACGTTACCAGTAACGCTCCTCCTTTATGAACATTGAACCCTGTGTAACGGAGGGGAGCTGGGGTCCTGGCGCACTCTATATAAGCCACCCCCCTCCTCTGGGACAGGGGTTCGCACCCTTTGTAATTCACACGCATATATCTAGTCGACCGGCTCCGGGCTCCGAGACGTAGGGCTCTTACCTCCTCCGAGAAGGGCCTGAACTCGTAAAACTCGCGTGTACAACTCCTCCATAGCTAGGATCTTGTCTCTACATTCCTACCCCCCCTATTCTACTGTCAGGCTTAGAACCATGACAGGCCCCCTAGTACAGTTCAATTTGGGCTAGGGGGGGCACGCGCCCTGCCTCCTCTCTTCCACCACTTGGCCCATGAGGCCCATTACTTCTTCCTTGTATTCCCGTAACTCCCTGGTACCCCCGAAAATACCTGAATCACTCGGAACCTTTCCGATGTCCGAATATAGTCGTCCAATATATCGATCTTTACGTCTCGACCATTTCGAGACTACTCGTCATGTCCCTGATCTCATCCGGGAGTCCAAACTACCTTCGGTACATCAAATCACATAAACTCATAATACAATCGTCACCGAAACTTTAAGCGTGCGGACCCTACGGGTTCGAGAACTATGTAGATATGACCAAGACACGTCTCCGACCAATAACCAATAGAGGAACATGGATGCTCATATTGGCTCCCACATATTCTATGAAGATCTTTATCGGTCAAACCGCATAACAACATACTTTGTCCACTTTGTCATCGGTATGTTAGTTTCCCGAGATTCGATCGTCGGTATCTCAATACCTAGTTCAATCTCGTTACCGGCAAGTCTCTTTACTCGTTCTGTAATACATCATCCCGCAACTAACTCATTAGTTGCAATGCTTGCAAGGCTTTAAGTGATGTGCATTACCGAGAGGGCCCAGAGATACCTCTCCGACAATCGGAGTGACAAATCCTAATCTCGAAATTCACCAACCCAACAAGTAACTTTGGAGACACCTGTAGAGCACCTTTATAATCACCCAGTTACGTTGTGATGTTTTATAGCACACAAAGTGTTCGTCCGGTAAACGGGAGTTGCATAATCTCATAGTCATAGGAACATGTATAAGTTATGAAGAAAGCAATAGCAACAAACTAAATGATCAAGTGCAATGCTAACAGAATGGGTCAAGTCAATCACATCATTCTCTAATGATGTGACCCCGTTAATCAAATGATAACTCATGTCTGTGGCTAGGAAACTTAACCATCTTCGATTCAACGAACTACTCAAGTAGAGGCATACTAGTGACACTATGTTTGTCTATGTATTCACACATGTATTATGTTTCCGGTTAATACAATTCTAGCATGAATAATAAACATTTATCATGAAATAAGGAAATAAATAATAACTTTATAATTGCCTATAGGGCATATTTCCTTCACTTCCACCATTGAAACACCCCACAAGGACCTCAAGATGATCAATAAAGTGTAGGAACTTGTGGATGTGTCGTCCAAGTCAATTTCAGTGCCATGAGTAACAGTCGAGTTCTTATAGAATAACAAACGAGTAGCCTGCTTAACTCTGAAAAAACCTACACGTGCCACCAATTATAAGAAAATATTTGTTAGAAGTAGCATCTTCGTGAGAGATTCGTTGCTACTTATAAAGTTAAATTATGAATATTTGGACAGAATAGGTGGATTAAGAAGTAATCGAGGCAAGAAGAAAGAACCAGATACAAAACTAACATGGAGGAACTATTGGAACGACGTCGGGGTGGAAGATCGCAGTGAAGATGAGACGAGGTTCTGCTATTTCCATCAACATTCGTGCGCCAACTTTCAGTCCGTAATACTTGAGAAAGTTTATCCAAGTTCGGCCATAAAAAAGCAGCAATCTTCTTGCTTCATGAACCCAACACAAAACTTATATCCATGGCTTATCTTCACTGTGACCATTAAACTGGTGTATTCAGTTATGGCAAGGCGGAGCATCTTGAGTACATGTGTTCTGGCAGAGCAAGGAATACACTGCAGGAAAAATAGTATGAGAACACAATGTATTCCCTATATCCAAATCTAGAAATAATTTCCTCCTTCACGTCAGTGTTGAACATGGTACTAGTACTTTTTATCCAAATATAGCAATCCAAATTTCCAAATTAGTCGACAATATGTTCAAAAAACCCCAGCCTCCCGGATAGAAAATGGGATTCTAGGAACATACTGCGCATTTTAAAATCATGTGTTAGGATGAGGAGGACCAAGTGTGGCGTCTCGCCGAGGGCGCATAAACCTATAGGGTCCTCGCACTTTTGGCACTGCAAATGAAACACACTAGATTCAGTAGGAAGAAAAATGCATCAACGGCAGCAGCTGCCATCCTAGGAGTACCCGCGACCAAGGGACATGGATTTATCTGGGATGGATGAAGAATTCGTACCAGGTTCTCCATGAGAAAACCCTATGCAATTGCCAAGCAATGTTTTTCTCTGAACAAGCAGACGAGGCAGAAGGGGATTCAGGCCCAGTGAAATATTGCCACTTCGTCCGTCCAGCTTACTGCTAAAGCTGGAAAGGTGGGGTTTTTTGTGATTTGACGGCTCATTGGGCGTTACTGCGGCGCTACGACCGAGGTGTGTCTACCGTGCAGTTGTGCACTCTAATTTGGTGCATATGGCACGTGGACCCCGGTGCTGGATGCCCCACATATTAGTGAAAGGAAGTAGAAAGACACGAGTAACTGGTTACACATAAATATATTTTTGACAGAGAGATCCTCCCTCTATAAAGAAATATAAAGATCTTTTATATCACAACTTTTATATAAAGAGGTATGGCGACTCCTACCTCCCCCCATGGCGACTCCGGCCTTTGGCCCTAGTTGCCCCTCCCGGCGCCCCCAATGGACGACCTCCTCCATTGGGATTTCTCCCCCGGCCTCAGGGTCGAGGAACCACTACAAGAAATATGTCAACTAGTGACCTTCTATCAATGACCCTGTAAGAATTGGTCATAGATGTATGACCATTTCAGACCAATTGGTCAAAAGCTGTCCGGGGGGCTCCAAACCCTAAACTATAACGACCATTTTGGTTAGAAAGGTCGTAATTTCCTTACACGAAATGGTCATAAAGCAGATAGCACTGGTCTGCTGCCTTATTTCTAGCTGATCATGACCAATATAGATGGTCATAACCTTTTAAATTGTGGTGGGTTGCTATGACTAGGCGCCACCTCATCAGTTTTGCCTATGTGTCATGTCCATATGGCAGTTTTTGCCCTAGGCTGTGAAGCAACCTATATTTCTGTCATTCCCAAAATTCCCAAAAAAATCTCATAAATTCTTTGGGTCATATCTTCGTCAAATATGTAAAAAAAACCTTCCTTGCCTAGTTCAAAAATAATTCAAAAATATTCATTTTCCTATTATGTTCAATACAACAGTTTGTGAAGGAAGTACCACTTTGGCATGTCCAAATAGTATCCATTTTCAACAGTGCTTTCCTATGCCCAAATAACCATCCTCACCAAATGCCAGCTCAATCCATTCATTATTTTGAGCCAAGCTTCAACATTCGTATTTATGTCCAGTGTGGTAGTTTGCAAAGCAAGTACCACCTAGGCTCCTCCTTTTGAGTTGAAAATTTGTGAAGACGGTCTTCTTAATAACTGATCATCCTCAGCCAAAACTCACGCCCATTAGCCATGTACATTTCCCGTACCGCTAATCAAACACTTGGCTGCTAATTCATGTTTGAGCATCAATCGGTCTCCTCGTGAGAATCTTATGTTGTAATTTTCTTCCTAGCACCTACCTGGGGAGTGCCTAGGCTGCCCAGAACACAAGGCAACACCACGGTCACGCGGTGACCACGCGGCGGGCATGCGAGTTTACGCGCTCTAGAGTTGGGGGCCTCGGCCACCACCCAAACCTCAATGTATCGCCACCAAACCATGTATTTATGATTAAATAGGTACTTATGTAACTATAAATGATTTTTGGAAAAAATAAATAGTAAACTATGAGGCAGCTGGAGTTCAAATTTGACCAGCTTCCCGCTGAATCGGCGGGAATTTGTCTTTTTCACCAGAGGTGGATCAAAACTTTTGACGCCCAACCATTTTGTCAATTGTGCATTAAATATGGCCTAGTATTTTAGAAAACTGATTTGGTCCAATTTTGCAACAAATATATGGTAGGTCCTTCATAAAAAAACTCATTTCGGGCACTCGGGAAATGGAAAATGTATTTTCCGTGCAAAGAAAATGAAAACTCCCTTAGCAACATTGTTTAGAATTCCAAGATGCACCTTGTGCACTATATGAGATCATTTGAACAAACTATGCCATGAATGTGGCCATAACATTGATCATTTGGCTTTAAAGCCCTTAATCTTCATGCATGATAGCTCATTTCTGATAACACTTTTTTAAAATAATTGTCGTATTACAAGTATATTATTTTTCCTGGAAACTTGGTCACATATAATGACACAATGAGAAGGTTTCCCAATTTTTTGATTTTTTTTGAATTTTTTATGCCCATTTCAAAATGTGGTTAAAATAGCGGGCTTGACCGTTCCTAGCTAGTGGTTGAATCTTGCAAAACTTTTCATGTTTCTCTGATAAAATAGATACTTATGTACCTAGAAATTATTTTTGGAGAAAATATAGAGCAAACTATGAGGTAGCCGCAGTTCAAATTTGACCCGCTTCCGACTGAATCGGCGGAAATTTGTCTTTTTCACGAGAGGTGGATCAAAACTTTTGACACCCAACCATTTGGTCAATTGTGCATTAAATATGGCCTAGTATTTTAGAAAATTGATTTGGTCCAATTTTGCAACAAATATATGGTAGGTCCTTCACAAAAAAACTCATTTCGGGCACTCGAAAAATGGAAAATGAATTTTCCGTGCAAAGGAAATGAAAACTCCCTTAGGCAACATTGTTTGCAATTCCAAGATGTACCCTTGTGCATAATATGATATCATTTGAACAAACTATGCCGTGAACGTGGTCATAAGATTGATCATTTGGCTTGAAAGCCAAGAATCTTCACGCGTGATAGCTCATGTCTGAGAACACTTTTTTAAAATAATTGCCATATTACAAGTTTATTATGTTTTATGGAAACTTGGTCACATATAATGACACAATGCGAAGGTTTCCCAATTTTTTGATTTCTTTTAATTTTTTATGCCCGTTTCAAAATGTGGTCAAAACGGCGGGCTTGACCGTTCCTAGCTTGTGGTTGAATCTTGCAAAACTTTTCATGTTTCTCTGATTAAATAGATACTTATGTACCTAGAAATGATTTTTGTAAAAAATATAGAGCAAACTATGAGGCAGCCGTAGTTCCAATTTGACCCGCTTCCAACTGAATCGGCGGAAATTTGTCTTTTTCACCAGAGGTGGATCAAAACTTTTGACACACAACCATTTGGTCAATTGTGCATTTAATATGGACTAGTATTTTAGAAAATTGATTTGGTCCAATTTTGCAACAAATATATGGTAGGTCCTTCACAAAAAACTCATTTTAGGCACTCAAAAAATGGAAAATGAATTTTCCATGCAAAGAAAATGAAAACTCTGTTAGGCAACATTGTTTGCAATTCCAAGATGTACCCTTGTGCACAATATGATATCATTTGAACAAACCATGCCATGAATGTGGCCATAAGATTGATCATTTGGCTTGAAAGCCATGAATCTTCACGCGTGATAGCTCATTTCTGAGAACACTTTTTTAAAATAATTGCCGTATTACAAGTTTATTATTTTTCCTGGAAACTTGGTCACATATAATGACACAATGCGAAGGCAACCTCTGATCTCTTCCTGTTGATTTTCTCGGGCGGCCGCCTCTCACACCATCGACGGTGCGTGCTGCCCCATGATCCATAGCCCGAAGTGTCTCCTCATCATCTGCCCGTTGCCCAGTCTGCAGTAGAGGATCCCCATCACCCGCCACCAGTCTGCAGCAGAGGATCCCCACTCTGTTGGGCACAACACGAACACCGAAAATAGGTAAACAATTCGTAGCATGTCCAGCATCATCTTTTTTGTTCAATCTGTGCCTTACCAGGTCTTGTTTGAACGAGTCCTTCATTCATACGATCTGTTTGGTTACACAATTGTGAGCTGGAGTGAAATTGTGCTACTTGTTGGCTTCTCTCTCCAGTTTTGATGGAATGCATTAGTAGATTTGGTAGGTTAAGTGTCTGCCTCAGATTCCACTTATCCGTAATCGCTAAGAACGAAACAAATAGTAATTCATGTGACTTGCTAATTGCGCGGAACTTGTATACAACATTGATAATTCATGTGACTTGCCATCTCCTACATTCTCTTAGAAATGTGATGCACTCATTTTCTTGACCTGCTTGAGGGGTTTCTTTTCATAGCCTGAGCCACTTGCCGACAATGTTTTGTAGTGCAATTCCTTAGGACCGCATAGGCTGGGATTCTCTCAGTGAACTTACTCTTGCAATTTTGTGCAATTGAAGTTTTGTAGTGCAGTGACTTAAGGTTGCATAGTTTGGAAAGGATATGTTGCATTTTCTAGGCCAGCTCTTGCACTTTTGTGCAAGTTCCATCTTGCTAACTACTGTTACTTCCCTATGAAGCTCGTATATTCTATAATCAATCTCTTTCCAATTTGCAAATAGCATATGTTAACTCTGTCCGCTGTATTGCTTTTCAAGTCACTGTTGTTCTTTCAGTGGCATTTAGTCTGCTGTTGTATGGTTCAGAAGCTCGGATGGGATTGTGCAGACAATCTCTCTCCAGTTACTTTGCGCACGTACTAGATTAAGTTCAAGAACTGCTTCTGTAGCATCATTGCTTTTCCCCGCGAGAGTGGAGTCTGCCGTGTTGTCTTGACCTTGGTTTTTATACTAATTTTTAGTACATATTTTTTTGCCAAATCTGCTAGTTCACAATTTTTTTTCCTTATTATTCTTACAGCATGGAATTATGGATTTCATAATTACTATACTTACATAACCATTATTTATTCAGTATATTCTCTGAAACTGCAAGTTCTGAAGTATATCATTTTTTTATGCAGTTAGAGAGTTGAACGAGGTGAGGCTGGAGGCATCGGTGAGGGCGTACGGTGGCGCCGACCAGAGCAAGGTGTCCAACAAATGGCCCAGCCCCTACATGCTCATCTGTGGGGTGCTTCTGGTGGTATCACTCTTCGAGCACTTCTGGAGGCCGCTCAAGTGGTTCGCCGTGGCGGGGGCGGCCCCCGGCGTGCCGCCGATCGTGCTCAGGAGCGTCCCCGCGCTCCGGCGGTGCACCATGGACGTCAACATACTCATGCTCATCGCAGGTATGGCCAATACTTGCCACCTTCTGAAATATTCTGATGTTGATGTTCATTGTGGGCTGTACTGAAGTTTCCACACGCACGCACGCAGCATGTGTTTCATGTGACTTAGGCTTTGCCTTTTTTCTGACTAGATTGATAGTGTGTGATCAATATATCAATATTATGCAGCCATGGTGTTTATCCTTAAATCCATGAATCTTTTGGGTCACCCCACTAGCCTGGCTACTTGCAGAGGAAGCCAAGAATAATAAATCTCATCCATTTTCTGAAAATAAATAAACAAAAAATGTCATGCTAGGTTCAGAGCATCAGGTGCCCTGCTTGGCTCGTGCTGAATCTAGTCAGGCAGAGGAATCCTTGCTAATTCTGGCAAGTATTTTGCTTTCACATCTCAGTTAAAGAAAACTGGCATTGATCTTACAAGTGGCTCAAAACAGAAGATTGCCTGATTCCATTTTAAGGTTGTCAAATTAAGCCCTATCCATGTATCTTTTAGAATTTGCTTCATTGGTAGCATATTCAGATATATTAATTAATTTTGTGCATTTTGGAGAATTTAGATGATGATAACAAACTATAATCAGGAATACTTGTATAGAAACTTGCACGACCATCTTGTTTAATTTTGTGTTATTCCTCCATACTAGGAGCTAATCAGCTGCACTATTATTCAGCTTTCATTGGCAGTTTTAATTTCACTGAAATTATCTTTTCTTTTCTATGCTCATGTTCAAGCCTGGTAGTATATTTTTTCCAAATGGTCTGTTTACTTGATTTATCTATTGTTTGATTTTCCTCCATCAGCTTTCCTAATGTCCTTCTACATATATATGTTGGTTGTAATCTTCTTGAAGAATGCAAGTACTTGATATTCCATTCTGCTCTTGTAGGTGAATGGAACTTGTGTTGTTGGTAGAACTCCATTGAGGACTTCTACCCATGTTAAAGAGCATGTTCTATGGTATCCAAGAGTGGTCTATTTGTAGATACCAATATTTATGATTGTGTGGATCTGGCTGAAGTTTGAAGTTCCCTGGGTATGCAAGATTCGATGGTTAAACTGGTTGATGTGATGTGAATGAGTGTATGGAAACTGGTTGTTGTGATGTGAATGAGCGTATGTAGTTTCACGTGTTCTGTTCTATATAGCATATTGTAATAAACTTATTTTAGTTGTTATTTGAAGATTTTAATATGCTTTCTATCTTCTGTCTGTTTGATATGTACATATATATTGCATATTAATAAGCTGTGAAAAATATGACATTTGGGACCCATCTGTAAACTGGAGCTGGGAAAAAAGCTGGAAATAAAAAATAAATTGACTGCAAAATGTTGTGCGCTAGAAAATAAAAAGGCCAAATTGTAGGCCAGGCCCATGTAGCTAACCGAAATTAACATAAAATACATATACTAAAAGGGCTTGCCGAAAAAATAATACATGGGCCGAATTACTGGGTCAGACCCATGTAGCTAATGAAAGCACAGGAAAAAAATACATTAAAAAGGCCGAATTGTTGGGCTAGGCCCATGTAGAAAATCGAATTGGACCGGGCTGATTCTTGTGCCACATCAGATTGCCACGTCGGATGCCTACGTGGTCTGGGGAGGCTGCTAGTGACCAAAACAAAACAATAGGCATATTTTGGTCGTAAACGTCTACGACCTTCTCACAGAGAAGGTCGTTAATTTCAGTTTACGACCGCCAGCTTTTGACATTTTGTTTTTGGTCACAAAGGTCGCAAATGAAAAACAATGACCTTTCAGTGACCAATAGTCAAGGTCACAAGTTGACATATTTCTTGTAGTGAACAGGTGTGTAAACGTTTTGGATCTACGGTCCATTTCGTCCACAAACCTAACTCCAAGGAGTTCTTCCTTGAAGTTTCCTTCTCCTCGACCTCATTTCCTCTCTCGATTGAATTGGTGGGATTGGTCTTACAATCTTCTATTGGAGGTCTCAGTGCTGGTTTCAATGTGCAACGACTAGGTGATCGTCGTTTTCAGTTCTCGGTGGCTTCCAATCGAGTGGGCCATTTTATTTTTGGCTTACGAGATCGCATCTGGCCGGACTTCATATGTCATTTCCATCTCCATCGTGGTGCAACTTCTCAGTCTCGGATTGTTGGTTGGCATGCGGATACTGAACTCAATGGATTGGCATCTTCGCCTGGTCCGGCAATTAAATCCAAGTGGCTCTCTTCCAACTCCAAGGATGGTATTGATCCAACATCGCTCACGATTTTTCAAAAATTGGGGTTGTTCCACTCGCCGACGGTGGCACATTCCGACGCTGGCCCCTCACCGGAGATCTCTTTTGGAAGTTTATCGGGGCCAAATTCTCAGGAACTTCCTTATCCTTTTCGTATTGGGGCCACAGACATACCGAATCTGTCCGGATCTTACGTCACGTTACCATCCTTCTTAGGACATCGGTTTTTCCAAGGTTTGTGGGATGATATTCCAGAAGAAAAACTTTTCCATATGTGACGCCCCGAGACTGATGCGTCAGGTGTCTTCTAGTTATTCGCTGTCTTTGCCATGTCATTTGCTTGCGTGTTGCATCTTGCCATGTCATCATGTGCATTGCATCATCATGTTTTTCAAAACTTGCATCCGTCTGGGTCTCCATGTTCCTTCTGTTGTCAGTTCTGAGCCCAGACACACTTGCACACGCCCGCGACATGTCCGAAATATTATTTTATAGGTGGCCGGAAAATTTTCTCGGAATGGGATGAAAGTTGGCATGTGGTCTTATTATAGTGCAGATAGATCACCTGTCAAGTTTCATCGCATTTGGAGTCTGTTTGATGCCCCAACGGATAACTATAGTGGCAGTATAGCTAGTCATTTCATCAGACGTTTTCGGTCTCCGGAAACCGTGCAGAGCTGCCTCTCTCTCCTCTTCTCTCAGACCAACCCGCTCTCCACAGTCCACCTATGCCCATGCCTACCCCTCTTTGCGTCGGGC
The DNA here is from genome assembly GCF_002162155.2 of Triticum dicoccoides. Taxonomy (NCBI): domain Eukaryota; kingdom Viridiplantae; phylum Streptophyta; class Magnoliopsida; order Poales; family Poaceae; genus Triticum; species Triticum dicoccoides. Next base: position 450,073,924 of record NC_041388.1, on the reverse strand, counting down.
ATAGACCTCTCGTGCGCGTCCGAAGCTGTCCCGGACCCGACCCCGGGCAGTCGTCACCGTTGGGTCCGGATCATCCCCAAACATCTATAAAACATCTCCTTTTCTTTTTATACTCCCTAACCCATTTATCTCGGACCATTCGATTACGATCGGAGGGACCAGGTGACCCTAAAACCTTACCAACTTGCTATATATAGGCGGAAACCTAGATCTTAGGGGCTTCTCACATCCATCCCCTCGGTCGCCACCGCATCCTCCTCATTTTCCTCAGCCACCAACCAGGTCCACTCCTCTTGTCTTCCTCGAGATCCACCTCCCTAGATTTCAGCACCACCCAATCGCCGCCTCCTTCCTTCCTCCCTTTCATCCACCACCAAATCCATCCCCATAGCCATCCTCTGCTCCTTCCGCAGCCGGCGTAGCCTCCTCGTTCCATGCAGCTCGGGGATTCCAAGCCCCTCAATCCAGCCATCCGGGAGGACGTCGGCCCTCGTCGCCGTGTTGTGCTACCTTACGCGGACCTACAACCCTTCATCAGCGACCCTGCCTCGACCGCCCCTCTCCTCCTCGAGCTCCTCTTCGGCGACCGTCGTCGATAGCGAGCTCCAGCAGGACCCCACGGCCTCCTCTGCCCTCTCTGCGAGCCGGCCGCAAGCAACACCACCAGCAAGAGCTCCACGCCCCGCCTTCCTCTGCCTTGCCTGTGGCCTCCTGTGTATAGGGTCCGGCCCCAACGCCCACCCCACAACCACCTCGAGCACCCACGCCCTCCGCCGACGAAGGTCACGGCCAAGTCGTCCTCGGTGCACCTGCTCCCTTCCCCTGTCTCCATTCCGCTAAAGCTTTTGCTCTCTCTAACCTCTCTCTCTCTCTCTCTACACCTTGGATGGCGCCATGGATTAGGAGTCCCTCACCCGAGCTCTGTCCGCCACCGTAGCCCGAAACCGACACCGGACGACTTGACCCACCCGTTCTGGCTGGTTCCTGTCGACGTCGTCGTCGGGACCCTTGTCGTTGTCTTCTCCATTGCCGTAGTTCTGCTGTTGTTTCTATTTTCTTCAGGAACGAGAACAGCAGCAGCTCACCTGCTCGTCTCGCTCGCGTGTTGACCAAGCGCAGGGCTAGCAGGCCAGATGCGCGCCTAGCAGCCCAACCTGTCCACCTCACCACTGAATGGGCCTTGGCCCATGGTGAGCACCCCAGCACCCCTCCTTTGTTTTCCCTCCTGTTGGGCCAGTTAGATTTGGCCTGCTTCTGTTTTTCTTTCCTTTCAGCAATTTTCCTTTTTATCCAGAGGCTGCAGTTTTACAGAAAGGTCCCTTAACTCCATGCATATTAAAACTCGGAAACCGTGCATCATACGCAAAAACTATATATATGAAAAATGCTTAGAATTGTGTCAAGATTCATAATATCCAACTTTCATGCATGTTTTAAATGTTTAAAATGTTGTTTGTGTTTATTTTCCATATTGCCATGCTAAAATGATTTATTAAATAACTGAATAACCGTAGCTCGGTTTTAAATAAACTTTATATGTAAATGGGGTAGAATAAATGCCTAGTTTAACATGGTGCACTCATCTTGCATGTTTAACAACTCTAAAATATGGTTTAGGACAGAACAGTACCAAACCAAAAATATGCATATGAGGATTTTCCGGACTTGTTGCTTGTTGTTCCGGCCTCATTTAAACTTGCCTAGATAGGTAGTTTTCATATGCTCCACCTCTTGCCATGTTTAACAACATTTAATATTGTTGGCTACCTAAACGAGAGAGAACTAAATAATCCGTGTGGTGTTTCGTCAACATGCAACTCGTTGCATATTGAGCTGCACTTAATTTGTTGTTTTGTTTGTGCACTTTGCCATGCCATGCTTCTTTAAACCGGACATGCATCATACTTGGTTGTGCATCATGCCATGCTTATGTGATGGTTCTTTACTATGTTGTTTTCTTCTTTTCGGTGTTGCTTCTTCGGGTTAGTTCCGATAACGTCGCGTTTGTGAGGATTCGTTCGACTTTGTCCATTTGTCTTCTTCATGGACTCGTTCTTCTTCCTTGCGTGATCTCAGGAAAGATGACCATACCCTCGAAATCACTTCTATCTTTGCTTGCTAGTTGTTCGCTTTATTGCTATGCTGCGATACCTACCACTTGCTTTATCATATGCCTCCCATATTGCTATGTCAAGCCTCTAACCCACCTTTCATAGCAAACCATTGTTTGGATATGTTACCGCTTTTGCTCAGCCCCTCTTATAGCGTTGCTAGTTGCAGGTGAAGATGAAGTTTGTTCCATGTTGGAACATGGATATGTTGGGATATCACAATATCTCTTATTTTAATTAATGCATCTATATACTTGGTAAAGGTGGAAGGCTCGGCCTTATGCCTGGTGTTTTGTTCCACTCTTGCCGCCCTAGTTTCCATCATACCGGTGTTATGTTCCTTGATTTTGCGTTCCTTACAAGCTTGGGTGTTATGGGGACCCCTTGACAGTTCGCTTTGAATAAAACTCCTCCAGCAAGGCCCAGCCTTGGTTTTACCATTTGCCTCAACACCACCTACTTTTCCCTTGGGATTCGCGCTCCCTAGGGTCATCTTTATTTTAACCCCCCCGGGCCAGTGCTTGTCTAAGTGTTGGTCCGAACCAAGATGCCTGCGAGGCCACCTCGTGGAAACTCGAGGTCTGGTTTTACTCGTAGCTTGTCTCATCCGGTGTTGCCCTGAGAATGAGATATGTGCAGCTCCTATCGGGATGTCGGCGCATCGGGCGGTCTTGCTGGTCTTGTTTTACGATTGTTGAAATGTCTTGTAACCGGGATTCCGAGCCTGATCGGGTCTTCCTGGGAGAAGGAATATCCTTCATTGACCGTGAGAGATTGTGATGGGCTAAGTTGGGACACCCCTACAGGGTTTGAACTTTCGAAAGCCGTGCCCACAGTTATGGGCAGATGGGAATTTGTTAATGTTTGGTTGTAGAGAACTTGACACTTGACTTAATTAAAATGCATCAACCGCGTGTGTGGCCGTGATGGTCTCTGTTCGGCGGAGTCCGGGAAGAGAACACGGTCTCATGTTATGATTGAACATAAGTAGTTTCAGGATCACTTCTTGATCACTTCTAGTTCACGAACGTTGCATTGCTTCTCTTCTCGCTCTTATTTGCGTATGTTAGCCACCATATATGTTTAGTGCTTGCTGCAGCTCCACCTCACTACCCTTTCCTACCCATAAGCTTAAATAGTCCTGATCACGCGGGTGTGAGATTGCTGAGTCCTCGTGACTCATAGATACTTCCAAAAAGTTGCAAGTGTCGATGATACCAGTGCAGGTGACGCAACCCAAGCTCGAGTGGGAGCTTGATGAAGATCTGGATCATTGTTTTGTTTCATTTCCTGTTGGTCAGTAGTGGAGCCCAGTTGGGACGATCGGGGATCTAGCATTTGGTGTTGTCTTCTTTTGTTTTGGTTCCGTAGTCAGACCTTGTTTCTAATTTGGATGATGTATGTTTAACTTGTATTTGTGTGAAGTGGCGATTGTAAGCCAACACTTTATCCCTTTCATATTCAGTACATGGGATGTGTGAAGATTACCCCTCTTGCAACAAGCCTACCATGCGGCTATGCCTCTAAGTCGTGCCCCGACACGTGGGAGATATAGCTGCATTGTCGGTGTTACAAGTTGGTATCATAGCCGACCCTCGCGGTTACACGGATGTTTGCGGACAGGTGCGCGGTCATGTTGTTCATGACGTTTGTGACCCGTCATGGCACACGACATGCCACATGTACCGGACTGGAAGCACAGACATATGTGCCAAGAGGGAATGTTCCTATGGCCCGACGAGGACGTCGGTTCCTCTAAGTGGGGGTGTATGTGATAGCCTGGCTTATTAGGGATGATAGACTACTCATATCAATAGGAAATTCCTTCGTTTTTGGGAGCCCATTCAGACAGAACTCCAAAGTTAAGTATGCTCAGCTTGGAGTAGTTTCAGGATGGGTGACCGACCGGTAAGTTGCTCCCGGGTGCGCATGAGTGAGGAAAAAGTGCGCAGAAAAGACTAGTATTTATCTGTGGGGCCAGTCGAGATCCCGCCAGGAGTAACGACCACCGGCGGGTGTGTCGGGGGTGTTACACCATATTCTTGATGGTTGGCAAGCTGGCTATGATAATGAGAGTGTCAAGTTAATGGTGGATCTCTCTAGTATACCTACTAAAGAGTATATTTATGAACGACTTAAGCACTAATCTCATTGTGATAGGTTTGGTCACTCACCTTCAATTTGCACTGGAATCTTTTGTCAAACGTGTGGGGATATCTCTGGAAAATGTTTGTGTAATTCATCTGCTTCACTACAACCAGTTGATCCGACCCCGTCACGTCATGAGCCATGCATACTGAGACGCTTTTTGTCCATATTGACTTGCTTGGCTTGTTCAGCTACTGGACACTGGACCGCCAACTGTAATGGGCTTCACCGATGCCTGTTTTGTCAACACCTGGGCCATAGGGCCCGTAAGCCCAACCTTTGCTGTTGGTTGCCTAAAGTGAGTTGGACACATATTAGACTACATGCAAATCCATCTGTTGAGATCCTACCTAGGAAAATCCCGCTATCTTCTATGGTAGATAACCCTACGGAGGTTGGTATGGCCCGTACTATTCGGGATACGCTGGTACACAAGGTTTGGGTTCGGAAACAGAATATCTCATGCCCATAGAACGTGGCTCCTTCCCATTGCTTGTGAATATGACTCCGTCCTCCTCTTGTAGTAAGGTCCGCCTGCCAGACTCACCAATCGACTGCAGAGACACCTCCCTCGAGCACGCCACCACTGCCACCTCCACCAAAAACCACCATCGGTCCTCGCCGCCGGTGGTTCCTGCCACTGCTCTCTACCAACGGACTGCTACTATGGCGAACTTCCCGGTGCGCCCATTCGACTTTGCTCCAGTGGGATCAACCTTCGACAAAGGCCCGGCTCATCGCGTTCAATGCCATGTCATGGTAGTGGATGGTCCTCTGCTCAACCATGATAGGTATGCCATCGTCTCCGTCAATCCCCCCGCTCCTGATCATCAGAAGGAGTTCTGGCTGGCTAAAGTTTGCCGCATCATCACTGTTGATCTCGAGTACGATTTGCTTGATGATTTCATTTATCCACTTTGGCATTGGGTGTGTGGTTTTTGCGGATATGGAAAGCAGAGATGCGGTGATTCGGGAGGGACCTCATGCCTTGACTGATGATTCCACGTTTTCTTTAGTCCCGCATGATGAAGGTCCTAATATGCGCGTGCCTGCCTTTGAATATGAAGTCTGGATTATGTTTCTTGCATTCCCTATGGATTATCAGACTGAGCATTACATTCACAAGGCTATCTCTAATTTCGGTAAACTGCTTGTCTGGCCGTGCCTAGGACAAAACAAAGCCAGTGTTCTAGTTAAATGTCATATCAAAGATGTTGCTGAAGTTCCACACAGTCTTTTGGTCACTCTAATTGGTCCGCTGCCTGGACTTGGCCGTTCTTGGTCTGTCCCAGTTTATGTGCTTAATGGCAGAAACACCATCCCTGATCTGGTTGGCACGAAGGAAGCTCCTCCCCTCCTTAATACATCCCCGCACCCGTATCAGCTCCCGTTCTACACTGTTATGCAGCAGGCCATGCTCGATGAGATGGCTGCACAGGAGGCATTGAATGAAGCTTCTTGGAATGCCCCTGCACATGCACAGGAAGACCTTCAGGAAATTGGGTGGTGTGTCTAGCCAGTTATTCCTCCACCTTATTCAGGTTTCAGCTTCAGAACCTTTTTTCAGTATGATGGGCCGTCTGTGATGGATGGAGTTGATCCTGAGCATAACATTCACGATAATTTGTCTGATGTCTAGGCATCTGATGAGGAAATCGAGGTGGTTGAAGCTTTGGCAGACGGTTTTGTTCTTGGGAATCCTATGGCACATTCAGCATTTCTTAGAGCTGGTGGTGATTCCGTTAATCTCATGGTTGCTCTTGACCAGGAATTTCTTCTTTGGATTGGAGAAATGCTCAAACGCACGTACACTCGGGCCCTTACTGATGTGCAGCAGGAGACTGTCAAGCTCCCACTTAACCCCTTCAGGGTCATTCAGCACCACCTGAACTCTGTCCAAGCTGTGTGGCTGTCCAGCATGGTGCCCGAGCCGGACCTCATGTCTATGTTTTTTGGTGCTCACTTCCAGATGTGAGCCAGAATTATTCCTCGCAACTTGTTGCAAGAGGACGAACCTAGCATAGCTAATGTTGTTGCTGAGGAATGGATCTTGGCTGACAGATCCCCTGGACTTAAGGACATCACGACACATTTTACTTCTGAACCTGTCAAATCTCAGTCAGTTCCTGCTGCTCTACCTGTTCATGAGACTACTCTCCAGACGCTTGCTTATTCATCTCTCTTTGCAGTCACCAGTTCGCGTAATGCTAATGTGCCCCTTGACACCACTGCGGTTAGAAGGAGCACCAGGTCAAACAAGTATGATGGCTTCAAGGTCAACCAGGCCAATGACATCAAGCAGACAAGATCGAGGGTGAGAGCTCGTGTGCTGCCTTCTGTTAAGGCCATTTCCATGGCGGCTACTCCTGCACAGGTGGCCTCTGCTTTCCTGCCCGCTTCCTACCTCGATCGAGGAAATCCAACAGGTGGGTGGCCTCTGTGGCATTGCTCTTGATGATTTATCCGCGGAGAAGCTGCTGGATGGCCAACAGATGGCTTCTCCTACTGAAGACTGATCCTCTCGTCCGTCATGAATAAATCTTGGAATGTGTTATCGTGGAATGTCAGAGGCATAAACTCTGAAAGTAAACTTTTGCCTCTTAGAAATGCGATTGATACTAGCGGTTGTTCGGTGCTATGTATCCAGGAAACTAAATGTGGATCGTTTGATTTAGCTTTTATTAAGACTTTCTGTCCTAAGCGCTTTGATAAGTTTGCATTTGCGCCTTCCATGGGTGATTCGGCTTGTATTATCACAATTTGGAACAACTCTCTGTTTGTGGGCACGCCGTGGTTTATCGACTCCTTTGCCGTGGGTGTTTCTTTTGTTTCCACGCAATCTAATGAGGCCTAGATTTAGTCAATGTTTATGGCCCTTGTTCTGGACAACGTTGGGTGGATTTTAGTTCTTGACTGTTTGATCTCAATATACCCAGCTGTGCAAATTGGTTGATATTGGGGGACTTCAACTTCATTCGTTCCACGACTAATAGAAACATACATCGCGAAGATGCTGCCGATATGCTCCTGTTCAATGAATTCATCCGTGCACAATCCCTGATGGAACTCCCTGTCAAGGGTTGATCGTATACTTGGAGTAACATGCAGGATGACCCCTTGCTTGAACAGCTTGATTGGTTCTTCTCGTCATCTAATTGTACCATTGCCTTCCCGAACACGATGGTCTTACCTCTTACCAAACCAGTTTCTGATCACATCCCATGTGTTGTGGCCATTGAGTCTAAAATCCCCAAGTCCAAGCTCTTATGTTTTGAATACTACTGGGTCAATCATGAGGGCTTCTCTAACGTGGTTGCACGCTCCTAGTCCAAGCCATGCCATGCTCCCAACTCCGCGGCACTTATCTACAAAAAGATGAAAAATCTGCGATATTAGCTTAAACGTTGGAGCCGTGGTATCTCCAAACTAAAAATCATGATTCAAAACAGTAACGAAGCTCTCGCTCAGTTGGATAATCTTTAGGATAAACAGACACTTTTGATACAAGAAAAAAAATTCAGGCGTATCTTGAAATAGCATTTGAATATGCTGCTAAAATATCAGAAGGACTATTGGAGGAAACGATGCACTGTTAGATATTTCAGATTCGTAGATGAAAATACTAAACTCTTTCAATCGCCCGCGACTGAGAGGTTTAGGCAACACTCGATTGCTAACTTACGGGACAGGGACGTGGTAGTGAGTGATCCCATCGGCAAAGAAGGGGTTTTGCGCAAAACATATAAGGAACGTTTGGGCTCTTCCAAACCTACTACCATGCACTTCAACCTCTCCCGGATCATTAGACGGATTCCTAGTTTAGATGAATTGTCAGTACCCTTTTCTAAGGAGGAGATTGATGCGGTGATAAAATAAATGCCGGTCGACAGGGCCCCGGGCCCTGATGGTTTTAACAGTTGCTTTCTTAAGAGTTGCTGGCGGATTATTAAAGAGGATTTTTACAGGATGTGTCAGGATTTCCATGAGGCCAACCTTGATATCACCAGCATTAGCGAGGGATATATTACCCTAATACCAAAGACCTCATCTCCTGAAACTGCCAACAATTACAGGCCAATAACCCTGCTGAACTGTTGTCTAAAAATTGTCACAAAAATCTTGGCCAATCGCTTGCAGAAAGTTATCTTGAAGATCATCCATCGGAAAAAGTACGACTTCAGTAAGGGAAGAACCATCCTGGACTGTCTTGCATGGTCATTTGAATACATTCACCAATCCCAGAGGTCGTCGCGCAAGATTATACTGCTCAAACTCGACTTCGCCAAAGCCTTTGACACCATAGAGCATGTCCCAATGATGGAGATCATGAGACACATGGGGTTTGATGACAAGTGGCTGGGTTGGATGGAAACAATCTTTGGCTCTGGTGTATCCTCTTTCCTCCTTAATGGGGTCCCTGGCAGAAAGTTTCAGTGCAAATGTGGGGTGCGACAAGGCGACCCCCTCTCTCCATTGATTTTTGTCCTCGCTGCTGATCTTCTCCAAGCCGCGGTCAACGACGCGTTTGCTCGTAGGTTGATTGAACTACCCATCCCATGCAATCGCGACGGGGACTCTCCGGTGGTGCAATACGCGGACAACACCATTCTGGTGATGCCAACCTGCCCTGATCAAGCTGCCCGCATGAAAACAATCCTAGAGTACTATGTAGCATCGGTTCGCCTGAAGATCAACTTCCACAAATCCACCCTCATTCCCATTAACCTTGATCCGCAGCGCGCACTGGAATTGGCGCATGTCTTTGGCTGCTCAGTTGGCTCAATGCCGTTCACATATCTCGGCCTCCCCATGGGCACGAGCAGGCCGACACTGCTAGAGCTCATGCCACTTGTGCATGGAGTGGAAAGAAAGATGTCCACGGCACTGTCTTGGATGTCATCCGGGGAAACACTCACTTTAGTCAATTCAGCAGTAACATCGATGCTAATTTATGGCATGTGTACAATTAAGCTTCACCCAAAAGTGATCGAGCACCTTGATAAGCTGCGCAGATACTGTCTTTGGGCGAAGAACTCTGAAGATGGTGTCAAAAATAACTCCCTAGCAGCCTGGGAGTTGGTTTGTAGTCCCAGACACAAAGGTGGGCTTGGTATCATCGATATCAAAACCCAGAATGTGGCCCTCCTTCTAAAGCATCTGTTTAAGTTTTATAACCACCAAGACGTCCCCTGGGTGACTATGATCTCGGATACCTCTTACACGGGGAGAATACCGCATGCAATGGAACCAGTTGGCTCATTCTGGTGGCACGACGTAATGCAGCTCAGTGATGTGTTTCGTGGGATCACCAGAGTCACTTTGGGCGATGGATCCTCCTCCCTGTTCTGGAAAGATGCTTGGTTCGATGACCATGATGCCCCCCTAATGGAGATCTTCCCCAGAGCTTTCTCCTTCTACTTGAACGAAGATGAGCCTGCTGTCAATGTTCTAACAGTTGTGGACCCGAGCTTGATCTTCTACCTACCGCTATGCACACAAGCTAGAGAGGAGGTTAGAGAAATCCAACAAGGATTGATGCACGTGCTTCTTGATTGGGAATGCAACGATACCTGGGAGTGCAACCTTGGTGGGGCATTCTCCTCCAAGAGATACTATGATCACTGCTTCAGAGAAAAGGTTGCTGATGATGCCTTTGGTTGGCTGTTGTTGGTTGATCGCCTAAACACTAGGAACATGCTGAAACATAGACACTTTGTTGTGGCGGGTAACACTAACACATGCATGCTCTGCCAGCACTCTCCCGAGGAAAGGGTTGAGCACCTCTTCTTCACCTGCCCGTTTAGCCAACAATGCTGGGACAAGGTTGGCATGCTTTGGCAAAGCCTTGGGAATAGGCTCACTTTGCTGCATGCTGGCAGGGAGCATTGGTGACGACCACTTTTCATGGACATATTCTTAATGGCTGCATGGAGCCTATGGAAAGAGAGAAATAATGTACACTTCAGACGGTTCCACACTCTTTTGGTTCATGGTTGGCTAGATTCAAAGAGCTTTTGGCCTTGTTGGTTCACAATTGTAGGGAGGAACTGTGTCCTTTCCAAAACACTTACATACAAGACTTGTAAATTTGTTAAAGTAGCATCCTAAGATACATGGCCGGGGGCCACAAAAAATCCACATGTAACAAATGTTGTAACTGGTTCTTTGTGAGTAATACAAAGTCAGTGGGAGCCTCTCCCACTATCGTTCATATTCAAAAAAAACTTTATACATAAGAAAAATCAAGGGGAATATATATAACATATATAATTATAGAAAACCGAGTTTTTTTGACACGGTATAGACGAGTTGGTGATGATGGTGTGCCTGCCATCCTGCAATATAGGCCGTCCGATTTATATCTGACGGATAGGAAGGAAACTATGGCAATTTTGCAAAAGGTACCAACACACCTCTCCTCATTTGAAAATAAGGCCTTCCATTGTTCATCCTTTTCTCTCACAAGATAAAAATACTCATACAAATGCATCTTCATGTTACGTGCAACGCACTGGCATTATGAGGGTTTAGCTCAGAAATACTTAGACAGGCTCACGGTTCTGGACTTTGGGCCACAGGCCGGTGGGCCTGCATGTTTGGGGGCCCATGTGTTCTACCACAACGATTTTCATATTGAAAGCAGTCGGTACGGCGCTGGTTTTAGATGCTGTCGCAAGGCGAGTACACAAAATGAATAAAGCACGGCAGCTGTCGGAATGAAATCAAATGATAGTTCATAACCATCAATCAGAGTTGCAATTCTATCAATGATAATGTCGTACTGCTTATACACACTGGACACTTGTTTCACCATGCCAGAGTATTACATCAAAATCTCTCGGAGGGTAGATCAGTTCGGCAGTTGTGCGCTGGTACTGAAGAATTTCGAAGTTGATTTAGACCAGCTCTCCTTGCTGAGAAAGTTCGAGTATGACATCATCCCCTACCGCAAGATATGATTTAGATTTGAACCTTGACCATCCTTTAGCATCAATAATCATGAGACCATCCTTTGTACTTACAGTATATTGAGCAGGTTCATTCACACCAAGGCTGCACATGGTCAGACAAACTTGGCCTCGGTCGCCCGAATTGTTCAACGACTCCCTCGTTGCTCTAGCAATTCTCTGTTTGCAAACAAGAAGACATAAACAAACAGTTAGATCAACGCAGTGAATCACGTGAAAAAACATGGAAATAAAAAAGAACAAAGCACTTGGGCATCCAATGCTTACCAAGAAGGTGGACATGTCGGTTTTTGTAAGGACTTTGGTATATGAAGTGCAAACTATAGCCTAGTCTGTTGCCGGTTTAACTGCTGGTACCGTTGCCGCTGCACGGGCCGGAGCATATGCAAGTGCAAGTGTTGGTGCAGGTGCCGAAGCCATTGTTGGTGCCCGTGCTGGTGCGACTGTTAGTGCCGCTGCTGCTGCCGAAGATGGTGCGTGCTCCTTGTAGAGTTGGTGCCGGTGTCGGAGCAAGCGTCAGTGTCGATGCCCGATCCTCCGGTAGATTAGCCTGATCCGCTCCATTGCTCGATCCATTGCTAAAGGTGGTACCGATGTGCGAGACAGCGGCGATCGGGTCTGGTCTGCTAAGATCAGATTTCTAACTTGACTAGGCTCCGTGACCGTGATCCAGTCTTTTTCTTCATTTCTTTTAAACACGAGAAGGACTAATTGTGGCGTGTTTGTTAAACCAAACTATAGTTCATCATAGGGATTCAACTTGTACTCAGACAACAGACTGATCCATTTTTTTCCAGTAATATAAGTGATGGACAGTGCCTTCGTTACTTACATGACATAAGAAGTGAAACCTACAAAAATATCCATCGTAGAGCAAACCAAATGGTTTATTTTGTGATGAATGTCACATGGCAAAACCTGCATCGTAAAATTGTAGCAAAAGAAAGAAAACATGAAATTAAATCAATAAGATTTAGACAGTAAATCAATAAGATTTATTTGATGTCACACGACTGAATCCTTACCAGGAAATTACTATGTTGAAGTACTAAACAGAAGATTGGTTGTCTAACTACGCGTGGCATGCAGGGACCCCGCCTACTTCCACAAGCAGGACAGTCCAAAGGTTGTGAAAAATCGTATGGACCGAACATCCATGGGACTAGAAATCCTGGTGGGTGCGATAAACCGTGCAATGCATCCAGATATTAGAGTGTAACTATCGTGGAATTGTCACGGAAGATGTCCTAGTAGAAGGACTTAGTCGTAGGGCCATCGCAACTAGGAATCTTAAAGGGGTTACTTAGGACAAAGGACACAAGAGGTTTTATACTAGTTCGGCCCCTTAAGATGAAGGTAAAAGCCTCGTCTAGTTGTGTTGGTATTGCTGGGGTTTCGATTACCAAGAGGTTAGTTCGCCGGCTTGGTTCTCAATCTCTTGTTTTCTTGCCCTAAGCCGCCACCGGCCTGTCCCCTTATATACACGGGCTGACGCCTGGTGGCCTACAGAGTCCCGGCCGGCTCATAAATCGTATCCGGCTCGGCGACTTCTTTTACATGTCTTTCTTTACAAGTCTTTCCTTACATACGGCGGTTTACAATATTGGGCCTTAAGCCGCCTCTAGGCCTTAGGCCTTCTATCAGCTTTTAAATAACCATCGTCTTGAATGTTTATTGGGCTTCCTTCGTGACCCACCATTGGGGCTGACCCGGCCCCTCCTAGGCGGGTTATAACTGATATTTATATCCCCAACATCAGGCCCCAGGTTGACTTCGAACTTTGTTCTTTGTCAATCTTCAATACTTACACAAAATCCATCCTCTTATCCTCGCAGAGGTTTTTGTAACCCACCATGATGTCATCTCTGGAAAACACGAAAAACTTTTATGACATCATGTCCCAACGGATCTTCATCTTTAATGCCTTCTGAGAATCGAGGCGTCCATCTAGTTAGATAACCATTATTTGGCTCTTCCTCGATTTTCGCGCCCGTCTGTTCACCTTTTCCCTTATAAATAGGCACGCCCCGGCCTTTTCTCATTCTTCTCTATTCTTCATCTCCTTCCTCCCATAACCCTCATGTCGCTCGAGCTCCACCGTCGCCGCAGTGCTCATCGTCGTCCTCAGGCTCGGCCGCTGCATCACCCTGATTTTTGTCCAGAGAACGGTGGCGATCCTCCGCAGCAACTCCGCACCCGTAAGCTCTCACCTTCTCTCCCCCATAGATCTGCATTAGGGTTCAGGAGGTTTCCTTCTTGTGTTCTTCGCTGTTCGTCGTAGATTTGTTGCAACTTCTCATTCCGCACCCTCCTTTGATCTAAAAGTAGAGCAAAACTTAAGCGGTGGCTGTTTCTCATCCATTTTAGATGTTAGTAGATCCATTCCCTTGCACATATAGCTTCTTAGAGCTGATGAACTCATCTGGGCTATATTTTTAGGTCTAGGAATTTTTTTCATTTTGAACGGCCATTTGATCCATATTAATATCCAGAGGCTTAAGAAACCTGTTTGTCTCCATACTTAACCAATCTATGCTGCTGGTATTCTTCAAATGCCTGTAGTCATGGCGGCTTACTGTGCCGGCTTACCTTTCCTTATATGACATTAGCCCTTAAATAAGCCGCCATTACTCCTCTGTATCATCTTGTACTTTCAACATATTTATTGAATTGAACCAGCATGTTACTTTCCTTTCAGCGCGTTTTTGAACACCATGCCATCCAAAACATCGACTGTCTGCAACTGGGTTCCCTCAACCATGACTGAGGAACGTTTGAAGGAGTTCTTCTCCATAGGCTTTTTGCCAGGAAAAATGTCATGTCTTACCGTGCACCCGACCCGGACGAAGAACGACGCAATCCACAAAATGGTGAAGTCATTGTCTTTACTGACCACATGAACCGGGGCTTTTCACCGCCCGACTCAAAGTTCTTCAGAGATGTCCACCATCTCTTCAAACTCCACCCTCAAGATATCGGGCCCAACTTCATATCCAATATCTACAACCGCCAAGTGCTCTGTGAGGTGTACCTTCAGGAAGAGCCGACTGTGGAACTGTTTAGAGAATACTTTTGTCTGAACCGGAAGAACGAGTGCACCAACAGCCTCAGCTTGGAGCTTGGAGGCATCTCAATTCAGCGTTGGCAGGGCGCTATCTTCCTCCTCATAGTCTTGCCAAGTCATCCAAAAGACTAGTATCAGACTTGGTTCTATAGTCAAGATACTTCACCAGCAAACGAGAAGCCACTGCCGGGTTATCACGCTGAGTTCTTGACTCCAAATTCACGCTCCCTGACAAGCTTACTGCTGCCGAACGCAAGAAGATGATCCCATCAATAAAAAGGATTAATGCCTTATTAGGGAACGGTTTAACCGGAGTTGACCTGACTCGCTGCTGTATCTCATGGCGGGTTATCCCTCTAAGCCATCGGTCAAAATTGATGTATGAGTATGGTGGAGGCCCAGATGACTCTCTTCGTCACAGCTCCGTTCATTTAACGGAAGCAGATATTGTTTCAATGTCAACCCTTCTGGTGAACGAAAAATATGAAGACTGAAGTATCGTTGGGTTAAACTCCTTCTGATATCTTTCCTTTGTATTTTTCCCAACCGTATTGTTTAATACTTGCCTGACCTTTCATCTTGTTTTTACATGTTTGCAGGCCAAATCTGATTTCTAGAAAGTTAAATATGACCACGAAGCTGCCAAGAAATCGAGAGTCGCCGCCATAACCGCCAAGAAAACGACCCAGAGGTCCAAAAAGAAGAAGAAGAGCATCGCTGAAGACTAGATGAAGCTTGACGATACTTCTGAGTCGGAGGTAGCCTTTGACTCCCTTGGTCAACTTTTTAATAATCTTATTGACACTGTTCATTACGAGGATGACACTGGGGCCAGTCAGGCCGTGGAAGAAGAGGTAACTATTTCCTCTGAGTCAGCCCATTTGCCAAGACAGAAACTTCGAGTCGTAACCCGTAAAGTAAGGTTTTCACACCCTTTGGCTTATCTGGACCCTCACTTTCTTTTGAAAAAGTAGCAACATGAGAGCCGCTGTCAAGCTCGAACCGAAGACGAACCGCCTGCTATTCTTCAACAAACTCCTCAGAAACGCCAGAATGAGGTTTATTTCTTTGTCTTTGACTTTCTGTTAATAGGTCTCCTCCCTTGCATTACTTACTTTGTTTTATCTTTGTAGGAGGTGTCTCGCTCTTCTGGCGACTCATCTCAGACCCAATTTCCGGCCTTCAAGACTGCCCCTGGGTAAGGAAAATCCCCTTTCTTCCGTGTTTTTTTAAATTGTCTCTTTATACTGACAGTCCTATAATATTTCACTTAGTGGTCAAGCTAATTTGAAGAAGGCCAAGGTGACTAAGCCGGTGGAAGACCCGCCAGTCCTTGCATCTGAACCGGCAAGGCCACCTTCTCCTCCATTAACTGAAGCTCCAAAGACCCGCCTATCAATGATGGCGTAAATCCTCCTGAGCCGTTAGTTCACGATACCACCGTGAATCCTTCCACAACTGGAACATCAAGCTCGGCCAACCCGCCATCACCGTCTACACAAGACGTTTTGATCACCGGGAGCCTCTTTGTTAAGACGGGGAATCCCACCGTATTGGCTTGTCACACGGCGAAACAAGAGGCATTGGAGAAACAGAAAGTGCATTTTGAAGTTTCACATTATGACCATCTGAATGCCAACGACATTTTATCCGGTTATCTCAGCCATGTGCACTCTAGCCGCGACTCAGAGATCAAAATGGTCAAATAGTTTCAGCTGAAATATGAGGTATGTTCTTCCGGCTTATTTATATTCCGCCAGCCCCTAAGTCTTCAGATTATGAGAAAACCGGAATGATCTGTAGACTTTTATGATATAGACTGACTTTTACCTTTGAGATTTTCCTGGAGTTCAATAAAATGGAACAAAGCTTCACCTGTAGTCCCCAAGGGCCGGTTCATTTGACCATAAATGAGCCGGTACTTTGAATTTTCATAATTTTCTTGTATCGTATCCTACAAACATTCTAATCCTGTTTAACCTTGAGAAACTTGCTGAATAGCATACATTAGCCCCCAAGTGCCAAGTGCTGTTACTTTGTAAAGTACTTGGAACTTGAAGTATGTTGTAGAGTCATAAGAAATTGTTTTGGCATACATTAGCCCCCAAGTGTCAATGGATTTTGCAGTGCAAAGTACTTGAGACTTTAACTTTCGAACCTTAATTGAAATCTTGACTCATCTGGGTATGTTTTGCAGAATGCCTTATCTGAACTGAGCTCGCAATTAACTGATGCGAAGACCCGGCTGGCGGATCAGGAGACAGAAATCAAGTCTGCTGACTTCAAACTGCAAGTAAGTCTCTCTGAGACGGAAAAATTAAAAACCAGCTTTACTTCCCCGAAGAAAACCTGGGATGAAGAAAAAACGCTTCTGACACAACGCGCTGAGAAGGCTGAAGCAGCCCTTGAAGAGGTTACTGTCGGCGTTCTGGGAACGGGGGTCCCCAGACTTGCCTTCCTGCAGCCTGCGGCGTGGCTCAAGTGGGGGCCCAGCGCGGCCCATCTTCATCAGCTCAAGCTCAAGACACTCGCGAGGGGACAAGCCTCGCGGGGCGGACGACAGGAAGCTTCCTCACAGACAGCCTCATCAGGCTGGCTCGCGAGGAGGCGGAGAAATCAAGGCAGGGGTACCTCGCGAGGAGCCAGTGACGCAAGCCATGACGATCAAGACCAGGCGGGTGCCGGCCTACGCAGTGTCCTTTTTCCCCTTTGGTGCAAAGGGGGCAAGCACAGGCCAAGGCATCGGGCAAAGGTTATCATTCTGGTGCAACGAGACCAAGACCAGCAGAGCGGCAGGACGGAGGTCACCATGGAGCCCAAGACGACATCATCACTAGTACTTTTGGTAGCCGAAGACCACCTTTGGTCAGGATAACTTATACTAGATGTTCCCCTTGAAAATGACCAATTGTTGGCGCCCTTCCCGCTCATTATTTGGGGACAGGCCCAGGGCCTCTATAAATAGGCCTAGACATCTAGAGATCGGAGACATGGAGACATCGAGACATCAAGACATCGAGACACCTAGAGATAGAGAGACACCTAGACATGTAGGGATACAGAGATGGGGAGAGGACATCTAGGAATCTGGTAGAGCCCTAGCAGAGAGAGAGAGGCGACTGAACTCACCCAAACAGTTCATCGCACCGGCTCAAGAACACCTCTCGCGAGGCTGTTCTTCCCTTGTACTGTTCGTCATCAGCCCCTGAGGCAATCCACCACACCACACGGTGGAGCAGGGTATTACACCACAACGGTGGCCCGAACCAGTATAAACCTCGTGTCCCTTGTGTTGCTCGTTGTTTCCAGCTTAGATCACTCGAGGAGATTGGACGTAGATCGGTAGGGGAGAGATCTCCGCACGCACCCCAGTGTTCGAACCTCAAGGGTCTGCCGGAACCCAAAATCCGACATTGGGCGTGCCAGGTAGGGGTGTGCCGGAATCTTTCTTCCACTATTCGCGTGTGATCTTCCGTCGAGTCCATGGCTGACGCTCGTCGGGCTTGCGCCAAGCGCCGGGCTGCTCTCACCACCCGCGTCGCCTAGACGGCGCCCGTCAGTGGACGCCCTCATCGTTCCCCGTCGCCCGCCGCCAACGCCGCCACCGGCCTGGCGGGGAACGAGCAGTAGGCCTCGTCCCAGCATCCTTCGGTACGGCGGGAGGGCCGCGCCGCCACACCATCGCCGACTCCAGCCGCTTCGTCATCCCACACCCATCGCGCCCCCACGGACGTGCACACCGCACTGCTCCTAGAGGCGAGGATCAGGAGGTGCATCCACCACCTCCTCCCCAAGAAGGCGCCCTGGCTCCATGGCGCGCGGCCCCAGGACGAGACCCTCCGCATCCGGCGCCTGCGTAGGAAGAAAGGAGCTGCCAAGAGATCCCTCGTCCCCAAGAAGGTGCTCGCACGCTCCCAGCGCCGGCGCGCCAAGATCGCGTCCATGCACCTCCATGCCAAGACCCCGCGCTGCTCCAAGCGGTGGCGCGCGGTAATCCCCAGGAACAAGCCCCGCACCAGCAAAAGGTGCCAGTGGCCACAGCAGGCTGCCATGCTCTCACCCCCGAGCTACGCGGCGTCACATGTCCAGGCAAGTTCAAGCCTGACCTGCCCCCTCGCTATGATGGCATGGCGGACCCCGCGGAGTTCCTACAGCTCTACGAGCTATGCATTAAAGCCGCCAACGGAGACGAAAGGGTCATGGCGAACTGGTTTCCCATGGCGCTCAAGGACGGGGCCCGCACCTGGCTCCTGAACCTGGCTCCTGGCACGATCTCCTCCTGGGACGAGATGCGCACTCGCTTCATCGCTAACTTCCAGGGCACTCGCGACCGGCCCCCGGCCGTGAGCGATCTGCGCCGCATCAAGCAGCGGCAAGGGGAAACCCTGCAGAAATACATCTAGCGCTTCAACAACGCTCGCCTCAAGATCCTCAAGGTGACTGAAGAAGCCATCATCTCGGCCTTCTCCTATGGCGTACGTGACATCAAGATGAAGGAGGAGCTAGCGATCCATGAAGACCTGTGCACATCCTTGGAGGTGTTCAACTTGGCGACCAAGTGCGCCAGGGCTGAGGAAGGGCGCCTTTCCCTCCTCGAACTCCTGGCTGCCGACCCAGAAGAGAAGAAGCCCAAGGCCAAGCACGTGAAGCGCAAGGGGGCTGTCGTGCGTGCAGCGGAACCAGACACCAAGCGAGGCATGGATCAGCTTGAGTCATCCAAGGGCAGCCGGTACTGCGTGTACCACGACCTCCACACCCACAACATCAACGAATGTCAAGAGCTCAGGGCCGTCAGAGATGGACGTGTCGGCCAACGCCCCGAGTGCAACGACAGGGGCTATGGCCGAGGAGGAGGAAGAGGTGGCGGACAATGGGAAGACCGTGGCCCTCGCCAAGGGTGGTGTGACCGACCTCGTGAGGACCACTGGCAGGACCAGCCTCGCGAGGGAGGCTGGAGAGATCAGCCTCGTCAGGATCGCCCGCCAAGAAGGAATGAAGACCAACATCAAGATGAGGGGGCTGGGGGCTTCCAGGAGCCGCGCGCAATTGCTTGCATCTTGGGTGGCGTGCAGGCCCCAGCCTCGTAGCGAATCTTCAAGAAGTTTGCTCGCGAGGTGAATGCAGTCTTCCCCAAGATTGAGGCCACGCACCCTCTCAGGTGGTCTGTGTGCGCTATCACTTTCAGCTCAGCGGATCAGCTCAAGTGCGCAGCAACGGCCGGAGTCCTCCCGATGCTTTGCTACCCGGTCATCAGCAACATGCAGGTCACCAGGACCCTCGTTGACGGTGGAGCAGGACTCAGCGTCCTGTCCGTCGCGACGTTCGACAATCTCCAAGTGTCGTACGATCAGCTTCAACCAACCAAGCCCTTCTCAGGAGTCACTAACGGTTCCACTGTTCCAATAGGGCAGGTTCGCCTTCTAGTCACCATCGGGCAGCGCAACAACTACCGCACCGAGCTCATTGACTTCGACGTCGCCCACATCCGTCTGCCATACAATGCCATCCTCGGGTACCCAGCCCTGGCCAAGTTCATGGCAGTGACTCATCATGGATACAATGTCCTCAAGATGCCAGGAAGCGGTTGAGTCATCACCATACCCTGTGAAGAAAGGGACGCAGTGTGTTCACTTGAGCGCGCGTTCCAAGCCGCAGCAATCGAAGACCCGGACCACAAGAATGGAAGACTTCTCGAGGCAACCCTTAAGAAGAAGAAGGTCTCGCCTGGCCCAAGCCATAAGGAGGCAGGCGCCTCCGGGGGTGGTGTGTCAGGATCTGCGCCCAATCAGGGAGCGCCACCCTCTCTCGCATAGGAAGGCGCGCCCGACGACCTCCTCAGGCAGGGTTCGGGGGCTCTTTCTTGGAGAGCCACCGACTTTGCCAAGGTCGCAAGGGAGGCGCTCGGGCACCACTTGGAGGGGTGCTTCCAGGCACGTTTCCCTCAGGAAGGAACAAGGCAAAGAAGACTAAACCCTTAGGAGTTCATCGCAAGAAACACCCAGGAGCTACAGGAGTCGAGAGTCATGCGCGGCAACCGCCGCTTGCCTGCCGTAGCCCCACATCCAGACAAGGATGGTGGGCTGCGCGTCTGCATTGACGTTCCAGGGCTGAACCGAGCCGCGTCTCAGGAGCGCCTCTAGCCTTCGCGCGTGGGGCGTTGCGAGGGTCCACCTCACAGCTACGTTCACATGCCTTTCGGCCTGCCGAACACGGTCGCCGCTCATCAGCGCCTGCTGAGGATCATTCTGGAGGCTCAGGAGGTCAGGCATTGTGCGGTCCTGGCGGAGATGGAGATGGCCCTCGGAGACCCACCTGTGCCCATTGATCCTCCTGAGGCTCCTGGGCCTGGGGGCTCGTGAGGGTCGACGTCTTCATCGTGCATCGCCCGCTTCTTCAGCATCACTTCATCTTCAACGGCACTAGGTGACATCTTTCTAAGTTCCGTTTTTAGCTGGGAGCGCCCACAGGGCCGCATCATTCCCAGGTCGCGTGGGTCCGTCCCTGCGGCATGTATCCGTTTTGCTTATGTTCATTACTTACCTTGTTGGGGGCGCCCCTCGGGCTGCATCATCCCCGAGCTGCTCGGGCCTGGCCCAGCGGCGTTTGCTTTTCCCGTGTCTACTTAAAATGAATTTGCTCTTTCGCGCTTAATTGTCACCTGCTGCTTATCGCATACTTCTCCGCTTTCATGCAAAGCGCTTGCATGTTAAAAGGGGGGTACCTAAGCATCGCAACTCATGGGCTCCTACTGGCTCTCCAGCCCTCACCCCCTGGGCTTGACCCACAGCATCACGACCTGTCATACCAGCGGCAGCTGAGCTCGCTCGAGGGCTGGGACCTGAGGACATAGAGCATTTGCATTCTAACCACCCTGCAGGAACACACCATTTATAAAGGCCCAGAGCCAGGCGCAACCCGCCTCGAGGTAGGGCCTCGTGAGTCCCGCGCTGGCTCACGGGTGCCCAGATACACCTCTCCTAGCCCTACTGTGCCGGCCAAGCGTCAGGGCGGGGCTGTACACTCCCCGGGGCTCCTCCCGGAGGTGAGTCCCCTCCCATGTACCAGTGGAAGCACCATGCTGCGCGCTGGCTGACGACACTGCCGAGGAGCGGCTATGCCCGTACACATACGGAAGCGCTATGCTCCATGCTGGTGATAAACAACTGAGAGCGGCCTACGTCCGTACCAACCTCATGGAGCCCAGAGCTCAATGTCCGGCACCATCGCAACGCCTCTCCTCGGGAGCGCCACGCGAGGGGGCTGGACACGGGGGCCACGCCCGGGCCTTGCCCGAGCGCACGCCACCCAGCCAGGTCCCTCAGACCTGGTCATCACGCGCCCCTCCCCGAGCGGAGCCAAGGTATGGGAACCCGTTTGAACGTCAAGGGGGACTCCTGAGCATCACGACTCAGGAGCCTAACTTGCCCCGTAGCCCCTCACTCCTTAGTCCCTTCCTGGTTTCCGGTCGAGGCTAATGCTGGGTGAGGTATGCGCGGGGCCGAGCCCTGCGGACGCAGAACGATCAATCCACTTCTTGTTCCCCTCTTTCCTACTTGTTGCTTGCGCGTCAAGGGGGACTCCTGAGCATCGCGACTCAGGAGCCTAACTTTCCACGTAGCCCCTCACTCCTTAGTCCCATCCTGGTTTCTGGTCGGCGCTAACACTGGGTGAGGTATGCGCGGGGCCGGGCCCTGCCGGCGTAGAGCGCGAGCAAGTAGGAAAGAAAATGCAAATTCCAGGAAATTCAAAGCAAATATTACAAGCCATAGATTGATTTACGACGCTAAACACAAGTTTAAACGCCTCCACAAGGCATGGTGCATGTTGTAGGAATAAAAACAGGACAGAAGCCGCAAAGGGATCACTCTCAAGTGGAGCCGCCGTCTGTAGTGGAGCCACGCTAGGCGACTCCGCCTCTTGGGGCCGCGGAGCTGGCGGCACCGTGCCCGGGCAAGATGCTGAAGGCGCGGAACCTCCCCAGCAAACCTTCGGCTCGGCCTTTCACGGCCTCAGTGGCAGCGGCAGCAAGGTCGCCACACACAGGTTCCAGCAGGTTGTCGAAGTCGACGTTGGGGTCGCGCAGGTAGATGTGGCTGAGGACACGCGTCAGCGCCGCAGAATACAGGGCACGCGCCACGGCCTCGGCCGTGGGGCCAAGGCCGTCTACGATGTCTTCAAGCGCACAGACCAGGAAGGGAAGCAGCTTGGCGGAGCCGTCTTTCGCACCGGCCAACGGCTCCTCCAAGCCGCTCTAGTAAAGCGTCTTCAGCGCGGCACGAGCCTTCTTCTCTATCTTCGCGAAGGCCACCCAATCCTCCGCCCGGACCTTCGCCTTGGCGTCTAGCTCAGTCCTCTCCGCCTTCAGCGGCCGCTCCAGCGTCTCCAATCGGCCGTGGCGGTCATCAAGCTTGGCGTCCCGGTCCTTGACGACAGCCTCCCGAGCCTTCATCTCCTTCTCCATCTCCTGGCGGCCATGGACCTCCATGGCGAGCTCGCCATGTAGGCCTTGCATCTCGGCCTCCAGCACCTTGCAGCCAGCCTGGGCAGCTGCAGCATCGCCCAGGGCAGCGTCGCAGGTGGCCTTGGCTTGGTTGGTGGCCTGCTTCTCCCCATCGGAGGCCAACACGGCCTGGCTCAGCGCTGCTCGGACGGAGGCAGTAGATCGAGCCCAGCCAGAAGTTAGCTCCAGGCGCACGGCCACTAGGCGAGGGTCCGTGCTCAGAAGATCCTCTTGCAGCTGGCTCAGTTCCCTAGCGACCTGGTCCAGGACAGCGGCAGGGGGAACAGAAGAAGCGGGAACCGGTGGAGCGGGCGAAGAGGACGGCAGCATGGTCACGGTTTGGCAGGAAGGAACCCCCTGGGCCTTGGTTGCCCCAGCTGCAGCCTCGAGTGCAGTTGACTCCAGGGTCAGCGGGGCCACGAGGGCTAACTCCTCGCCAAGGCATCCCAGTCGGCCTTGCGAAGACGATCGGAGCGGGGAGGCGCGAGCCTCACCGTCTCCCTCCCCAGCGGACGAAGGCGCCATCCCGGCAGATGGACTCGCCCCAAGCAGGGCCGCAGAAGCCTCTCTCAAGCTCTTCGCCGCAGGCGCCAGCCTGACAAAAGAATATGGACATCAAGCCTCGGCGGCACAAACCAAGCAAAAGCATGAATCGAGCACTTAATAGTCGTCGCTCGCGGACTCAAGCAACCTCCGGCCAAACTTGAAGCCCGAGAGCCTGCAGCTCGGGTCAGCCTCGGGAGGCTCATCAGGAGGGCTGGGGCTGGCCCCAGACCGCCCAGAGACCAGAGCGGGCCCTGCGGGAACTAGCCCCGACCTGCCCTTCCTTGTGACCAAGGGAGAGTCCTCCCATCCTCGCCTGGCACCGGCATCGTCGTCGTCCGGCATGGAGCGGAGGGCCCAACACCTGCGCCAAGGGAAGGACTCCCCCGACTCCTCGCCAGTCGCCTCAGGGTCAGACTCTTCCTCCTCCGCCTCTTCTTCCCACTCACGCCCGCTGGAGCTGCCGGAGGACACGTCCACCATCACCAGCGTCGCAAGATCCTCAGGAGCTTCCGCGGGCACCAGCCCGTCACCATTGAAGGTGGGCATGGCGTTCACCACCTGCTCCCAGTCGTCACGAAGGAACATGGGGACGGGGGCGCCCACCGGCCTCGCCACATCTCCCCCAACCAAGGAATGGAGGGTCGTGACCAGATTCTCATCGGTCAGGGCCTCAGAGCTTAGGCGCAAGGCGGCGTCCGCTTCCCCAAGCCTCCATAACGGGAGCAAGTGCTCCTGGAGTGGAGCCACCCGGTGCTCCAAGAACTCCCTCAGGAGTGTGGCCCCGGTCAGCTTCGCCGCCTCCAAGTTGCTTGGCCTCAGGTCCACGTTCATCCTCCTTAGCACCGCCTTCGCATGGGGGTCGACGAGCTCCGCGTGGGACCACGCGTCGACAGCCTTGGGCTGCCTCGTAGACAGCACCAGACGGGGGTGGATGCGCCCGACGTCCACCATGACCCACTTGCTCCGGAAGCATTCGATCCTCTTCCCAGGCTTCGAGATAGCATTAGAATTGGAGTATGCGATGAAGCTCACACATGCGGAAGTATGGCCACCTGAAACCCGGAGGGAAAAATAATGACGCAACAAGGCCACCGAGGGCTTTACCCCGATGTGAGCCTCACAGTAGTAAGCAAAAATCGCCAGGAGAAGAACAGAGTTGGGGTGGAGATGCAGAGCCTGCAAGTTGTACTGGCGGAGAACAGCAAAGAAGAACTCAGAGAAAGGAGGCACCAGACCGGCGACGATGGCGCTCACAAAGAGAAGATAGAAGGTTCTCCCCTTGCCTTCAGGCTGGTCAGAGCCGGCCTTGAGCACAGTCGCCCCCTTGCTGCCCTGCACCACCGTCATCAGGTGCGTAAGGGCGAAGTTCTTCTCCGGCAGGTTCGGGGAATCCAGGGCCGGCGAGTACCAGGCCTCGATCGGGGGCTTGTGAGGCGCCATGGCGTGCCGGATGAGAAGGATTGAGACAGATCTGGAGGATTTTGGGAGCAAGAAGGAGGAGAGCGAGAAAGGGGATCTAGAGTGAGGCGAACAAGAACAAAGCCAGTAGGTCTGGCCCAGGCACCTCTTTTGTCAGATGGACAGTTGCCGAGGCGTCATGGGGAAGCGTGGACGCCCACGACCAATCAATCGCCAGGAGGCGCCCAAGGCCGCAGGCTATTGGGGCCCGCGGTGCTTTTCGCTTGCCCCTCCGCTTCCCTGCTAGGCCAAGCCCGGGCACGCCTTGGGCCCGAGGGCTACTGTCGGTGTTTTGGGAACGGGGGTCCCCAGACTTGCCTGCCTGTGGCCTGCGGCATAGCTCAAGTGGGGGCCCAACGCGGCCCATCTTCATTAGCTCAAGCTCAAGACCCTCGTGAGGGGCCAAGCCTCATCAGGCAGGCTCGCGAGGAGGCGGAGAAATCAAGGCAGGGGTACCTCGCGAGGAGCCCGTGACGCAAGCCATGACGATCGAGACCAGGCAAGTGCTAGGCGGGCGCCGGCCTGCGCAGTGTCCTTGTTTCCCCTTTGGAGCAAAGGGGGCAAGCACAGGCCAAGGCATCGGGCAAAGGTTACCATTCTGGTGCAACGAGACCAAGACCAGTAGAGCGGCAGGACGGAGGTCACCGTGGAGCCCAAGACGGCGTCATCACCAGTGGTTTTGGCAGCCGAAGACCACCTTTGGTCAGGATAACTTGTACTAGATGTTCCCCTTCAAAATGGCCAATTGTTGGCGCCCTTCCCGCTCATTATTTGGGAAAAGGCCCAGGGCCTCTATAAATAGACCTAGACATCTAGAGATCGGAGACATGGAGACATCGAGACATCAAGAGATCGAGACACCTAGACATCTAGAGATAGAGAGATGGGGAGAGGACATCTAGAGATCTGGTAGAGCCCTAGCAGAGAGAGAGAGAGAGAGGCGAGTAAACTCACCCAAACAGTTCATCGCACCGGCTCAAGAACACCTCTCGCGAGGCTGTTCTTCCCTTGTATTGTTCATCATCATCCCCTGAGGGAATCCACCACACCACACACTGGAGTAGGGTATTACACCACAACGGTGGCCTGAACCAGTATAAACCTCATGTCCCTTGTGTTGTTCGTTGTTTCCAGCTTAGATCACTCGAGGAGATTGGACGTAGATCGGTAGGGAAGAGATCTCCGCGCGCACCCCAGTGTTCGAACCTCAAGGGTCTGCCGGAACCCGGAATCCGACAGTTACGGCAGAGCTGACCGGTTTAAAGAACCGGGTGTCACAAATGGTGTCTGCCATCTTTGGTAAGCCATCTGAACTGACCTTTTTTACCTTCTTTTGACCCGGACTGCAAGCCGCTAGCTGACTCTTCACGTTCAAAACATATGCAGGCCCTCGAAGCAAGAATCTGAGTCAAGACCACATGATTAAGCTGAAGGCGGTCTATACTTTAGTAGAGTAGTTGTACATTGGCGCACAACAAGCACTCGCCGCTATCTCTCCTGCCAATCAAGGACCCAACTGGCTCAGTGATGTTTTAAAGAAGCTATCAATCTTGCCCACCAGGTTCCAAGAAGTCAAGCGCTCTTGTGCCAAAGCCGGAGCTTTGACTACCCTGAGCCGCTCCAAGGCTTGGGTGCCAGATCTAGACCCGGCGGACGTAGCCAGAGGGTATCCTACCATGAAGGAAGACGGATCTCCCTTTGAACAAGATGACTTCAGGGCTTGTGTGCGCGGAGTTCGACCTCAGGCGAGTATTCTTGGAGATGATACCAATATCGACAAGTACCAGCCGGGTTTTGATGTGGAAAATAAGAAGATGGCAACTCCCTCGTACAAGGTGACAGATCTGATCCCGCCTGTTCATGAACGTACATTTGCTCCGGAAGTTGACCCGACTGGCCTAATTGACGAAGAAGCTGAATTTATTGCCGTGAACGGCTTTGATTGGTCAAAACCCAGCTTCCAATCAGCAGAGGGCGGTGAACCGGTGAGGGAGGAGTGATGCCCATCTTCATGGGCTTGTAAAAGCCTTGTAATAGATTAGTTTTGAGAACATCATATATTCTGCACATGCCATCGCGCATAAGACACCGTGTGTTATTTTGTGCTTGCTGATGTTAATATATGCACCATATTTATGGTTGTCCCTGCAATACTTGAACTCTGTTCCTGCAGATAAAAAGGAAAAAACTGGATTTGGTGGCTTAGTACCAAACGGGTCAGAACACCCGGTTTATAGCCAATATCTTTATCATAGTAAAAAGCAGAACCAGATGTAAGAACAAAACAAGACTGAAATAACCTTTGATGAATACAGAAAGCAACTGTTTATAAACAATAGCCACACATGTACCTTCAATCTTCAGACCATCAGTTTAAATGACCCAAGTGACGAAGTTGATAGTCCAGTCTTTTTTGAGAAGTCAATGCTTCTGAATACTTAATGAGTATTATGCCCTCGCGGCTTGTTGTCAAATAATCTAGCCGATGCAAAGACCATGCTGGTTATTTGCGAAATTGGGACAACTAAAACCAAAAAAGCAAAAACAGGTGGTAAACAAAATTAAACTTGTAATTAAAGGTTGGGGGTTTCTGATTCGAATACGATCAGTAAACCGGACCAAAGGGGTTAAGCTAAGGTTTGAATACGACCATATAGCCCAAGTGGCTTTGGCATTGCGCTGATCAAGAGGGTACCGACAGCTATGTTCTCTTTGGTTCGAATACGACCTATGTTTAAACAAGAAGCCCCCAAATGACCTTGAGAGGTTTTTAACGACCCTGATTCGAATACGATCCAAGTTGGACCCAAAAGGGGTTAAGCTATGATTCAGATACGATCAAGAAGCCCCCTAGTGAGTTTGGCTTTGAGCCAATCAAAAGGGTTACGATAGCTATGTTCTCTTTGGTTCGAATACGACCTATGTTTGAACAGGAAGCCCCCAAGTGACCATGATAGTTGCAGCTAGATTCGAATACGATCATAAGTCGGAGTAAAACAGGTGAGACTTGATTCAAATATAATCAGCTCCTTAATAGTCATTTGAAAAATAGTAGTAAAAATAATAAAGATGCGTAATCTTTCTGAAAAGAAAAGAGATGGATGGTCCTGCTTTATTACTTATCATAATATATACAACTTCAAGGTATGTACATGATGAGAGCCGGTGGCTCAGGTGTAGTATGGCCGCAGTTGAGCAATGTTCCACGGCCGGTGGGTCTCCTCTTCCGACTTACGTGAGTCTTTGTGCTCTCGAACGTCAATGAGGTAATACGACCCGTTGTTTAAGTTCTTGCTGACCACAAAGGGTCCTTCCCAAGGTGGGGATAACTTGTGTGCATCTGACAGATCCTGGATGAGCCGGAGCACCAGGTCGCCTTCTTGAAAAGTCCTGGACTTAACCCGGCGGCTGTGATAACGGCACAGGTCCTATTGATAAATTGCTGATCGAGCCGCTGCTAAATCTATTTCCTCATCTAACAGGTCAAGTGCATCCTATCTGGCTTGTTCATTATTAGCTTCAACATAAGCCGCCACACGGGGCGAGTCATGACGGATGTCACTAGGCAATACTGCTTATGCTTCGTAAACCATGAAGAAAGGTGTATAACCTGTAGACCTATTAGGGGTGGTGTTGATACTGCACAACACCGAGGGTAACTCCTCTACCCAACACCCGGGTGTTTGCTGCAAGGGAACCATAAGCCGGGGCTTGAGACCTTTTAAGATTTCCTAATTTTCTCTCTTAGCTTGACCGTTGGATTGAGGTTGAGCTACAGAAGAAACATCAAGCCGAATGTGCTCACGTCGACAAAACTCCTCCATAGCCACTTGGGATACATTAGTGCCATTGCTAGTGATAATGCTGTGTGGAAAACCAAAACGGAAGATCACCTTTTTCATGAACTGAACCGTCGTGGCCGCATCACACTTACTCACCAGCTCTACCTCAACCCACTTTGTGAATTTGTCAACTGCTACTAGAAGATGTGTCTTTTTATCCTTAGACCTTTTGAAAGGTCCAACCATGTCAAGCCCCCAGACCGCAAACGGCCGAGTGATTGGAACCATCTGTAGCTCTTGCGCCGGCACATGTGCTCTTCGTGCTAATTTTTGACATCCATCACATCTACTGACCATATCCTCTGCGTCAGCATGAGCCGTCAACCAGTAAAAACCGTGACGAAAATACTTGGCCACCAAAGATTTTGACCCGGCATGATGACAACAATCACCTTCATGGATCTCACGAAGTGTTTCTTGACCTTCTTTAGGGGAAACACACCGTTGAAACGCTCTAGAGATGCTGCGATGGTATAGTTCTCCATCAGAAATCATCATTGACTGAGACCGCCGGTTTATCTATCGAGCCAGGGTCTCATCCGCTGGCAACTGTCCCCGGGTCATATAAGCCAAGAACGACACTGTCCAATCTGGGATGACATGAAGAGCCGCCACCAACTGTGCCTCTGGTTCAGGAATGGCTAGATCTTCTTCTGTGGGTAACTTAACAGACAGGTTATGCAAAACATCCAAAAAGGTGTTAGGTGGCACCGGCTTATGCTGAGATCCCAACTGGCTTAGAGCATCAGCCGCTTCATTCTTCCTACTGTCAATGTGTTCCACCTGATATCCTTTAAAATGCCTTGCAACAGCATGAACTTCACGGTGATAAGCCGCCATGAGAGGGTCTTTGGAATCCCACTTGCCTGATACTTGTTGAGCAACTAAATCTGAGTCGCCAAGACACCTGACCTGGCTCAGGCTCATCTCTTTGGCCACTCGAAGACCATGGAGCAAGGCTTCATATTCCGCTGCGTTTTTAGTGCAAGGAAACATCAGGCGCAACACATAACAAAATTTGTCACCTCAAGGGGAGGTTAAAACAACTCCAGCCCCCGAGCCTTCCAACTGTCTGGACACATCAAAGTGAATAGTCCAATATGTGTTGTCTCGTTTCTCCTCCAGTCATCAATAAAGTCAACCAGCGCCTGAGACTTGATCGCCGCACATACTTCAACCCATGAGATCCAAGTTCAATGGCTCACTCGGCGACTCGTCCAGCGGCCTCTGTATTTTGGATGATGTCCCCCTGTCGGTGGGAACGACACCTATGGGATCACAAGAATCCCTACTGTGGTTGGTGGGGCACGGGGTCGTGAGAAGAGCGGATCTAACAGGTAGCACACGGTTCGTTTATCCAGGTTGGGCCGCGAGGATGCGTAAAACCCTATCCTGCTTTGGTGGATTGTATATCTGTGTTCTTGAGTTAGCTATGGGGCGTGAGGAGCTCCAAAAAGCCAATCCCTCCTCTGGTCACCTCGGGCCTCATTTTATAGAAAAAGGGGTTGCCATAGTGGCACACATGACAAGGCGCATTTAATGCGTCTTGCTTAGGTGTCCTTGCTTTATCGGGAACGGGGGAGAAAACCTGTCTCGTCCATCGCCGCTCCTTCTTGTGTCGACACACGCCCTGGCTAGCGACGCCTGCGATGCCACGTAGGTAGGCAGGCAGCTAAGGTGGCGCAGTGGTGGGTCTTCACGAAGATCTACATGCCGCCACGCAGGTGCCTGCCCAGCTGGTTGGGTCGGCAGCTACATGCATGCGGTGGTGGAGGTTTAGTCGGCGTGGTCCTGATGGTGGCCCTGCGGGTGTCCTCGGTAAGGGACTTGCCGGGGCCTCGACAAGGGTCTTGCCGGGGCGCCTGCTGTCATCCCCGGCAAGGCGCTTGCCGGGGGCCTTGTGGTCTTCCTCAGCTGGGATCCCGCCAAGGGTTGTCGTCTCCTTAGTGCGTATTTGATCTTGAATGTCTTCACAAAGATCTGTATGCCGCCATGGGGATGTCTCCTGAATCCTTGCCCTTTGGGGGCAGTGGACTCAAGGGTGATTTGCTCCGTAGGCGTGGGACGAGTCGCCGCGGGAATGGTCTTGCCGGGGCTGCTGGAACTGTCTCCCGACAAGGATCTTGCCGGGGGAGTCCGCTTCGTCCCCTTTGCTCTTCGTGGTCTTGGCCTTGGCGTTCTTCTAGTTCTCTTGAGCTTCGGTCTTACCCTGGCTCACCTCCCTTGCCTTGCTTGATGTGGTGGTGCCCGTGGCTCAGACTGCCCGTGCACAGTTATACGGGTACAAAAAGTGTACCCCTCTTTTTGTACACCGACAGGAGCCCCCGGGCCTAGGCCACACATAAGCGCAACGCGTTGTTGGGCTAGGCCCAAAAACGATGCGCGGGCAGGCAGGGCGGTTTTTACCACGGTAAGATTCTTCGCGCGTTGCGCTTCCCACGACTCCCGCGCGTGGCGCGGCGTGGGGAGGCAGCATGCGTGGAGTTGGTTCCCGCGGGCATGCGTCACACCATAGTTAATGTGAAAGGAGGCGGCCCGTGTTTTCCCCCATAAAAAAGGAATAACCGCGGGCGCGCTGCTCACGTTCTCCTCTTTCCTCGTGCCTTTTCCAATCTTAGAGCCGCCGTTTCCTCTCTTCCTTCCTTCCTTCCTTCCTAAGCTTCCATCGTCGCCCGCCGTCGTTGCTTCGCCATCCCCCTTCTTTAGACCTCTAAACTTCTTGGTCGCCATGGCTCCCAAATCCATCAAGGGCAAGGGGTGGCTAAGGGCATTGGGACTGTGGAGCCGCCGGAGACCGCACTGTCGGGGGACCGGACGAAGTCCGCCTTTTTCTTCCCCTCGACGGTTGATGTTCAAGAGCTCCGGGCCACATTCAGGCCTCTATGGGGAGCGAAGATAGGGGGAGATAATTCGGGACACCCGACGATGCGCGTCATTCCTGCTGCTTGCGCCGATCCTGCTCCAAATCGGTATTCCTTTTTCGTCGATTATCTTTCTTGCGAGTTATGCCCCCCTTTCTCCGATTTCTTCTGCGACATTATGCACACCTTGGGCTTTTGCCTCTTGGATTTTACTCTGAATGCGGTGGTGTGCATGGCTTTCTTCGCGCCTCTTTGTGAAGTCTTTGCCGGGGTGCAGCCCAACTCGGCGCTCTTCCGCCATTATTTCTTCCCTCGGATCCAGCCGGGAGGTGCCGTCTCTGGTTGCGTCACCTGGATCCCAAGATCCAAGGGGGCATACCCGGACGGTGCCGTGAAGGAGAGGTGGGAGGAATGGCGTGGCCGGTGGTGCTGGATTGAGGATGAAAACCCGCCAGAATTCTGCAAGGTCTGCCGAGTGCCGCCGGTCCGTGGCAGCGATTGGAGCGATGTCGACGCCGCCGATGGGAGGCTCACTGTTGCCACTACTAGAATTCTCCGGCTCACCCTGGCCGGACTCACCCTTGAGATGATCGGGGCGGACTTCATTCGCCACCGGATCGCCCCGTTGCACAACAAGGGGAGGCCAGCTTGGCTCTTTACAAATCCGGCTGACATTATGCGACTCTGCCCCGGCCTCGATCACAACTTCACAGTGCTGGCACATGCCCACTTCTGCCAGCGGCTTTTCCAGCTTGATGTGGGTCGCGATGGCGAGGTCGAACGGACCGGCAAGGCCGCGAGGGCTGCCGCAAAGGTTGGGAAGGCCCTCAAGGGGCCTTTTTTCAAGCTGCCAGCGGGGGTGGTCCCATTGTGCAACAATTCACGTTGGTCCAAGATCATTGCTATGATGCCAGACTGTAACGTGCACGGCCCTGTCCCGAGGTGGAAGGAGCCGAAGGATGCTGATGTGCAGTAATTCTTTTACACCCTGATCGAGGTGTATGTCAATGCTGACGCCGAGCGGTGGCTTCTCATGGACACCACCCAGGTAGAGCTAGACTACATCGCCACTAGGGCGAGGGAGGCACAACTTGCCATGGAGGCCGGCAGCGTCGGGGGTGTGGAGGACAAGGCCGCAACGGCTGTGGAGGAAGAGGAGCTCACCCGGTGGGCGGCAGCCTCCGGGGAGGTCACCAGCGCCGACACTGGAGCTCCGCTCATTGAAGACGCGGCCGACGAGTCATCGGAGGAGGAGGACGTGGCGGCGGGCTTGACGCCAATCAGGGGAAGAGGGCGAATCCTGCGGCGGGCTGGCTCCGGCGAGCCGGTCCGGCCCGGCAGGGCTACGCGGCCTCAATTGACCGTGGAGCGGTCTGGGCGTCACACGAGGGCCACGGCAGCCAAGCGGATGACGAAGGCCGCTGAGAAGAAGAAGACAACAGCCCCTTCCTCATCTGGGCACGCACAAACCCCGCCGTCTTCGCCTCCTCTGGCAGATGTCGACTTGGATGTTGACGCGGAGGTCGCTTTTGATCTCGGGCCTGTCTGCCCGAAGAGGAAAAGGAAAGTGGTGGAAGAGGAGGAGGTGGATGACGAGTAAGTACTCCGTTCCTTACTGCCATTTCCATTCCTCTGAATTAAGTCACTGATCTTGATCCGTTTTTGCTTTCGCAGGGATGCAGAGA
The DNA here is from genome assembly GCF_002162155.2 of Triticum dicoccoides. NCBI lineage: Eukaryota > Viridiplantae > Streptophyta > Magnoliopsida > Poales > Poaceae > Triticum > Triticum dicoccoides. Next base: position 450,040,741 of record NC_041388.1, on the reverse strand, counting down.
CGTTGGCCCAGAGGGTGAAGAGGGTGAAGGCCTCGGCGAGCAGTCAGCCCCCAGCTAGGGCTGCAAAGACGCCACTGGTGGTGTTGAGCAGCCCAGACAGCAGCCCCCAGCACAGCCCCTAGCGTAAGTTTGTCACCCTCCTCTTATTCGACATGTCGTAGGCGTTCGATGCTATGGTGTTGATCTTGTCAGGTTTGCAGGAGGGGAGCGGCAGCAGGAGGAGCCGCAGAGGGCTACCCCCAACACACCACCCCCATCGACTACGCCGCCGCGAGGGGCGTCCCCGGCAAGGGCATCAAGCACGGAGCCCACACCCATGGAGGAAGAGGGGAACTTGGGCGCTGGTGACTCTGCCACAGTGCCGGATGCTGGCGGGGAGGGGGCTTCTGCTTCACAGCCTGGCACTGGTGAGTCGCCTGTCCTCCGTCTCTGTTTTTCCCTTATTCTTTTTCTTGGCTTCAATGCTCCCATTACTACCCAGGCCCTCCTTTAATAGATATGGAGGACGTGGATACTGTTGTTGGGAATATTGCTGAGGAGGCCGCGGCGGAGGCCACCAAGGATGCTGCCGAGGACACCGCTGCGGGGGCCGCCGAGGCAACCGGCGAGGCTTCTGCCGAAGGTGCCAGTGGTGGGCCTGCCGGGGAAGCCGGCAAGGCCACCACCGAGGAAGAGGTGGTTGATGATCAGCCTCCCTCCTCCTCAACCTCGGGCCGCAGCGGATACCTGAAGGTGGGCGACGATCTTTTCGTCCATCTCCCAGGGGCGTCAAGTTCCCGTGCGCCCGCCGAAGGGGAAGTCTTTGACGGCGAGGTGCTTGCCACCACCGGGCTCGAGGTTGTCGCTGAGCGGGGCGTTGGCGGTGATGGTTATCCAGAAGAGCAGCTTTTCCGTGCTATGGGGGCCAACTTCCGAAAACTTCAGGCGCTCTACCGTGTCCGTCTGGACAAGGTCAAGTGCAGGACGGCAGCGGTGGACCAGGCGCAGGTAGTTTTCAAGGCGCGCGTTTCTGAGACGCAGACCTGGTTCCACCGGACTCGAGTCAGAATTGAGGGCGTTGTTGATCGCGGAAGGCTACTCTGCCATTCCCGACGCAGCCGCTTGAGCTGTTGAGCGGACACGAAACAGGGCAAGGGCGTTGCCGATCATGGGAGAGCCCCCTTGCGTGCAGGTTTCTCATACAAAGGCATGACATCTCTGGGGGGGAATAACCTCATATAAAAAGGGTAGAACAAATAAGGGTTTAGTGCAACTTAGCTTCTGTTTGTAGTCGCTCGAGCGCTGATCTTCCGGCCTCCTTCCCTCTCCAAGAGCCATGAAGACGAAGGACTGCTGGGCTGATTGCTAGAGCCGATTCTCACAACTCCGCCCCCTACTTGGCGCGCTAGAGATGTCGGTGGGAACGACACCTATGGGATCACAAGAATCCGTACTGTGGTTGGCGGGGCGCGGGGTTGTGAGAAGAGCGTATCTAACAGGTAGCACATGGTTCGTTTATCCAAGTTCGGGCCACGAGGATGCGTAAAACCCTACTCCTACTTTGGTGGATTGTATATCTATGTTCTTGAGTTAGCTATGGGGTGTGAGGAGCTCCAAAAAGCCGAATCCCTCCTCTGGTCGCCTCGGGCCTCCTTTTATAGAAAAAGGGGTTGCCACAGTGGCACACAGGAGGTGGAAAGTGTACAGTGATGCGAGGTTATCCCTCGCATTACATGACAAGGCGCATTTAATGCGTCTTTCTTAGGTGTCCTTGCTTTACCAGGACGGGGGAGAAAACATGTCTCATCCGTCGCCGCTCCTTCTTGTGTCGACACACGCCCTGGCCAGCGACGCCTGCGATGCCACGTAGGTAGTCAGGTAGCTGAGGTGGCGCAGTGGTGGGTCTTCAATGCTCCCATTACTACCCAGGCCTCCTTCAATACATGTGGAGGACGTGGATGCTGTTGTTGGGAATATTGCTGAGGAGGCCGCGGCGGAGGCCGCCAAGGATGCTGCCGAGGACACCGCTGCGGGGGCCGCCGAGGCGACCGGTGAGGCTTCTGCCGAGGGTGCCAGCGGTGGGCCTGCCAGGGAAGCCGGCAAGGCCACCGCCGAGCAAGAGGTGGTTGATGATCAGCCTCCCTCCTCCTCAACCTCGGGCCCCGGCAGATACCTGAATGTGGGCGACGATCTTTTTGTCCATCTCCCAGGGGCGTCAAGTTCCCGAGCGCCCGCCGAAGGGGAAGTCTTTGATGGCGAGGTGCTTGCCGCCACCGGGCTCGAGGTTGTCGCTGAGCCGGGCGTTGGCGGTGATGGTTCTCCAGAACAGCAGCTTTTCCGCGCTTTGGGGGCCAACTTCCGAAAACCCCAGGCGCTCTACCGTGTCCGTCTGGACAAGGTCAAGTCCAGGATGGCAACGGTGGACCAGGCGGAGGTGGATTTCAAGGCGCGCGTTTCTGAGACGCAGACCTGGTTCCACCGGACTCGCGAGGAGCAGAGGGCCTTTCAGGAGGAATTGGCCAAGCGCAATGTCGAGCTCACCATGAAGATGGTTGACATCGAGAAGGCCCAGGAAAAGGCGGCGAACTTGGCTGCCGTGGACGAGGCTGTCCGGAACCAGCATCAAGCCGCACTGGATTCCCAACAAGAGGACCTCACCGTGCGTGAGGTGAAGCTTGCCGCAGCGCTCCGTGGCAAGGATGAGGAGCTCGAGGCCCTTGTCGCGTGGCGGACTCGCGAGCTGGAGCAGAGGCACAAGGAGGCACTCGATGCCCAGGCTCTGGCCCATGCTGGCAAGGTAAGGGAGTTGGAGGTGGAGCGGGATGAGCTGAAGGAGCAGGCCCTCAAGCTGTCCAACAAGAAGAGCACGCTCAATAGTGCCTTGGTAGAGGCGCAAGGAGCGGTCATCAGCAGGACTGGGGAGCTCTCCGAAGCGCAAAACTCCGTCAGAGATCTCAAGCTGAAGCTGGAGGATCTCGAGAAGATGTTGTCAGAGAGCAGGGCTCGGGAGGAGACCTTGACAAGGAGCCTGGAGGAGGAGAAGCAACTGGGGGCGAATGAGCCCGCCTCCAACCAGGATTATGTGGCGGGCGAGAACAGATGGATTAGCCGTCTAGAGGACGTGGCCGGCAGGGTCACCTCGCAGTTGGCCACCATGGGGATGCCAAATGTGAGGTATGTCCCTGAGCGCAACGGTACCGTCAACGCCAAGCTGACCCAGTTCTTCGAGGGCGTCCTTGGAGCCTTGGCTTATCATCACTCCAGCAGAGCGGCCACGTTGGCCGGGGAGGCCCGGCGACTTTGCCGGGGGGTCATGACCAAGGTCCTCACCAAGATGGCGTACTGGAATCCCGACTTCGACTTCGATGCCGTGATGGATAGCTTGCCGGATGGTACTGGCCTCACGGTGCTCAAGGAGCGCGTCAAGCCCGTCATCAGGAGCATCGACGAAATCAAGAGGGTGCAAGGCCAGCGCCGGGATTAGGCATCCCGTTCTTCACCGCCGCTGCAGGTTCACGACCAAGACAAATTTCATCTTAAGTTAGAACCGCAGCAATGATGTGATGTAATATAACTTTGAAGTACTCTTAATTTCATGCACATTATTTCCCCGTTCAATTCCTCTTTGTATGCGTGCCCTACGTCGATTGGGTAGGCTCGCCGGCGCGGAAGCCCCTAGCGGTGTTTTGGGGACGGATCCCCATGGGCTTGCTGGGTACGCGTGCTGCCGGACGAGGCACCTTTCCGTTCTGAACGCGGCCGCTCGAACTGTCGAGCTTGACTCGAGTCAGAATCGAGGGCGTTGTTGATCACGGAAGGCTAGTCTGCCATTCCCGACGCAGCCTCTTGAGCTATTGAGCGGACACGAAATAGGGCAAGGGCGTTGCCAATCGTGGGAGAGCCCCCTGGCGTGCAGGTTTCTCATACAAAGGCGTGACATCTCCGGGGGGGGAATAACCTCATATAAAAAGGATAGAACAAATAAGGGTTCAGTGCAACTTAGCTTCTGTTTGTAGTCGCTCGAGTGCTGATCTTCCGGCCTCCATCCCTCTCCAAGAGCCACGAAGACGAAGCAGTGCTGGGCTGATTGCTAGAGCCGATTCTCACAACTGCGCCCCCTACCTGGTGCGCCAGAGATGTCGGTGGGAACGACACCTATGGGATCACAAGAATCCCTACTGTGTTTGGCGGGGCGCGGGGTCGTGAGAAGAGCTGATCTAACAGGTAGCACACGGTTCGTTTATCCAGGTTCGGGTCGCGAGGATGCGTAAAACCCTACTCCTGCTTTGGTGGATTGTATATCTGTGTTCTTGAGTTAGCTATGGGGCGTGAGGAGCTCCAAAAACCCGAATCCCTCCTCTGGTCACCTCGGGCATCCTTTTATAGAAAAAGGGGTTGCCACAGTGGCACACAGGAGGTGGAAAGTGTACAGTGATGCGAGGTTATCCCTTGCATTACATGACTAGGCGCATTTAATGCGTCTTTCTTAGGTGTCCTTGCTTTATCGGGGATGGGGAGAAAACATGTCTCCTCCGTCGCCGCTCCTTCTTGTGTCGTCTCCTTAGTGCGTATCTGATCTTGAATGTCTTCACAAAGATCTGTATGCCGCCACGGGGATGTCTCCCGAATCCTTGCCCTTTGGGGGCAGTGGACTCAACGGTGATTTGCTCCATAGGCGCGGGACAAGTCGCCGCGGCAAGGGTCTTGCCGGGGCTGCTGGAACTGTCTCCCAGCAAGGATCTTGCCGGGGGAGTCCGCTTCGTCCCCTTTGCTCTTCGTGGTCTTGGCCTTGGCGTTGTTCTAGTTCTCTTGAGCTTCGGTCTTACCCTGGCTCACCTCCCTTGCCTTGCTTGATGTGGTGGTGCCCGTGGCTCAGTTTGGCCGTCCACAGTTATAGGGGCACAAAAAGTGTACCCATCTTTTTGTACACCAACACCCCCAAAGGCGCAGAGCTAACCACAGTGATCGGGTGAACCTGAAAGTAATGCTTGAGCTTCCGGCTTGCCATGAACACCCCGTACATGAGCTTCTGCCAATGTGGATATCTTTGTTTAGATTCGATTAGTACCTCACTGACGTAATAAACCGACCGTTGAACCGGATGTTCCTTGCCAACCTCTTTGTGCTCCACCACAATTGCCACACTAACAACCCGTGAGTTAGCGGCTACATACAACAATAGCGGCTCTTTCTCAATTGGAGTAGCAAGAACCGGTGGCTCAGCAAGCTGTTTCTTCAGATCCTCAAAAGCAGAGTCCGCAGCATCACTCCAAACAAAATCATCTGTTTTCTTCATCATCTGATACAAAGGCATCGCCTTCTCCCCTAACCGGCTTATGAACCGTCTTAAAGCAGCCGCACGAACTGCCAGCCGTGGAACGTCATTGATGCATGTTGGTTTGGCTAGGGATGTGATTGCCTTAATCTTCTCCTGGTTAGCTTCAATACCTCAGATCGACACCAAAAAACCAAAGAGCTTGCCGGCTGGGACTCCAAAAACACACTTAGCCGGGTTTAGCATCATTTTGTAGACCTGGAGGTTATCGAAGGTCTCTTTCAGATCTGTGACCAAGGTCTCCTCTTTCTTGGACTTTACCACTATATCGTCCACATAAGCATGAACATTACGCCCAATCTGATTGTGAAGACAATTCTGCACACACTGTTGATAAGTCGCCTAGGCACTCTTAAGCCCAAAAGGCATAGACACATAGCAGAAAGATCCAAATGGAGTGATAAAAGCTATTTTCTCCTGATCTTTGACTGCCATATTGATCTGATGATAACCTGAATAAGCATCCAAAAACTCAAACGTGCGCAACCCGTCGTAGCATCGATGATCTAATCAATACGGGTGAGAGCAAAAGGGTCAGCCAGACAAGCCTTATTTAAATCGGTGTAATCTACACACATACGCCAGGTGCCATTCTTTTTGAGTACAAGCACTGGGTTGGCTAAGCACTATGGGTGAAAGACTTCCACAATGAACCCGGCCGCCAAGAGCGGGGCCACCTCTTCTCCAATGGCCTTGCACCTTTCCTCGTTGAACCGCGGAGAAACTGTCTAACCGGTTTAAACTTCGGATCAATATTGAGAGTGTGCTTAGCGAGTTCCCTCGGGACACCCGGCATGTTGGAAGGTTTCCATGCAAAGATGTCCCGGTTCTCACGGATGAACTCGATGAGTGCGCTTTCCTATTTTGGATCCAAGTTCGCATTGATGATGAACTGCTTGGATGAGTCGCCTGGCACGAAGTCAACCATCTTGGTGTCATCAGCTGATTTGAATTTCAACACCGGTTCATGCTCCGTTGTTGGTTTCTTTAAAGACGTCATGTCTGCCGGGTCAACATGATCTTTATAAAACCTTAACTCATCTGTTGCACAAACAGACTCAGCATATGCAGCATCACCTTCTTCACACTCCAAGGCTATTTTTCGGCTTCCATGTACTGTAATGGTGCTCTTATATCCCGGCATCTTGAGCTACAAATACACACACTACAAAAAAAATACACTTCCGTGATGATACGTGTTTGTCACAGTAGGTCGCTTTTTTTCATGCATGTACATCCATGACAAATTGATGACAGAATCAAGATAGTCATACCTGTGCTGTCGTAGAAGTGTTCCATGACATTACCAAAATTATCATCACGGAAGTGTCCACTTCCATGACGATAAATCGCGCGTCACAGAAGTGCTTTTGTCAAGGGTGACCGACACATGGCATCCACCATAACGGAACGCCGTTAAGCTATCGGGTCGGGTTTTGGATCCGATAACCCGTTAACAGCCCCGACCAATGGGGATTTTCCACGTGTAAAATCATCATTGGCTGGAGGAAACACGTGTCGCCTCATCGTTGGGACAGATGTCAACCGCTCATTGGACGGAAGGTGCCTATGATACGTCAACACATGGCACGGCCCAACAGAGGCCCATTCCTGTGAAAAGGCCGGCCCGTTTGACTTGGTCAAAAGGTGGCGGGCCGGCCCATGGAAAGCCTGTTAACGGCCTGTTCGCATATAGCCCATTTACAGCATACTAACCCAAGGCCCGTTACGCCCTATACGAATTAGGCCCAGTAGTGTCATCTGGGCCATCCAATATGATTCAGCCCATTTTCACTTCTGGCCCATGTATGGCCCATGACGTCTTTCAGCCCATATGAGGCCCTATGTAACTCTTGGCCTATTAACGGCCCGTGGTGAAACTGGCTCGTAATGAACAGTGTATCACTTTACACCCATTAGTGGACCATGGTGAAGCTGGCCCGTACTGAACATTGTGTCACTTTATACCCATTAACGGCCCGTTATTCCGTTGGGCCATTTCCAGCCCATGTTATCTTTCGGCCTTCTCAGAGCCCATTTATTCTTGGGCTCATTTCCAGCATTTGTTTACTTACGGCCCGTTACTGTCATTTTTTGCTTGTGGGCCAAATTCAGCCCGTGGTCACAGTCGGCCTGTTTGTGGTCCACTAATACGTTGGGTCGTTTTCATAGTGTCATCAAATACGGCCTATTAACGATGGCCCGTTATGGTCGGCCCATGAACGGACGATTACAACTCTAGCTCGTTTACGTCCAGAATGCGGCCTGTTATTGGCCCATGTTTGGCCAATCGATCATACGGCCTGTATAAGGCCCATTGATGACACGGCCCGTAGAAGGCCCTTTGTTTCTACGGACCGTAGAAGGCCTACTGTTTCTACGGCCCGTAGAAGGCCCACTGTTTCTACAGCCCGTAGGAGGCCTAGTGTCACTACAGTAAATATTAGGCCATGGTTATTATGGCCTAGTTTTAAAAAATAGGTTATTGCAGCCACTAGTTAACCACGGAAAAAGAACTACAATGACTACAAGCAAAAAATAAACAAGACAACAAGGAAATAAATAAGCAAGCAACTAACGCTAGGCTATCACAGCTATTGCACATATTACATCCACTGGGCATCAAAGTTCGCCACCAGTGCAAATATAGGGAACAAAGTAGCATATCATATACACTGGCCGTCAAAATTGGCCACCAGTGCACATAAACGTGGCAGCAAAACAAGAGCATAACTGAAACAACTTCAGAAGAGCTCAAGAAATGTTATCCTGGGTATCCACCATGCTGGCAATAAGCTTAGCAAGCTGATTAGCTTTGTCCTGTTTGGCACTAAAATCCTCCTACGCTTGCTGTTGCACCAGAAAGTATGCATCTGAATGCTCCAAGGACTTCCGCAGTCCTTCCGCTTCTTGTCGCAGCACAGCTGATCGATGTCTTTCAACTTGTAGTTGAGACTCAAGAAACTGAACTAATTGAGACAGTGAGTTTGAATAGCTTGTGCAAGCGGTAGTGGCCAGTAACTCCAACACTAAACCAAGACAGGATGTGTCACTATCCTGAACCGTATATGCATTACTTCCTTTACCGTTGCTTAATACAGCACTCTTCCCTAATATTCTGTCAGCATTTTAAAAGAAGAAACAAGCAGACACATAACAAGTTTAGCATGTACTAGTATATGAAACTCATTTCGGTGAACCAGTTCATTAGTAAGTCTTCTATTGCCAAGTACTAGTACATAATAAAAGCATCAAACAAACATATATCTATGTCCTATGGTAGTAATGGAATCTTAAATTAGAACAGTTGTTCTTCAGGTTTAGGCACTTGTTCTACATGAACAGAGTATAGTAAGACGCAAGAATATAATACTTAAAAATAGAAAATGAGCTCATAGACCTTACCACATTCTTGGTTCGCGACCAGTGCAGAACAAGGCATTCCCAGTCATCATCCAGTAAATGTGTCTTAGGAGAACGTAAGGGAATTTGATGAGTTTCTTTGCCGGTGAAGTACGTTTTCTTCAGGTAATTCCGATACCGCCACCAAGCATTCTTGAAGATAGCAGAGGTATTAGCACAGGTTACCTCATCCTGAGTTTCCAAATCGGTCCTTCTCTATAGAGAAAAATGGGAAAATTTGTTGTATTATAACCATCATGTAGGTAGGATGTATGGGACGAAGCAAAGTAATTGCCATGAATAACATTACTTACACATAACTCCTGGACAAACACCTGCAACTGGCATTTTCCTTCATCTTTAGTATAATATTTCCAAGATGGGAAGATACGCACATACGATTTAACAACATCAAATGCGATAGATCCTAAACTACAACTAGCTGGTTGTGCTTCCTCCACAGGAATAAGCGTACTAACTGGTGGAGTTGGGGTTCACCGTGATAGTACTGGCCGTTTGGGCACTGGAGCTGCCTTACTAACTGCTCTTGTTTGGGAGCTCTGTGATGGATATGGTGCTGTGTCAATAGGAACTAGGTTACTATCAGCTGGGGTTGGGGTTAGATTGGGTGAAGCTGGTTCTCTGTCCATCGTAGTAGGGGTACAATCTGCGAGAGTTTGGGTTATGTGTGGTAGGGATGGTTCTTGTGCATGTACAACCGGGGTGCTATCTCCACCAAGAGGTAGCACTGTTTTATTTGAAGACCGTGTTTTTAGTCCGCTAGATACTGGCATCACCCGCTCCAATTCAAATGGCTGATAAACAGGAAACATAGTTGAATGTACAGACATTGTATGAGAGACAGATGCAATAGATAGTGTGGAAAAAAGAGGGCATGAAATAGTTGACATGTATATTATTTAACTAAAACGGATAGCATGACGTAATTTCACATATATGATGTCTATCTAAACTGGATAGCATAGCATAACATAATTCAAAGATATCATGAACAACTAAACAGGATCGCATGACATAATTCACCTACATGTTATCTAAGTAATCAGGATCGCATCATTTAATTCACATATGTGATTTATATGCTAAATAGTGGGCATTCAATATGATGTCTGAACTAAGAACATGGTGTTGAATATTGTGTATATGATGTCTAAACTATGCAATGCAAGACACTGTATGCATGATATGAGCAGTATAACCATGCCAAGTTAGAGCATACACCTCAGTGGGGGAATAGGACTGGTCATCTGTCTCTGAATCCATCTCTGAGGAGCTATCGGGACCCAACAAGAGATCTGCTTCGACAGGTAGCACTGTCTGCTCTAAAGGCCTTGTTTTCCCTCCAGATTTTTCCATCTCCCACCCAAATGACTGATTCACAGGAAGAGTAGTTTAATGTACAAACATTGTCGACAAATGGAAATGTAATGAAGAAAAGGATGGGCAAGATAGCATTGAAATATATGATGCTTGGTTAAACAGGATGGCATTGCACATTTCACATATATTATGGCTGGCTAAAAGACATGAGACTGCATAATTCCCATATATGATATAGAAACTAAACAGGCGGCATTACAGAACATGTCTAAACTAAGCAGATGACATATATGATGTCAAAAGTAGGCACTGCAAGGAAACATATGCATGATATGACTAACATCATCATGCCAATGTAGAGCAAACACCTTGGGGGGTAAATAGGAGTGGTCAGCGGCGTCTGAATCCGCCTCAGAACAGATATCTTCCTCTGGATTACAATCTGGAGAGGGGTGGGGAGGGTTTGCCATTGAATTGCCGTGCAAAACTCTTCTCTTTTTCTCTACATGTTCAGCATGACTGTGTACAATATCTGACATGCATACGAAAAAAATATGGTGAGATTATGTAAGGAGAGCATGCAGAAATTTAGAGTGATGGTAACAACAAGTGGATCGATGTTTTGACGTTGAACCAAAATAGCCCTAATGGATCGACCCTAATGTATAGTAATAAGTGATGCAACAAGTGTACAACCTCTTTGCCGTAGCCGTGTCGACCTCAGCATCATTGGGTTGGTCGCTGAAGCAGTTTAGGCAGAGATGGCTGTCGGAGGTGTGGAGGAACATCTGCGGAATCTGTAGACGGTGTCCAGGGCACTGCTCTATTGTGACGGATTGTTCTGTAGTTGGAGCAGCTCTGGTGAGCCGTAAGACGTCAAGGCTGAAGCAGCACAAGACACACATCGTCAATATCAAGTGGGATTCTAATAGCATCTCCAGTAGATGATGTAAAAAGGATGTAAAATTAACATCACCAAAAACCACCTGACTACAACAGATGAGGTAAAAACTGTTGACTCTGAACTTAACTGTCGAAACTGAAATTTACTGTGGAATCTTAATGCTACTGTCGAAAGTGAACGCAATGGTAGCAGAGAGGCACTTGACATGTACTTTAGGGAGGGCCTGCAGTTCATCTTCAACCTGCACCCCCTGAGCCGCCAGCCACCACCGGCCGAACCGCCGGCCCCAGCGTCGCCTCGCCGCCCCGAAACAACTCGCCAACGCCGCCCCGGCCAGCCCTCTAGGCCCCCCGCCTACCACCCTGAATGCTAAGATAGATAGTGGGGTACCTCTCTGGCGAGCCCCCGTCCCCGCTGCCGATGGTTCTTCCTTAACTCCGGCAAGCCCCCCCAACCCCTGAAAATTGACTGACCCAAAAGTCGATTCAGTCGACTGAAGTGTGGCTTAATCGGAGCAGAGCAGCAGCACGAGCGAGGGGGAGAACAGCAGCAGCAGCTGGGCGAGCGAGTGATCGAGCGAGAGACAGAGCAACAGTAGCAGATTCGGCTGGTGTGGACGCCGCCGCCGAAGGGGCCTCGCACTGGGGGAGAGCTGCCATGGAGATGTTGCCCGTGGCGCCGGCTTCAAGGTAGCCGCTCCATGGGGGTGCGGGATGGAGCACCGTCGGCGCCGGGAGGTCGAGTTAAGGAGAAGGTGTGATGCGATGAGTGTACAACCTCTTTGGTGGCGCCGAGTAGGCCTCGGCTTCGTCCGAGGAGTCGGTGAGGATGATGCGGTTCCGGTGGAGCAGGTTAAGGCAGCGTTGTGGGGATGGAGCAACTGCGATAGACGAGGCGATCGTCGGAGCAGCTCCTTGGAGGTGGAGGACGGGACGGCTGAACCGGTAGGACGGCGAGATGGACGACGGATCCTCATCCGGGGAGGTGGACGAGGGACATCGAGCTGTTGCGCTGGACGACGTCGTCCGGGAAGAGGCTCCGGCTGGGCAGCTGTGACGTGGCGGACGAAGGAGGGTGGGGTTTCGCGGCTGGAGTGGAGAGGTTATGGCGGCCTGGGATTTTGAATGGCGAAAAGGGGGCGATGGGAGGGGGTGAAGCATGACTTAGGAAAACGCTTGTCCAAAATGTAGGGTGTGTTACAAAAGTACCCCCCACCGATTTGTACTAGCGGCCCTTTCGGCTCAGGGTTAGAAGGGGGATTTCACGTGTCGGGATTTGGCAGCTGGAGGGAGTTTTCGCGCGCGTTGTAATTTCGGGATAGCAAGGCGCGAGTTGTGTAGGAGCCAGTTTTTGGAGCACGATATCTGAATTTTCGGGATATAACAAGACGCGGCTTGAATTTTAGGGACAAGCCTAACATGTAGTAATATTGTACTTGTACGTACCAAATCAATTCGCACTTCCCTCAACCAAAAAGAAAACGAAAAAATTAAAACTATTCACACCACACAAAGAGAGAGTCTTGCCCCGTTTTACTATACAAATGCTATTAAAAGCTACTCCCTCCTTCCATCTATATAGGGCCTAATGCGTTTTTCGATGCTAACTTTGACCAAATATTAGAGCAATGATATATGACATGCAACTTACACAAAGCACACCGTTAAATTCGTCTGTGAAAGGTTCTTTCAATGATATAATTTTCACATTGTGCATGTCATGTACTATCACTAGTAGAAAACAGGGCTATGGTCCAGGCCGGCTCAGCCCATTAGTCCCGGTTCAGTCTAGAACCGGGACCAATGTGGGCATTGGTCCCGGTTCGTGAGCCCAGGGGGCCGGCCGGGCCACGTGGGCCATTGGTCCCGGTTCGTCTAGACCTTTTTGTCCCGGTTGGTGGGACGAACCGGGACCAATAGGCCTCGCTGCTGGCCCACCACCATTGGTTCCGGTTGGTGGCTTGAACCGGGACCAAAGGCTTCCCTTTAGTCCCGGTTCATGTCATCAACCGGGACCAATGAGGTTCCTATATATACCCCCTCGCGCAAGAGCAGAGCACAGTGCTCTGTTTTTTCTGGCCGAGGGGGAGAGGGCTTTGTGGTGCTCTAGCTCACCTCCTATGCACATGAGGTGTTCGATGGAATGCCCGAGCCACACTCCTTAAGCTTTCTCCTCTCGATGATGATGAACTTCTATTAATTTGTACACTTAATTATATATAATGCACGCAGATGAACCGACAATGGATGTACGGTGACAGACACACCCGCGAGTACATTAAGGGCGTGCATGAGTTTCTCGATGCGGCTGAGGCAAACAAGCAGAATGGTTTTATGTGTTGTCCATGCACTGAATGTGGGAATACGAGGTCTTACTCTAACTGGAAAATCCTTCACTCCCACCTGCTTTACAAGGGTTTCATGCCACACTATAATGTTTGGACGAGGCACGGAGAAATAGGGGTTATGATGGAAGACGGCAAAGAAGAAGAGTACGATGACAACTATGTGCCCCCTGAATACGGTGATGCTGCAACGGGGGCAGCTGGTGAAGATCAAGAGGAACCAGACGATGTGCCCAATGATGCTGCCACGGGTGAAGCTGCTGAAGATCAAGAGGAACCAGACGATGTGCCCGATGATGATGATCTCCGCCGGGTCATTGTCGATGCAAGGACGCAATGCATTGGTCAAAAGGAGAAGCTGAAGTTCGATCGCATGTTAGAGGATCACAAAAAAGGGTTATACCCCAATTGCGAAGATGGCAACACAAAGCTCGGTACCGTACTGGAATTGCTGGAGTGGAAGGCAGAGAATGCTGTGGCTGACAAAGGATTTGAGAAGCTACTGAAAATATTGAAGAAGAAGCTTCCAAAGGATAACGAATTGCCCGACAGTACATACGCAACAAAGAAGGTCGTATGCCCTCTAGGATTGGAGGTGGAGAAGATACATGCATGCCCTAATGACTGCATCCTCTACCGCGGTGCATACAAGGATCTGAACGCATGCCCGGTATGCGGTGCGTTGCGGTATAAGATCAGACGAGATGACCCTGGTGATGTTGACGGCGAGCCCCTCAGGAAGAGGGTTCTTGCGAAGGTGATGTGGTATGCTCCTATAATACCACGGTTGAAACGTCTGTTTAGAAACGAAGAGCATGCCAAGTTGATGCGATGGCACAGTGAGAACTGAAAGAAAGATGGGAAGTTGAGAGCACCCGCTGACGGGTCGCAGTGAAGAAAAATCGAGAGAAAGTACTGGGATGAGTTTGCAAAGGACCCAAGGAATGTATGGTTTGCTTTAAGCGCGGATGGCATTAATCCTTTCGGGGAGCAGAGCAGCAATCACAGCACCTGGCCCGTGACTCTATGTATGTATAACCTTCCTCCTAAGGCCCTAAGCAACCCGGCAACGAAATTGATGTGTACCTAAGGCCATTAGTTGAAGAACTTTTACAGTTGTGGAATGGAAACGGTGTACGTACGTGGGATGAGCACAGACAGGAGGAATTTAACCTTAAGGCATTGCTGTTCGTGACCATCAACGATTGGCCCGCTCTTAGTAACCTTTTAGGACAGACAAACAAAGGATACCACGCATGCACGCACTGTTTAGATGACACTAAAAGTATATACCTGGACAAATGCAGGAAGAATGTGTACCTGGGCCATCGTCGATTTCTTTCGACCAACCATCAATGTCGAAAGAAAGGCAAGCATTTCAAAGGCGAGGCAGATCACCGGAAGAAGCCCGCCATGCGCACCGGTGATCACATGCTTGCTATGGTCAATGATTTACACTACGTAATCTTTGGAAAGGGTCCCGGTGGACTAGCTGTTCCGAATGACGTTGAGGGACACGCACCCATGTGGAAGAAGAAATCTATATTTTGGGACCTACCCTACTGGAAAGACCTAGAGGTCTGCTCCTCAATCGACGTGATGCACGTGACGAAGAACCTTTGCGTGAACCTGCTAGGCTTCTTGGGCCTGTATGAGAAGACAAAAGATACACCTGAGGCACGAGAGGACCTGCAACATTTGCACGAAAAAGACGGCATGCCTCCGAAGCAGTATAAAGGTCCTGCCAGCTACGCTCTTACAAAAGAAGAGAAAGAAATCTTCTTTGAATGCCTGCTCAGTATGAAGGTCACGACTGGCTTCTCGTCGAATATAAAGGGAATAATAAATATGCCAGAGAAAAAGTTTCAGAACCTAAAGTCTCATGACTGCCACTTGATTATGACGCAACTGCTTCCGGTTGCATTGAGGGGGCTTCTACCGGAAAACGTCCGATTAGCCATTGTGAAGCTATGTGCATTCCTCAATGCAATATCTCAGAAGGTGATCGATACAGAAATCGTACCAAGGCTAAGGAGTGATGTGGCGCAATGTCTTGTCAGTTTCGAGGTGGTGTTCCCACCATCCTTCTTCAATATCATGACGCACGTCCTAGTTCATCTAGTCGACGAGATTGTCATCCTGGGGCCCGTATTTCTACACAATATGTTCCCCTTTGATAGGTTCATGGGAGTCCTAAAGAAATATGTCCGTAACTGCGCTAGGCCACAAGGAAGCATCTTCATGGGCCATCAAACAGAGGATGTTATCGGGTTTTGTGTTGACTTCATTCCTGGCCTTAACAAGATAGGTCTCCCTAAATCGCGGTATGAGGGGAGACTAACTGGAAAAGGCACTCTTGGAAGAGACTCAATAATATGCAGGGACGGATATTCTTGGTCTCAAGCACACTACACAGTTCTACAGAACTCTACCTTGGTGACCCCGTATGTCGATGAACACAAGAACAGTCTGTGCTGCAAACACGCGGAGCAGTGCGACGACTGGATTACATGTGAACACATCAGGACTTTCAGCAGTTGGTTGGAAACACGTCTCAGAGGTGACAACACTGTTTGTGATGAGTTGTACTTGTTGTCAAGGGGACCATCTTTGACTGTATTGACTTACAAAGGATACGAGATAAATGGGAATACATTTTACACGATCGCCCAAGATCAAAAGAGCATGAACCAAAACAGTGGTGTCCGCTTTGATGCAGCAACCGAGAGCGGAAAGGACACATATTATGGTTACATAGTGGACATATGGGAACTTGACTACGGACCTGATTTTAAGGTCCCTTTGTTTAAGTGCAAATGGGTCAATCTGTTAGGCGGCGGGGTACAGGTAGACCCACAGTACGGAATGACAATAGTGGATATGAAAAATCTTGGGTACACTGACGAACCGTTCGTCCTAGCCAATGATGTGGCACAGGTTATCTATGTGAAGGACATTTCTACCAAACCGAGAAAAAAAAGATAAGGAAGCGAATACATCATACGATGAGCCAAAGCGCCACATAGTTCTTTCAGGAAAAAGGGACATCCTGGGAGTGGACGGCAAGATAGACATGTCTGAAGATTATGAAAAGTTTCATGAAATTCCTCCCTTCAATGTCAAGGCTGACCCAAGTATCCTGATAAACAATGAAGATTATCCATGGTTATGGCGCAATAAGAAAATGACACAAGCGACGAAAAAGTGAAGACTTTCTCCCGCAACTATTATGATGATACCATGCCAAATTTGTAACAGACGAAGATGCTACCATTGTCCGTTTTGTACATGCACATGCTATGTGGGTGAAATTATGATACCATCCCAACTTTCAACTTTTTCAGAGTTCATTTGAAATGCTTTCATGTCTTATGGTTCGAAACGTTGATACTTCGAAAGTGATTGTCCATTTTGTACACGAAGTGCATCAAGTTTTTGTCGTAACCCTCTCTACTTTTTGGAACATGCTATGTGGGTGAAATGATGATACCATGCCAACTTTTAACCTTTTCAGAGTTCATTTTGAAATGCTTTCCAATTTCAGAGTCATTTAGCGGTTACAAATCCCATGAGAGGAGGAAAAAAGTGCAGCAGACCAAAATGCAGGCGTTGCAAGCAAGGGTAGACGCGATAGAGGAACGAGAAGCAAATCGCAGCAAATGTACTGCCGAAGCCTCCCCCGAAGCTACCCCGCCATCTCAGCGCAGAAGCAGCGTGGCTTCCACCAAGCTGCTTCAGCCAGAGCATGCCTTGACGGCTCCTGCCAGCTATCCCGTGGATGCTATAACGGAGTCTCAAAATTGCCACCTTATGACGCAATGGATGAATTTGAAGGTCAAGGCGGCTGTTGGCTCTGTTTATCCTACTGAACCCGGCGCAACTTTTCACCGCCGGCCGATTCCAGAAGGATATGCTAGGGTGATGGTGGATGAGATAACAGAGGGATTTGAGGACCTCCAGCTTGACCACCCTATCGGTGAAGGGGAGACTCGGCTGGGGTCTGCTCTGAGGACTCCATGCCTATGGCGGAAGGAGCTCATCAACCTTCCGAATTGGACGCCACCGCCTCCTCCTCCTCCTCCGGCGAGTCAGGGCACTCCACCTCCACCGCCTCCTCCTCCTCCGGCGAGTGACGATCAGGGCCCTCGGCCGACTCCTTCTCCGGCGCGTGGCGGCACTCCGCCTCCTTCTCCGCCTGCGCCGACGCGCCCGAGCAGCCAACCTCCTCCTTCTCCGCCTCGTCAGCAAGGGCAGAAGAGAGCTGCCGCCGCTCCAGCTGCTCCGGCGCGTCGTAGTCCTTCTCCTCCGCCTCTTAAGCAAGTAAAGAAGACAACCGCTATGTCTGCTCGGTCGGCGTCTAGCAGTACAACCAGAGGCGGGAGGACATACAGATTCGGTCCTTCTCTGAAGACTCCAGAGAAGTTACCATATGAGAGGACCATGGAGGAGAACGCCGAGATCGCGCGAGAAGAAGTGAGGAACTTCTTTGAAGGGGTGAAAGCAAAGAAACATCCACCTCTGGAGGAGAAGGTAGATCGGGTGAAAGTGAAGCGCACTCTGGCTGCCCTGACAAAACCACCGAAGTCTGATCTGCCGAAAGGAAACTATGACCGCATTATTGGAAAGGAATTTGCCGAAGCGGAGCGGTCGGGAAGTACTATCAATGATCAAAGGCTGAAAGAACGACGAGCTGGGAAACAAATTGCCCAGCTCGGCAAACAAGCGAAGCAATCGTGCCCCCCGCTCAAGGTGCCTAGCCACACGTCGCTAATGATCCGAGGATGGTGCCCAGTTATAGCAATCTTGCAGATTACCTGCCCGACGAAGTACATTATGAACCCATGGACGTGCAGATACAAAGATACGAGTACGGGAAGCCTCTCGTCAAAGATGAAAGATCTCTATCAACGATGATGCGAAGATTGCATGATTGGTACTTGAAAATCTGCAGAGACTCTGGGGGGAGGAGTACTTTGTATGTGAAAGTTAAAAAGGAGCATGACCTCGTTGGAATTGATCTGTTGCCTGTTCCATTTGAGGAGTTCTATCAGCTTTTCAATCAATTGGCCCTTGATAAAACAACGGTCGCCTGCTACTGTCTGTAAGTAGTACTACTTCTGTCATTAAGTTTCTCTATATAGCTTAGCTCTTTCATTGCATGTATTTATAATCATCCTCACTATATTATGCAGATTGAAGATCGCCGAATTGAAGAAAAGACAAGTCGGTGATATTGGGTTCATTAACACATATCTCATAGATGCAACTGAGGTTAAACTTCATGCCGCAGCTATCGAGGCCAACTTGCTACGATCGTTAGTATTAAATCAAAACAAAGATATAATACTCTTTCCTTACAACTTCAGGTGAGTGTTATTGTCTTTTGCGTATTCGGTTTCCCTTATATATTAGTCAAGGTTATAGTAATGTAATTGATGAGTTATGCATGTGTGTGCAGTTTCCACTATATTCTCCTAGAGATTAAGCTTGAGCAGGGAGTAGTAACCGTCTTAGACTCTAAACGAAAAGATCCCCAGGACTATGCAGACATGACTCAAATACTCCAGAAGTAAGTTAAATCGATCATTATCCACCATATCAGCAACTTTGTTCATTTCCTGATATCAAGTAATTGTTTTCTTTGTCCGGAAGGGTTTGGAGAAAATTCACCAAAACAGTTCCGGGACTGCCGAAGGAGCTGGAATTTAGACACCCGAAAGTAAGTACTATAGTAGCATGTTCCGCGCATCTCCTAGTGATTCAAGCGTTAGTTTCATCAATACCATTTAGCATTCTTGCTTATCAGTTTGATTAACCTCTATTTCTTGTAAAGTGGTTGTGGCAGGAACAAGGGAATGATTTCTGTGGATACTACATCTGCGAGTCCATCCGCCACACGACCTGTGAGCGGGGCGGGTACTCTAACGAACAATATGAAGTACGTAAATAACAACATTCACAATTTTAATTTATTACCATCATTTGTGTTGAGTTTCATTCATTCATATATATATGTATTGACCCCCTTCTTCAAATTAGATGTTTCGGAAGCGGGATGAACTCCTAGCACCATCTCGCATGCGAGCAATTCAAGAAGAATTGGCGGCATTCTTTCTTGACAACGTGATCCCTGAAGACGGAGAATTCTATGTGGACCCTGAGTCCGTGTGATTATATTTGTAAGATATAATTATTGTATATGTAGCCGGTAGTGTCAGATAGATATACGAGAACTTGTTGTTCGACCAATCTCTCGGAGAAGGAGAGGTGGTCAATATCACTTCTCTCTGTATGCATATATGTTCATGACGATCTTCTATTTCCTTCGTTTGCTTACTAGCTAGCCAGCGTGTCTAGTCCTCTCTATACGTATGTATAGTACGTAGCGTCGACCAAGAACGGACATAAGAGAGGACACTTCTCTCTATTAATTATAGCTAGCTAACACAATATATGAAACACCTAAATTAACCCCCCAAAACCCCCAACCCCCCCCCCTTTCAAAAAAAAACAAAAACCCCAGCCACAGAAATGCTGACGCGTGGATGCCTATTGGTCCCGGTTGGTGCCACCAACCGGGACCAAAGGGTCTCCTGACTGGGCTCTGCGCACTGCCCACGTGGATGGCCTTTAGTCCCGATTCTGGATTGAACCGGGACTAAAGGGGGGAGGTATTAGTACCGACACTTTAGTCCCGGTTCCGGAACCGGGACTAAAGGCCCTTACGAACCGGGACTATAGGCCCTTTTTCTACCAGTGTATTAATCTTGTCAATAGTCAAAGGTGGTCGTAAAAATCTCATTATGCCCAATATAGATGGAAGGAGGGAGTATGAATCCATGTTATGTCCGAATAATTTTTTTCGCTTGCTATATAATGCATGTAACCTACTCATACCAACATTTTAGTGCATTCCAAATGTCTATACTACTGCTGCAATTCGAACTAAATTTGAATTTGTTTCTCTATTTCAATAAGAATCTACAATCATGATTGTTGCCAACTTCCACGATCATAGTTTCCTTGCTATCCGCCAGATATAAATCAGACGGCCTATAATGTAGGATGGCAGGCACACCGTCATCAACAACTCCGTTTTTTATAAGAGTAGAGATAAAACATATTAAATGTAGTATACCATGTTCATAACCACACCATGTGTATCACCGTTATATATATCCACACATCTGTCGGTTTGAAACACTATGATAAATTCTTCAAATATCCGAATTCGCTTTTTATAATGAAGTATATATGATCTCTATTCATCTTTTACACCCACACAACCCTCTTATCTTTGTAGCTAGCGCTAACTTTCTCTTGTGCATGAACACGCCCGCATCCCTCTCACCCTCCCTTAGCATTCTCTAGCTCCATCGCGCAAATTCGTCTTTTCACTTTAGGTCGTTCAGCCACGGTGTGTGTAGGCCCCCCAGCTCCTTCTTTACGGCACACATCGATCGATATGCCTCCCTAGCCAGGTGTGCCTAGCACGAACACAAGCTTCCCCTCTTCTCTTGTCACCGTCCATGCCTCACTCCCACCACTCTTTTCATCGTTCTCGTACTCGCACACTCCTCCCCCTCGATATAGTATGCCTCTCATACTACCTCCTACATGCATCACTACAAAAAAAACACACATCCGTGACATTTTGGGCCGAACGAAATTTTTTTCTGTCATACATATGACACTTCTATGATGATAATTGTGACAAAACCCGGTATCATCATAGATGTGGTGGGCTCCTACTTCTATGACAAAAAATCATGATAGAAAATGGGCTTTTCGTCCTGGGCGGGCCGGAGACGCAGCTGCATGACATTCTTTGGGCCGTCCATGACGGAAAACCCGTGGTAGAGGCGAGGGGGAGGAAAATTTTGGGGAGTTCCCGGTTACGGTGGGGCGTCGGGGGCCGAGCGATGCAGGTTTCTTTCGTACACGTACGAGCGTGTGTGCGAGGCGTTGACTCTAACTTAACCCGAGCGAGGCGTTGGGCTCTAACTGAACCCGAGCGATTGCACTGCAGGCTACGCGTTACTAAACCCGAGCGATCGATCGATGGCTGTTAACTGAACCCGATCGAGCGATTCCTTCGCT
>NC_041388.1:449999670-450019045 GCF_002162155.2 Triticum dicoccoides | reverse complement strand
ACAGGACCCCGTGGTGCGGTGGAGGGCTGGATGAACAGTAGATGGTGGAGGGGTGCCCATGGAGGGGTGGATGAAAAGGACCCCATGGTGTGGAGGGCTGGATGAACAGTAGATGGTGGAGGGGTGGTTGAATAGGACCCCGTGGTGTGGAGGGTTGGATGAACAGTAGACGGTGGAGTAGTGCGCGGTGGAGGGGTGGTTGAACAGTAGCCGGTGGAGTAGTGCACGGTGGAGGCTGGATGAACAGGAGCCCGTGGATGAACAGCCGCAGGTGGAGGCTGGAGGAGGCCGACGATGGATGAACAGTAGCTCGTGGAGGCTGGAGGAGGTCGACGGTGGAGATGAACAGTATCCCGTGGAGTCACGTTTTGCGGTACGCCACACCCCTCCCGATGAACAGGACCCCCGTTTCGACCGTAGCGCTCCAACACAAGTCCGTTTCCTCCGTTTTGAGGTACGCCACACCCCTCCGGATCAACAGGACCCCCGTTTCGTTCGTAGGAGGTCCGTTTCCTCCGTTTTGCAGTACGACAGACCCCTCCCGATGAACAGGATCCCGTTTCGAATGTGGCCGGTTGAACACAAGGCCGTTTCCTCCGTTCTGCGGTACGCCAGGCCTCGTTTTCCATCGCCTGTTCCGTCCAAGCCCTCCCGATGAACACGACGCATTCCGTTGCCTCCCCATGAACACGACGCATTCCGTTGCCTCCCCATGAACATGACGAAGACGTTGTTTCTCCGTTCCGACCCAGCCATGTACACGTATGCGCGAGTAGGCGTTTGAGACCCCGCCCGTATGTACACATACCTGGCCGTATTTTCTTTCTTGCACCCTGGCCGCTGTACGTATGTGTAAATGCTACGTGCGCGCCTCTACTACGACATGTGGGCACCTCTACATCGACCAGTATGTACGTACATGTTCGCGACCAGAATGACATGTTCGCGACTAGAATGACAACGCTACGTACGCTTTGACCAGGTGGGTCCCGACTGTCACGCACTTCCTTGCCTGCAAAGATGTAGCTGGTCGGTCCCGGCAGTCAGGGGGCGAATTGTTTTTTTGACCGGACGCACTTCCTTGCTTGCGAAGATGTAGCTGGTGGGTCCCAGCAGTCAGGGGAAATGTTTTTTTTGCAAAATACGGTGGCCCGTCCGGTGGGTTCCGCTGTCAGGTGGAGGAATAATTATTTTGCACGTAATAAGCAGGCACTTCCTTGCAGCGGCCGTGGACCCAGCTGTTAGCCTCTCCATGGACAGTCCACGTCCGATGGAAGTCGTTCCTTGACCACGTTGACCACGCCGCGCCGAGAGCACCAGGGCGGTGGACGACGGCGAGGCCTAGGAAGGGGACGACACGGAGCCGGGGAAGACGCGGTAGTGGATGCCCACGCGTAGAGGAGTACAAGGGTTCACTGGTTCGCTGCAGTGTGAGGCTGCCGTCGCCGCAGAATAACAGGATGGCCTGGCCAGCGGTGGGAGTAGTAGAGGGATGGCCTGGCCAGCGGTGGGAGTAGTAGGGCGCGGTGAGGCCTCCGTCGCATCGCAGCCGGCCACGGGAGGCAGGAGCACGAGGCAGGACCGGCGCTGGTTTGGGCGGCTGGAGCAAGAAGACCAGAGGTTGAAGAAGCACTACGGCCGTTGGATGGACATCGTACGGTCACTAGAGCTAGAATCGTGCATATTGACTAAGTTGACAAAGCCCTCTGTCCCCGTCAACTTAGTTGGCCCACAAGTCAGCCTCCCACCAAGGTGGGTCCCAGCTAGTAGGGGGGTATTCATTTTTTTAGCATAATAAGGAGGCACTTCCTTGCGTGCGAAGATATAGCTGGTGGGTCCGAGCTGTCAGCGGCGGTATCATTTTTTCGCGAAATACAGAGGCCCTTTCGGTGGGTCCCTGATGTTAGGTGGAGGAATCATTATTTTGCGCATAATAAGGAGGCATTTCCTTGCGTGCGGCCGTGGACCCAGCTGTCGGCCTCTCCATGTACAGTCCACTTCAGATGCATGTCGGTCGTTGACCACGTTGACTAGGCCACGACGAGAGCACCAGGGCGGTGGACGATAGCGAGGCCTAGGAAGGGAATGACATGGAGGTAGGGAAGACTCAGCAGTTGTTTCTCATGCGGAGGGGAGTACGACTGTATGAGGGTTTACTGGTTCGTCTGCTTTCGCCGGAGAATAACAGCAGGTGTGGGTGAGTAGAGGGATGGCTAGGCCAGCGATGGGAGTACGGTGGGGCGGTGAGGCCTACGCTACAGCAGAGCCAGCCACAGGGAGGAGGGAGCAGGCAGTCCCGTCGGTGCCTGTTTGAGCGGCTGGAGCAGGAAGAGCAGAGATTGAAGAAGCACGACGGCCGTTGGATGGCCATCCAACAGTCACTGCTTGTGCGTCAACCTTTTTTAGGCAAGCCTCAACTCTATGGAAAACAGGATACAACCCATCTGCCATTATTTCTAATAATTTACAGCCAATTTGCTAATTATTAATGTTTTTTTGGAGCCCATATTGTTTTTGTTAGCATTACAGCCCATATTGTGGCCACAGTTAAAAAATTATACGAAATTTTGCATATTTCGGTGCGGTTCGAACTATTTTTAGTCCCGAAATTTCGAATCACATTCAAACTGATTTTAAAAATAAATGTGTATCAATATAAAATCCAACAAATTCTCCACGCATAAAAATTAATGTAATTTCAAATCTCGAAATGAAGAAAAGATATTTGAAACTAATTGCCAGTTTGATGTGTTTTAAAAATGTACAGCCCATTTCTCATTACTGATGGGCCATTTTCTCGGCCAACCGAATGAAAGCTCTCCTCGTCTTGAAAGATTTGCCGTCTAACAGGCTTGACCAAGAGACTTACTTGGCAAATCACAAAAAACTGGGCTGTGGCTGTGGACCCAGCTGTTAGCCTCTCCACGTACAGTACTCTTCCGATGGAATGTCGTTGACCTTGTTGACCACGCCGCACCGAGAGCACCAAGGCGGTGGACAACGGCGAGGCCTAGGAAGGGGACGACGCGGAGCTGGGGAAGACGCGGTAGTGGATGCCCACACGGAGAGGAGTACGAGGGTTCACTGGTTCAGCTGCGGTGTGAGGCTGCCGTCGCCGCAGGGCCTGGCTAGCGGTGGGAGTAGTAGGGGGCGATGAGGCCTCATCGGCAGCACAGCCGGCCACTAGAGGCAAGAGCAGGCGGTCTCCCCGGCGCTGGTTTGGGCGGCTGGTGCAAGAAGAGCAGCGATTGAAGAAGCAGCAGGACCGTTCGATTCAAATCCAACGGTTACTGCTGCTAGAATCGTTTGTTGGCTAAGTTGACAAGCCCTGCGTACGCATCAACTTAGTAGGCCCACAGGTCAGCCTCCCAACCGGTGCGCCCCAGATGTCAGTGGGAGGAATCATTTTTTCGTGTAATAAGGAGGCAGTTGATTGCGTGTGGCTAGGCCAACGGAGGGAGTAGGGTGGGCCGGGGAAGCCTGCGCGGCATCACAGCGGGCCACAAGAGGAGGGAGCAGGCAGTCCCGCCGGCGCTAGTTTAGGCGGCTGGAGCAGGAAGATCAGAGATTGAAGAAGCACGTCGGCCGTTGGATGGACATCCAACACTAACTGCTGCTAGAATCGTGTCTTCACTGACAAAGCCTTGCGTAAACAAGTCAGCCTCGAAATCTGTGGCGTGTACAGCCCATTTGCTATTATTTTTATTATTTTTACTCATTTTCTAATTCATATGGAATTTATTGTAGCCCGTTTTCCATTTTTAGAATTGCTGGCCATTTTCTGGTCAGTACCAAGGTCAAAAAATTAACTAAATATCTGGGAAATTTTGAAAATTCGCAAAGTTTTGCTGGGGAACAAAATATTCTTAATCCAAAAATTAATAGCCATACTAAAACAAATTTAAAAATAAATTAGTACTATGTCATGTTAAATCCAAGGAAATACGTATAAGATATCAGTGAAGAACAAAAACAAAAAAACAAACTTATATCCCATTTGCTATAATTTTTTTGGAATTTTCAACCTCTTTTGATATTACTTTTAACAGACATTGACCATAATTTTAAGCCAGGCCGTAATGCATCCCTCCTCGACTTGAAAGATTTGCAGCCCAGTAATTCAGAGAAAACAAATAGGCCTAGCTTGGGTATTCTTCAAAAAGAAATACTGGGCTACCTATTTTCCCAAAGAACTGGTGTATGAGCATTTAGCTTTATTTATTTATTTATTTACTTATTTATGTTTAGTGGACCATGAGCATGTACCTGGGCTGAATTCATGTGAGAGCCTCCCTACCAGTTAATTATGGGCTTCTCTATTGGGCCTTCATCAGTGGGCTAGCTGCATGTTATCAACAAGTGGAAAATGTGTTCCGAGTTTCAAAAAAAATGTGTTCCGTATGATAAATAGTTTGCGCTACATACGGTACAGGGCACTAAGGGATCGAGTCGTGCAATGACTTCCAAAACATTGTGTTTGTCGATCTAACAACACATTTATTCAACCAACAGACGAAATATACTACTGATTGTACAATGAAAACAACAGCAGCAGCAACCAGGGCTGGGGGTGCAGCAGAAGCAGTAAGCAGGCCAGAAGAGTGAAGACGCAACACTCTCTTCCAATCCAAACATCAGCCATCATTACAAAAGGGCTACCAAAAAAGAACAAGTGTATGCATCAAACTAAATAAAAATCCTACTACACCAAGTGTACGCATCTAACTAACTGGCTCAGTTAGACGTTACTATTTATTAAGCTGTGGAGATTGGCTGACGGCTTGAACCAGATTGGTGCCTGACTGGGGAAACTCCAGCCAGCAGGTCGAAGTCTAATACTTGCGACCCTCTCTCCTACTTTGGGCTGCAGAGCATGGCGGCACATATCAGGGTATGTTGCATGCAGAGACACATGGTACGCTGTGTACACACAGTTTTGCTTGATGAACGAAACCGCGCTGCCATCATGATCCTTGCCATCGGTTATCTCCTGGTTAATCGGATAATTCAGTCCGACAAACAGAGAGCGTGTACCAAGGCTACTTACCAGCCTCCAGTCAAAAATTCCTGAAGGCCCAGAGAAGTTGGGATCCTGCTCAAAGACCTTGCCGTGACTGTGATTGTATTCCGCGAAACAACACGTCCGGTACGTGCGAACGATCATCAATCTTTCGCTGTCGTCTGATCGAGCCAGGAACCACCTGCAACTGCCATGCCGCTTTTCTTTGAAAGGTTCTGGGATTAGGAAGGGTAGGGACACCAGGCGGCCTACAACATCATATCAAGTTGGAGTCAAATAAAAAAGGGCTCTTGGTTTAGTCAATCTTAAGAACAACATGTTATGAGCATGAATAATTTTTCAGCAAATGTTGACAGTAATATAAGCAAGCCATCCTGATACCATAGGAAATTAACATACTGCTGTAACAGCCATTTGTAGCGATGACTGGAGTAGGCCAGCAATCCGTCCAGCCATAGAAGGAGTCGACAGCGTAAATGAAGCCCTTGTGTTCAATGGCATCAGAGAACCATGGAGGATGTATGATCCTACGATGGACGTGCAGATTTATCCACTTACCGAAGTGACCTGTCAGATACGGGAGACCGCGGTTGAAGAACGCAATTAGCCTGAAGTCTTTACAATTCGCAGATCTTGTGGGCACTTGGCAGATTACAACCTTGAGCAAATCAAACTTGGTATCATGTTGGCTACTGTAGGATTCCGAGTATTCTGGGCCGCGGTGCCAAAGCAGTGTAGTGTTAATCGAAGGAAGGGGGATCAATCGCCGGGTGTAGACCTCCACGAGTATACAGCTATCGGGACCGTCGACGAGCACCATCCAAGACGTGTTCATGCCGACCCAGTACATACCGTTAATGTAGTTGAGGCTGACGGGGATCGGATCGCAGGTAAGGGGGTTGATGCTCGCCACCCTACGATCATTATGCTGCGTGACACGCCGTTTCTGAAGATCAGGCGGCATCAGCAAGCAAGGAGTTGGCTTAAAAAGCTCCGACCTGAGGGCTTTGAGTAAACGGTACAGCCCCGACGAGCACGCGGCGAGCGGCATGGTACTGAGATTGTCCACACACGAAACAATGATCTTGATTACCTCTATGGGGAGCGAATTCCAGCCACTCTTTCGGCGAATGCTGCTCGGTTCTGCCATTGTTAGTGCTTGGGTTTCGGACGAGGGGGGAGGCTCCTTAGTGGGGATGGAAAATTGGACGAGATTATGTGCGGACAAAGATGGAGAAGCGAATATGTGCTGCGGGAAGTGGACAGGTGATGATGACTACAGCATGCCGCTTGACTTACGAGACACATACCAGCAGCGTAGGGTCATGTCAATGCCAGACAACTTGCTCGAGTGATCACAGTACTGGTACTCCCTACAATGCTATGCCCTAACTTGCTTGAGTAGAGTAATAGAGTAGAACTCTGCTCTACTACTAGCACTGGAGGAGTAGTATATTCTAATCTAAAATATTTACAAACTTCAATGCCCGAGCGTGGACCGACTATGAACCGTGCTCAAAGACTGTGTCTACGTGGTGTTTGGACATGGGCGACAACCTCAACGCCAACGGTGCAGCTCCCGTTGCACCGTATGTGTTTCTGTCCTTCCTTTCGAAATCGTGGTAAAATTCATGTTTCTACTCTGTATCCTACTACTATGCTAGTCCACATGATTAGTTGCGAACGATCACTTCTTCCCTGACCTCGGAAACCTCATCCTCGATGACATGGGCGACAACGTCAACGCCGGCAACCAGTGAGATACAGGGTGTAGGAAGCGGTTTGGGAATTTGCATGCCTTTCCAACCAGTGAGATACTCCGTACAAAGTACGACAGAGAAATAACCACAGAGAAGGAAGCTAAAAGTAAACAATCAAACGAGCATTTTTGCTTTTGTTTTGCATTGAATCATTTCACAAGCTTGACAAGTACTGTTTTTCTACTTTTACAAAAACCGCAGCGTAATGTTAAAACGTGCATTTGCACATACATAAGTAATAGTAGTACTCCCTCCATCTAGGTGTATAAGTCTTCCCTCCTTCTTGGTCACGGTGCACAACCAAAGATGACTTATTGACCTGGACAGAGGGAGTAGCAGTCTGCAAGCATATATCGAGAGAGACGTGTAGTGCGATAGTGGAAAAAAATTACTCGTATATGAGACCAGGTCTCACGGTTAGCAGGTGAGACCCGTCCTAATGGATGACACATGGCTTTAAAGTGGGGGGGGGATGCTTTGTCATTTGTAAATGCCACGTGTCATCCATCAGGATGGGTCTCGCGTGAGACCTGGTCCCATAGAATTCTTTTCCTGTGATAGTATATAGTAAAGTTTGTGCTATATGCACGTACTTGCAAAATGCGTACGAATACTGTCGGAGATATACCCCGCGGTATGACTCGGCTGGAGTTATAAACTGGCTGGGACTCTGTAAACCGGGAGACAATGTTAAACCGGCAGAGCAATGTTAAACCGGCAGATAATGTTAAACCGGCAAACAATGTTAAACTGGCAGAACAATGTTAAACCGACAGACGTTAAGAAGCCCAGGACGAGAAGTCAAAATAGTTTAAGTTAAAGTCCGAGTTGGACTCCACATGTAACCCGCCCCTTCAACATATATAAGGAGGGGCAGGGCTCCCCAAAGGGGGAGAAGAAAACAACAATCTCTAGGGCTAGACACAATTAGAGAAGAGCCGGTTTACGGCGACTCCCTCGTAATGATAATGAGATCTAGCCTCAAACAGCATGTAGAGTTGTTACCGGATGATGTTTCCCGGGGCCCGAAGGTGTCTAAATACTCGTCTTGTGTTGTGTTTCTCGATTCCGCTCAACCCCTCTAAAGCTACCACATAGATGCGTTGGCCTCACGACTAAGTCCTTCCGCTAGGACATCTGACGTGACAATTCCACGACAAATACACAAGGTTTCCAAACTTTCCCTTTTACATACTTAATTAAGGACGCTAAAAATTCCTGAACGTTCGGGATTTATCATTTGCGTCCCAAAACTAATGAGATCGCCTTACGAAACAAAAATTATACTCCTCCTAAAAGCCACGGCGCTCGCAGGAGCGCTTGCGGCGCGCCATGAGTGCTCTGGTGCGGGGCCATTTCCCAGTGCGCCGACACAACGCCTCTTCCTCAGCCTCGCAACTCGCGAGGTGCTGATTGGCGATTGCCGGCGGGCGAGCGCGATCTCACCGGTGTGGTGATCCGGCGCCAACAGGTACTCCTCCTCGCTAGAAGCGTGCACCCAGCCAACGTACCGCCAAGCGTAGATGAGGCGCTTGGGCCCGACTGCACTCACGGCGTCGGCACGGGCGTCCTCCGCCACCCTCACGGCCCTCGCACGAGCCTTCTGCCAAAGAGCCAATTGCCTGACTCTCTCGGACGTGACATAGGCCTCCCAGGCAGCTTGTTCTGCGGTGCGCTTCTCTTCCTCAGCCTTCTTCTCCGCCTCTATTTTGGCGCGCTCTGCTGGATGCAAAGCCTCCCACAAGGCGACATCCATTTCTTTCCAAAGCACCTCAAGGCTGGGGGGCTCGGTGGGTGGCGCGGCGTTCGCCTCGTAGCGGGGAGCCGACGCGTCCTCCGGCGCGCGTGCTGGCAAGATTGGGAACGCCGACGCGTCCACCTCGACGCGTCGCGGCGAGGAGCGAAACGCCGACGCGTCCTCCTCGACTAGTGGCGGTGAGGAACGGAACAGCGACGCGTTGCGTAGCATCGAGGAGCGGAACACCGACGCGTCCTCCTCGACTAGTGGCGGCGAGGAACGGAACAACGACGCGTGACCGTCCGCGCGGTGCAGCGAGGGGCTCCTAGGGCTTGGGAAGGGCGATGCCATGGTGGTCGACGTGAGAGGGAGGGGGAGGAGATAGCGATGAACGTGAACGTGAGGGGGAGGAGATAGCGATGTCGTGGGAGGTGCAGTATTTATAGTGAGCAATGGCACACCTATGTAAGATATGGACTGAGTTGCACTGACTTAACTGTCGCTCCAGTTGTGTCACTGACATGTGGGCCAGACCCCTGTTGGGCACATATGTCAGTGACAGAATGCACTTGCCGTTAAGTAACAACTACGTGGGCATATTTATTGGAGTAAATTACGGGGGAGCGAAGGGGTGGAAATATTGCTGGTCACAACGGATTGGACGAGCGTGGGGGAGGAGAGTCATGCATGCAGATTTTTTCACACGGGGTGGAGTGGTGGGACCGCCGGAGGGAGAAGGAGAGTTTGGCAGGCATATTGTTTCACACATGGAGACACTACTAGGAAAAGGCCTACTAATGGCGCACAAGTTTTGCCTACTAATGGCGCATCACTGGTGCGCCATTAGTATCACGCCACTATTATTTATTACTAATGGCGCACCACTGGTGCGCCATTAGTATCTGGTATACTAATGGCGCACCACCCAGTGCGCCATTAGTATACAACACCATGTGCCATTAGTATGACACCCCAAAATTTTGGCCTTGTTTTGTTAAATTAAATTTTTTGCCAAGAATTAAAACTTTGATTTTTTTGGACTCCCTTTTGATTTTTTGAAACATTTCCTTTCTTATTATCATGGAGTTGTTCCCTAAAGTGAAAACCCTTCAAATATGTTATTGGAATTGTTTAATGTCTCAAGAAAAACTTTTCTTTTATCAGTATAACTAATTACCTAATTAAATTGCTTGATCTTTATTTTCTTGAAAATGGTTTTCCACGGTTATATGGCCATAATTGAACTACAACCATTTGATAAATTCACCTAAAATTCCAACCAAAATTTGGAGATGTCATGTGATGTTTTTAATCACTTTTATACAAAAATATCTTTTATTCATGTAATATTTTGAGCTCTACATCCATTTTTCTTCTCTGGTCCAGAGTGCAATTTTGCACTACAACCCATTTAAATATTTCTCTCTGGCCTCCACCAAAATTAGGGGATGTTGGTAGTAGCATATGATTCAACATTATGCAAAAACCTAGTGCTGTTCTTTGAAAATTTTGAGTGAATCAACCTCTTTTCCATTCTGGTCCAGCCTTGTGATTTCTACTGCAACCCTATTTTTTTTTGCTCCAGTAACCTTGTGCCTTCTCCTACTTGTAGGCAGCCCTACCAAACCCCTAAGTCCAAGAGCATGCACCCATTGCCATATTTTTGGTTCATGAAATAATGCCATTTATCCCCTGTCCAGAATTGTAGTTTTGCAAAACTTGCACTAACAAGTTTGTGCTTTTCACAAACTAACCTCACCACCCTCTTATTCATCTAAAGAGACCACCATCTGGAGTTTTTGGCCACTCCAAGACCTGCCTAAGTGCCCTTAGCATTTTGTCAAACACCTTATGGGCATGATCAGTTTTGACATGGGTTTGTGTTTGCTCTATGAACTTGATCCCCTGACCAAACCAGCCTGTCCAATGGTGTTTTCACTAGCCTATAGCCCCACCCTGCTAACCCTCTTGCGGTTTGGAACCCCCAGCATGCCATGGATTTTGTCGAGCATGTTTCGTGCATGCTCTGGGCGCGAGCAGAGCACGCGTTTTGCATGTGCCGTGCCGAGCCGACGCGTCGCGCCCCTGGCCTTGCCCGCTCTCCAGAGCCATGCCACTCGCTCCCTTCCCACCACAACACGCCAAGAGCCCTCGCCACGTCCCCGGCAGGCCAGGAGCTAGCCGCCACGGCCGCCTGACAGCCCCTGCTCATGTCGGCGCCGCCAAGCCTCTCCCGCTTGCCAGCTCGCCCCTGGAGCAGTGCCCGCTCGTCCGCTAGCTCCTGCCGCCATCCCCAGCCCCGCCAGATTGCCCTGCAAGCTACAGAACATCGGTCGCCGGCAGCCTTATCCGCCGCCGCGGAACCGACCCCGTCGCGCTATAAAAGGAGGCCCCCAGCCTCGTCCGAGCACTCAGGTGACCTCAGGCCACCCCCATGGCACCCCCACATCCAGCAATCGTCGGGGGAAAGCCGCCTTCCCCAACTTCGGCCGGTTCGGCCGCCGCCGCGTCCCAGCTCCATTCACCGCAACCAGAGCCCCTCCCGTCCGTCCAACGCCACCAAATGACTCCACTTCAACTTGTGGAGCCGCCCAGCTACTCAAACCCGACCGGGAGCCACCGTAGTTCAAACGCCCAAAACTCCCGAAGCCACTGGCCGCCGCGAAGCTCGCCGCCGGCGATTCCCTCCACCCCCAACGACCCTACAACCACCAGGAGGACCGCCTAGGAGTGGCGGATCCATTCCTGCATTCAGATGCCCGCGAAGAACCGCCATTCGCCGGCGACGATCGCCGGATGTACCGACTCCTCTCGGGGCAGAGGAAGAAGAGGGAGGTCGACTAGTCAAACCTGACCAGTGGGTCCCCCAGGCCCACTGTCAGTGACTCACGCGCCAGCCATGCTGGATAAGTGGAGGCGTAAAGGCTCAAGTACGTCTTCTCTGTGCGAAAGCGTAACCCCGTTCGAAGCGTTTTCTTTTCTGTTTTATTTAAATAACAGATTTGACGAGAACTTTGACTATCTATAACTCTTTGAATATAACTCCAAATGAATTGATTCTTTTTCCTACATCTCTCAAATTCTGTCTAGTTTATTTTAAGATTTATTTGAAAATTTTCCAAACAAGTTTTTTGTACTATTTTTGAAATATGTGTTATTTGCATATTTTTGAAAATAGGATTTTTGGAGAAAGGAAGAAAACTTTCAAAAGTTTTGGAGAACACCCCACCTCTCCACACCTTTAAGGCAAGCATTCTGAACCCCGGAATAATATTTTTGGTGTGTTAGTTGACACGTTTATAACACCACCTTATATCGGAGAACTCGTTATTTCATGTGATACGATCATTTGCATGAATGCAAATTAGTGATTTCCTTGCTGTTGGAAATGAATATACTTGTGATGGTAATCATCCTCATGTGCCTTGCATGCATGCCGGAAAGAAATCCGGGAAAGCCTCTGCCTTGGGTAGGCGTGAGCTTATCGCCGGTCTTCGTCGGGACGGTTATGTCCGGTATGGCATGGTAAGGTATATTGAGTGGTGATTTTGTTGGTTGAAATATATTTGTTATACATGTCATGCAGGGAATTTATAAACCTCCTGAGTCGACCGTAGAGCGAGTCTTGTTCCAGTAACCCCCATACTTGCCTCGTACTACCACTTGTCCCTGCGGCAGGTAGGGTACGGTTCAGTAAGTCGTCAACCCCTTTCCAGCACACACCCTACAGAGAGGCCATGGTGGAAGATGTCGGTTGTAGCCAGTAGGCATACCACCTGGTCAGGGGGCATGGGTGTTTCCGGTTGGGACCGAGAGGGGAGGCCACCCCTTAGAGCGCGCGATATAAATTTGATCCCATGCTACGCGAGGTTGTAGCCTCCCCACTTAGAGTTTTGCTTAACAAGTGTCATGGGTGATTCCAGACACCGATGAGTTAAGCTGGTGTGTGCAAGTTAGGCGTGTTTTCAACTAAAAGGCCGTCGACGGAATTAGTCCCGATGGTCTAAAGGAATCCGTTACTCGTGGGTAAAGAGTACACCCTCTGCAGAGATTAAACCTATTCGAATAGCCGTGTCCATGGTTAAGGATTACAGTCTGGGATGGGTCAAGTGTTGGTCTTAGTGTCGGTCTTCGGAGGAGATATTGTTAAGCCAAACTTGGATACCGACTAGTTACTTGTGAGGACCATGATTATTATTTTGTGATGGACTAACCGTTGCATTATCTGTATTATCGAGTATCCCTGGGACGGTTCTACCTCCTGGATATTCATTGTGATTATTTATTTTATAAGCCCTTTACGTGGTGTCGCTGAGACGCCGGACTTTGGCATTTCTCTTATAAGCCCTCTATGTGGTGTCGCTCAGACGCCCGACTGTGGCATTTCTTTTGAAGCCCTTTATGTGGTGTCACTCAGACGCCCGACTGTGGCATTTCTTTTAAAGCCCTTTATGTGGTGTCGCTCAGACGCCCGACTGTGGCATTTCTTTTAAAGCCCTTTATGTGGTGTCGCTCAGACGCCCGACTGTGGCATTTCTTTTAAAGCCCTTTATGTGGTGTCGCTCAGACGCCCGACTATGGCATTTCTTTTAAAGCCCTTTATGTGGTGTCGCTCAGACGCCCGACTGCGGCATTTTATTCCCACTCTATTACTGCTTATTCATGTTGCATGAAAATAACCTGCTTGCATGCATAAAAGATGTTTTATTTATGACTGACGATGTGATCATAGAATTTTTCAGTGCATGATTATCAATTATATTATCCCAGTGTTCATAATGTTTGCGAGTACATTCAAAGTACTCACTGGCTTGTCCCTGGCTATTGTCTTGGCCAGATTTCTGCATGGAGAGGAGCGTTGCGGTGAAAGCCCCGGAAACTAAGCAACGGTTATAGCGGCCTCGCAAAGATAGGAGTTGACCTGGTGAGCTGTTCCTGTGGGAAACGGAGTCCCATAGACACTGATGTCTCACAAACCGCTTCCGCCATCAACCACTAGAAACCAATTGTTGTACTCACAGGCCAGAATGGTCTTGTACTACACATGTTGTATTTTGCTTTGAATTTCTGTATCAAGTTGGTGCCTCATCAGCTAACAGTTATCCTGGGGCTGGTGAGTACAACGGCCATTTTCTGGAATTTAACACCCGGAAAACCGGTCGTGACAGACTTGGTATCAGAGCCAGGCTGACCATTGGCTAATCCTATCTTAGCCGGGTCTATAAACTTAGGCAAACCAACCCACCAAACCATAACCAAACCCCAGCCAAGCTTCTTGTGCAAGATAGCCACACAGTGACCCAACACCTTTTGGCAGTCGGTGCCCAACCTATCAACCTAACTTGTCGCTCATGCGCCAGTGATCGAATCTTAAATAGTCCTTTCTCGCAAGCGTGCGAAGGAAGACTCCGTCCCCTTTTCCTATAGAAGGGGCATGCTAGCCCCAACAGAGCACAACACAGCCTCTACCCCAAACCAAGCTACAATGCCTGGCCCTGTCGTGCACAATGAGACCACGGCAACCAACCTTGGAGGCTTTGTGACCATACTCGCAAACCTCACCCGTCGTGCCTATGCGTTAGAAGAGCCCCCAGAATATGTTGTGTACCAAGGACCCATGAGCGGTGAGAACCGTCAATTCTGGGCCACTGTACACATCTACGGTAGGGGTCTAGAGCCCGAGCACCCCTACAGGTTCACCGGAAGGACAACTTCCTTTGAACCTCAAGCCATCCAACTAGCTGCTCGAGAGGCTATAGTTCATCTCCGGCACTTGTCGCCCAGAGTTAACTGTCGCTCGTTCCACTACTATCCCAGACGTGAAGCGTATGGTAGACCACCCCAAGTTGCCAACGGAGATCACGAGACAGATCCCGCATTATTGCACCTAGAGCGCTATGTAAGTGCACTAGAGGAACTGTCTGATCAAATCAGTATTGATCTAATCGCAGCTCGTGGAGAGCTGGTTCGTCGAGCCCCGGCAAGAGAAGAGAATGAGCCCAATGCCGACAACCCAGTCGTGCTGTTTGGACACCTGATCGAGTCCCTGAGGCCTGCCCCAGCCATCGGCCAAGGTGCTGCGATAACCCCAGAGGTGCTTCGTCGCATATTGGGAGCACACTCCAACGGAATTGTGGCCAACAATCCCCGAGATGGTCCTCATCGCTACCCCGAGCCTGCAGCCCCTCAACCCACTCAAGCTAATTCCGATGACGAGACCCGTGGAGGAGCCTCAAGGCACGCCCGCTTGGATGTAAACGAGGTAGACTAAGTCACCTGAGTCGTATCGAGTCCCAGTGTACCCTCACTTTGTAATCGTGTGGCCTAGTAATTAAATGCCGCTTGTTGTCGTGCCTCTATTTTAATAGTAGCCTTCCCTGGATACGCCAGTATGCAGTATAAGATTTCTATCCCAGACACAGTTACCAACAATCACCCCGTCAAACCCACAGTAACACATCACTATAGTGAAATGTGTGAATCTGTGGCTTGAGCCCGACCCTTGGATCAGAGCTGAAATTTTTTTACCATTCACCTCGGTAAAAATGACCCAGCTCCGGTGCTATAAAAAGGCCACCGCGTGACCTTACCAAGCACCTCTCACCTTGTGCACCACCCTCGCAACCATTTCCTAGCCATGCCGAGCCCTAGCATTTATCTGAGAACCCCAGATGCAACCCCGAGTAGTTTTGTCAAAATATTGCGGGATTTTACCTGCAGTACCATGGGCGCTACCCAGCCACCCCAGTACGAGCTGTTAAAATCAAGGATTACCCCTTCCACCTCGAGATATTGGGCAGCAATACACATCCCTCCTGTAAACTCAAACCAAGACCCAACGGAGGTCTCCTTCGTGGGGAAATCTATGCCAACCCCACATATGGCCATAGAAGCTCTTGCATACGAAGCGCTTGCTCGCCTTCGATTCGCAGTACCCTATGCCAGCGAACGAGGGTATTATTACTTCCCGAGCCGTGCAGCACCCGGAGGAGTGACATCTTTTCCCGGTGGACGAATTAAGAGAGAACCAGAGGGAGAAGAAGAGGCAGACAGTGGGCCCCGGGTCCACCTGTCGGCCAGAGAGAGCACTGTGCTCTCGGGTACGACTAGCGTATATATTTAAATTTAGAAGTTATTCTAAATTTATATCCAGCATAGAAATCTCACGTTTTGTCCCGAACCGTAGATTTTTCCACGCAGCACCAGTATCCACACTGTGGTTTTGCACCACTTATTGCCCTCTCACTGTAGCCACATTTTTATTGCGTATAGTTTTTCTAAAAACAACTTTGAACAAATCTCAAGGACGAGATTTTTCTTAAGGGGGGTAGTGTTATGACACCCCAAAATTTTGGCCTTCTTTTGTTAAATTAAAATTTTTTCCAGGAATTAAAACTTTGATTTTTTTTGGACTCCCTTTTGATTTTTTGAAACATTTCCTTTCTTATTATCATGGAGTTGTTCCCTAAAGTGAAAACCCTTCAAATATGTTATTGGACTTGTTTAACCTCTCAAGAAAAACTTTTCTTTTATCAGTATAACTAATTACCTAATTAAATTGCTTGATCTTTATTTTCTTGAAAAATGGTTTTCCACGGTTATATGGCCATAATTGAACTACAACCATTTGATAAATTCACCTAAAATTCCAACCAAAATTTGGAGATGTCTTGTGATGTTTTTAAATCACTTTTATACAAAAATATCTTTTATTCATGTATTATTTTGAGCTCTGCATCCATTTTTCTTCTCTGGTCCAGAGTGCAATTTTGCACTACAACCCATTTAAATATTTCTCTCTGGCCTCCACCAAAATTAGGGGATGTTGGTAGTAGCATATGATTCAACATTATGTAAAAACCTAGTGCTGTTCTTTGAAAATTTTGAGTGAATCAACCTCTTTTCCATTCTGGTCCAGCCTTGTGATTTCTACTGCAACCCTATTCATTTTTGCTCCAGTAACCTTGTGCCTTCTCCTACTTGTAGAAAGCCCTACCAAACCCCTAAGTCCAGGAGCATGCACCCATTGGCATATTTTTGGTTCATGAAATAATGCCATTTATCCCCTGTCCAGAATTGTAGTTTTGCAAAACTTGCACTAACAAGTTTGTGCTTTTCACAAACTAACCTCACCACCCTCTTATTCATCTAAAGAGACCACCGTTTGGAGTTTTTGGCCACTCCAAGACCTGCCTAGGTGCCCTTAGCATTTTGTCAAACACCTTATGGGCATGATCAGTTTTGACATGGGTTTGTGTTTGCTCTATGAACTTGATCCCCTGACCAAACCAGCCTGTCCAATGGTGTTTTCCCTAGCCTATAGCCCCACCCTGCTAACCCTCTTGCGGTTTGGAACCCCCAGCATGCCATGGCATTTCGTCGAGCACGTTTCGTGCATGCTCTGGGCGCGAGCAGAGCACGCGTTTTGCACGTGCCGTGCCGTGCCGAGCCGACGCGTCGCGCCCCTGGCCTTGCCCGCTCTGTAGAGCCACGCCACTCGCTCCCTTCCCACCACACCACGCCAAGAGCCCTCGCCACGTCCCCGGCAGGCCAGGAGCTAGCCGCCACGGCCGCCCGACAGCCCCTGCTCATGTCGGCGCCGCCAAGCCTCTCCCGCTCGCCAGCTCGCCCCTGGAGCAGTGCCCGCTCGTCCGCTAGCTCCTGCCGCCATCCCCAGCCCTGCCACATTACCCTGCAAGCTACAGAACATCGGTCGCCGGCAGCCTTATCCGCCGCCGCGGAACCGACCCCGTCGCGCTATAAAAGGAGGCCCCCGGGCTCGTCCAAGCACTCAGGCGACCTCAGGCCACCCCCATGGCCCCCCCACAGCCAGCAATCGTCGGGGGAAAGCCGCCTTCCCCAACTTCTGCCGGTTCGGCCGCCGCCGCGTCCGACCTCCATTCACCGCAACCAGAGCCCGTCCCGTCCGTCCAACGCCACCAAATGACTCCACTTCGACTTGCGGAGCCGCCCAGCTACTCAAACCCGACCGGGAGCCACCATAGTTCAAACGCCCAAAACTCCCGAAGCCACCGGCCGCCGCGAAGCTCGCCGCCGGCGATTCCCTCCACCCCCAACGACCCTACAACCACCGGTAGGACCGCCTAGGAGTGGCGGATCCATTCCTGCATTCAGATGCCCGCGAAGAACCGCCGTTTGCCGACGACGATCGCCGGATGTACCGCCTCCTCTCGGGGCAGAGGAAGAAGAGGGAGGTCGACTAGTCAAACCTGACCAGTGGGTCCCCCGGGCCCACTATCAGTGACTCACGCGCCAGCCACGCTGGATAAGTGGAGGCGTAAAGGCTCAAGTACGTCTTCTCTGTGCGAAAGCGTAACCCCGTTCGAAGCGTTTTCTTTTCTGTTTTATTTAAATAACAGATTTGACCAGAACTTTGACTATCTATAACTCTTTGAATATAACTCCAAATGAATTGATTCTTTTTCCTACATCTCTCAAATTCTGTCTAGTTTATTTTAAGATTTATTTGAAAATTTTCCAAACAAGTTTTTTGTACTGTTTTTGAAATATGTGTTATTTGCATATTTTTGAAAATAGGGTTTTTGGAGAAAGGAAGAAAACTTTCAAAAGTTTTGGAGAACACCCCACCGTTCCACACCTTTAAGGCAAGCATTCTGAACCCCGGAATAATAGTTTTGGTGTGTTAGTTGACACGTTTATAACACCACCTTATATCGGAGAACTTGTTATTTCATGTGATATGATCATTTGCATGAATGCAAATTAATGATTTCCTTGCTGTTGGAAATGAATATACTTGTGATGGTAATCATCCTCATGTGCCTTGCATGCATGCCGGAAAGAAATCCGGGAAAGCTTCTGCCTTGGGTAGGCGTGAGCTTATTGCCGGTCTTCGTCGGGACGGTTATGTCCGGTATGGCATTGTAAGGTATATTGAGTGGTCATTTTTTTGGTTGAAATATATTTGTTATACATGTCATGCAGGGAATTTATAAACCTCCTGAGTCGACCGTAGACCGAGTCTTGTTCCAGTAACCCCCATACTTGCCTCGTACTACCACTTGTCCCTGCGGCAGGTAGGGTACGGTTCAGTAAGTCGTCAACCCCTTTCCAGCACACACCGTACAGAGAGGCCATGGTGGAAGATGTCGGTTGTAGC
Organism: Triticum dicoccoides; assembly: GCF_002162155.2. Classification (NCBI taxonomy): domain Eukaryota; kingdom Viridiplantae; phylum Streptophyta; class Magnoliopsida; order Poales; family Poaceae; genus Triticum; species Triticum dicoccoides. Next base: position 450,000,386 of record NC_041388.1, on the reverse strand, counting down.
CGGTAGGCATACCACCTAGTCAGGGGGCATGGGTGTTTCCGGTTGGGACCGAGAGGGGAGGCCACCCCTTAGAGCACGCGATATAAATTTGATCCCATGCTACGCGAGGTTGTAGCCTCCCCACTTAGAGTTTTGCTTAACAAGTGTCGTGGGTGATTCCAGACACCGATGAGTTAAGCTGGTGTGTGCAAGTTAGGCGTGTTTTCAACTAAAAGGCCGTAGACGGAATTAGTCCCGATGGTCTAAAGGAATCCGTTACTCGTGGGTAAAGAGTACACCCTCTGCAGAGATTAAACCTATTCGAATAGCCGTGTCCATGGTTAAGGATTACAGTCTGGGATGGGTCAAGTGTTGGTCTTAGTGTCGGTCTTCGGAGGAGATATTGTTAAACCAAACTTGGATACCGACTAGTTACTTGTGAGGACCATGATAATTATTTTGTGATGGACTAACCGCTGCATTATCTGTATTATCGAGTATCCCTGCGACGGTTCTACCTCCTGGATATTCATTGTGATTATTTATTTTATAAGCCCTTTACGTGGTGTCGCTGAGACGCCCGACTGTGGCATTTCTCTTATAAGCCGTTTATGTGGTGTCGCTCAGACGCCCGACTGTGGCATTTCTTTTGAAGCCCTTTATGTGGTGTCGCTCAGACGCCCGACTGTGGCATTTCTTTTAAAGCCCTTTATGTGGTGTCGCTCAGACGCCCGACT
>NC_041388.1:449999049-449999331 GCF_002162155.2 Triticum dicoccoides | reverse complement strand
CCGACTGTGGCATTTCTTTTAAATCCCTTTATGTGGTGTCGCTCAGACGCCCGACTGTGGCATTTCTTTTAAAGCCCTTTATGTGGTGTCACTCAGACGCCCGACTGTGGCATTTCTTTTAAAGCCCTTTATGTGGTGTCGCTCAGACGCCCGACTGCGGCATTTTATTTCCACTCTTTTACTGCTTATTCATGTTGCATGAAAATAACCTGCTTGCATGCATAAAAGATGTTTTATTTATGACTGACGATGTGATCATGGAATTTTTCAGTGCATGATTAT
>NC_041388.1:449987791-449999038 GCF_002162155.2 Triticum dicoccoides | reverse complement strand
CTTTTAAAGCCCTTTATGTGGTGTCACTCAGACGCCCGACTGTGGCATTTCTTTTAAAGCCCTTTATGTGGTGTCGCTCAGACGCCCGACTGTGGCATTTCTTTTAAAGCCCTTTATGTGGTGTCGCTTAGACGCCCGACTGCGGCATTTTATTCCCACTCTATTACTGCTTATTCATGTTGCATGAAAATAACCTGCTTGCATGCATAAAAGATGTTTTATTTATGACTGACGATGTGATCATAGAATTTTTCAGTGCATGATTATCAATTATATTATCCCAGTGTTCATAATGTTTGCGAGTACATTCAAAGTACTCACTGGCTTGTCCCTGGCTATTGTCTTGGCCAGATTTCTGCATGGAGAGGAGCGTTGCGGTGAAAGCCCCGGAAACTAAGCAACGGTGATAGCGGCCTCACGAAGATAGGAGTTGACCTGGTCAGCTGTTCCTGTGGGAAATGGAGTCCCATAGACACTAATGTCTCACAAACCGCTTCCGCCATCAACCACTAGAAACCAATTGTTGTACTCACAGGCCAGAATGGTCTTGTACTACACATGTTGTATTTTGCTTGGAATTTCTGTATCAAGTTGGTGCCTCATCAGCTAACAGTTATCCTGGGGCTGGTGAGTACAACGGACATTTTCTGGAATTTAACACCCGGAAAACCGGTCGTGACAATTAGTATGCCTCCCAGGGGCCTTATTTAACCATGTGCTTTGGCACACTAATGGCGCACTGCGGATGGATGCGCCATTGGTATACTTGGCATACTAATGGCGCACTGTTTGGTGATGCGCCATTAGTATACTTTGGCATACTAATGGCGCACTCTGTAGTGATGCGCTATTAGTATGAATATTAGGTTTTTTTACTTTTCTGATTTTTGCAGAGGTTACAAAATATATTATTTGACAGAATATAGACAGTAGCACATAGCAACAGCAGATTCATCGAATACAATAGAAGATTAGTCTTCGAATACAATTCATCATATTAGTCTCCGGATTCAAAAGACCGAACAAAGGTAAAACATTACAAGTCTTGAGACCGCGAGTATCGAGTTTGTCTTCACATTACAAGTCGATATTGATCATCTAAACTACCATCACATAGAAGAGAGCTACGGTCATCACGATGAGCATCATCGCGATGAAACTGGTCTTCATCCGGTTCCTCCAACGCTCCCTCCTCTCTCCCGCTAGATAGCGGGCGTATCTAGATTCCGCCTCCGCCCTAGTGGTGTACCCTTTGTAATTGTTACCGCTGAAACGGTGAACCTGTCTCCGACACTCCTCACAGTTGTCGTAGACTCCGGGAACCTTACCCTTGTACATGACATATGACGGCATCTCTATGCACAAGCCAAACAACAGACAATACATACATAAGCAATATATAAGTATGCAACAATAGGATCGGAAGAGAAAAGTAAGACATGACATTAATAGCACGATTCATGGTCCTACTAATAAATAGCATCGATTACATCTAAGTTAAACGACTGTCCAAACCAAAGAGACATACAAGTTCATTAAAGTTTAATTACAACATGAGCCAATCAATGTTTCAGAACTACACATAGCATCACTACTATCGACTCGACTCATAGGACCGGAGCATGGATGAAGCCGTTGTCTGTCGTGATGGTCATGAAATCACAGGCGTTGTCAGCCTGCATTTGTAGCGTTCCGTCTATCTCCCTGTTGGACGGTTGATATCTGAGGTAGAACTGCCCCGAGGTATGAAGGACATCTTGATGGATGATGTCCGCAAACTCCGACTGGATGCGAAAGAATTCTTGTCTGATGTCCATGTCCTGGATTCCGACAAGCTCGCGGCCCAATCTTTGAGATTATTTGGTAGCAGAAGGTGATGATGGTCCCTTACGATCGCCCGCATGTGATGGAGGGCGTAGTAGGCATCCTTTTGACCGCCAGGCAGCTGCTTGATGCAGCAGAACGTTGTATTGTGGGTGAACACGTGCTTGCCGTACTTATGAACTGCCCTGGTGAAGGTGCCTCCAGATTTGGCGTAGCCGGGGATAACATCATCAAGAACTTTCTTGATATTTGTGTAGTCTATCTTGAGTTACGGTTCGAGTCGAAATACGTGGCCATGGAATATTTCGGGCTTAAGAGGATGAGTGTGCAATGTGTGTCACTGCACAGAACACAGAATGTTAGAAAAAAAAGAACGATCGAAATCTAAGAAATCATATGTCACGGGGCGGTTAATGGATGACTTACTCGGGAAAGTAAGCCACAAGGAAGTTATCCTTATCTGGGTTTGCCAGAATGACGTCTTCGAGGTGTGAACTCGCGACTTGGCGGTCCCCAGCGCTGCTCAAGAGCTTGGCACGCATGTAGAAGGGGTCGACGATCATGATGTCCGGGGTTTTGTCTCTAATGATCCGCATCACCATACTCAGCGAAAACAGCTGAACGAAGGTGTAGTTCAGCGGATGAAGGTTAAACATAGCAAAGATGTCATCAAACCGCAGGACGATCGTACCCCCGATGTCGCCATCCACAAAGCCCTTGCCCTCTGGCACCTTGGCCACGAAAACCGGGTATGCCACATCATTCTCTCTTAGACGCCGCTTCTCCAAAGAAAGAACACTGTCGTGCAGACTCCGCATAGCACCGGTTGCAGCATTGAGCATATTTGTTGGTAGCATCGCCCTAGACGCCACATGCACCCTCCTCGAGATATCCTTAGGTGAAGGTGGCCCGTCCTGAGCACGGATCGTCCTTGGTGCCGGCTGGCTCGCACCGCCGCCCTTTTTAGTCTGTCGTTTTCGGCTCTTCTTCTTGATCTATTGTAATGGGACAGAGTTCTGCTCAAAGACCGCCTTCTTGAGCATGTTGGGGCTGATAATATTTCGCACCTCAGCTATCTGAGGCTCGGTGAAGGCGGCAGCTGGAGGCGTCTCTTGAGAACTGAACGCCAGACGACGCCTGTTGCAACTGGGTTTCTTCGATGTACCAGCTAGATCGCGGTCGTCTTGGTTGGGTTCTTGAGAAGGAGGCCCGCAGAACTCGTCATCGTACCCATGTTCGGCAAAGTACTTATCGACGTTGGTAAATGTACCGTTGTCGTTGTTGTCCGGATCTTGTGCCATATGCATGTCCCGATTGTCACGACCGGTTTTCCGGGTTTTAAATTCCAGAAAATGGCCGTCGTGCTCATCAGCCCCAGGATTACTGTTAGCTGATGAGGCTCCAACTTGATACAGAAATTCCAAGCAAAATACAAAATATGTGGTACAAGACCATTCTGGCCTGTGAGTACAATAATTGGGTTTCTAGTGGTCGATGGCGGAAGCGGTTTGTGAGACATCAGTGTCTATGGGACTCCATTTCCCATAGGAACAGCTGACCAGGTTAACTCCTATCTTCGCGAGGCTGCTATCACCGTTGCTTAGGTCTCGAGGCTGTCATCGCCACGCTCCTCTCCAAGCCGATATCTGGCCAAGACAATAGCCAGGGACAAGCCAGTGAGTACTTTGAATGTACTCGCAAACATTAAGAACACTGGGATAATATAATTGATAATCATGCACTAAAAAATTCTATGATCACATCGTCAGTCATAAAAAAAACATCTTTTATGCATGCAAGCAGGTTATTTAGATGCAACATGAATAAGCAGTAAAAGAGTGGGAATAAAATGCCGCAGTCAGGCGTCTGAGCGACACCACATAAAGGGCTTTAAAAGAAATGCCACAGTCGGGCGTCTGAGCGACACCACATAAAGGGCTTTTAAAAGAAATGCCACAGTCGGGTGTCTGAGTGACACCACATAAAGGGCTTTAAAAGAAATGCCACAGTCGGGCGTCTGAGCGACACCACATAAAGGGCTTTAAAAGAAATGCCACAGTCGAGCGTCTGAGCGACACCACATAAAGGGCTTTAAAAGAAATGCCACAGTCGGGCGTCTCAGCGACACCACATAAAGGGCTTATAAAATAAATAATCATAATGAATATCTAGGAGGTAGAACCGTCCCAGGGATACTCGATAATACAGATAATGCAACGGGTTAGTCCATCACAAAATAATAATCATGGTCCTCACAAGTAACTAGTCGGTATCCAAGTTTGGTTTAACAATATCTCCTCCGAAGACCGACACTAAGACCAACACTTGACCCATCCCAGACTGTAATCCTTAACCATGGACACGGCTATTCGAATAGGTTTAATCTCTGCAGAGGGTGTACTCTTTACCCACGAGTAACGGATTCCTGTAGTCCATCGGGACTAATTCCGTCTACGGCCTTTTAGTTGAAAACACGCCTAACTTGCTCACACCAGCGTAACTCATCGGTGTCTGGAATCACCCACGACACTTGTTAAGCAAAACTCTAAGTGGGGAGGCTACAACCTCATGTAGGATGGGATCAAATTTATATCGCGCGCTCTAAGGGGTGGCCTCCCCTCTCGGTCCCAACCGGAAACACCCATGCCCCCGGACCAGGTGGCCTGCCTACCGGCTACAACCGATATCTTCCACCATGGCCTCTCTGTACGGTGTTTGCTTGAAAGGGGTTGACGACTTACTGACCCGTACCCTACCTGCGGCAGGGACAAGTGGTAGTACAAAACAAGTATGGGGGTTACTGGAACAAGACTCGATCTACGGTCGACTCAGGAGGTTTATAAATTCCCTGCATGATATGTATAACAAATATATTTCCACCAACAAAATCACCACTCAATGTACCTTACCATGCCATACCGGACATAACCGTCCCGACGGGGACCAGCGACAAGCTCACTCCTACCCAAGGTAGAGGCTTTCCCGGATTCCTTTCCGGCATGCATGCAAGGCACATGAGGGTGATTACCATCACAAGTATATTCATTTCCAACAGCAAGGAAATCGCTAATATGCCTTCATGCAAATGATCATATCACATGAAATAACAGGTTCTCCGATATAAGGTGGTGTTATAAACGTGTCAACTAACACACCAAAAATATTATTCCGGGGTTCAGAATGCTTGCCTTTAGTGGTGTGGAGAGGTGGGGGTGCTCTCCAAAATTTTTGAGAGCTTCCTTCTCTCCCAAAAATCCTATTTCCAAAAATATGCAAATAACACATATTTCAAAAACAGTACAAAAAAGTTGTTTGGAAAATTTCAAATAAATCTTAAAATAAACTAGACAATATTTGAGAGATGTAGGAAAAAGAATTAATTCATTTGGAGTTATATTTAAAAAGTTATAGGCAGTCAAAGTTGTGGTCAAAATCTGTTTTTAATAAAATCAGGAAAAATAAAACGTTTCAAAAGAGATTACGCTTTCGGACAGAGAAGACGTATTTGCGCCTTTTACGCCTCCACTTATCCAGCATGGCTGGCGCGTGAGTCACCGACAGTGGGCCCGCATGGCCCACTGGTCAGGTTTGACTGGTCCACGCGCGCGTCGTCTCCCCCTGACCGAACAGGGGCGGAGCTCCGGCGAGGCTCGCCGGCGAATGGCGGCGTCCCTAGCTGATCTGAGTGCATGGATGTGCTCAGGAGGTCGAGACGAACTCGGGGGTACCCGCCATGGTCGCCGACGTGGACGGAGTTGCCGGTGACGAGCTTCGCGGCGGAGGGAGCTTCGGGAGCAAGGTGTGTTTGGGGCTACTTTGGTTCCCGATCAAAATCGAGTAGGGGTATGGGTTCATGGGAGGATGAGGAGGTTCCTGGCGAAGAGAACGAAGAGGGGGAGGCCCTGGTGGTGCCGGAATGGACGGGGCAGAGGCGGTGGCTGCGGTTGTCGGAGATGGGGAAGGAGCCCTCCCCGGGTCGATTGGCTGCCAATGGGGTCCTAGGGAGATGGCTTGGGACTTCCTGCGTGCGAAGATGAGCTCAGGGCTCCTTAAATAGGCGATCGGGGTCGGTTCCGACGGTGGCCGCGGATAAGGTCGCCGGTGACCGCCATTCTGTAGCTAGGGCGTCGTGGCGGCGACGGGCTCTAGTGGACACACTCGTGGATGAGCTCGCGCTGTTCCAGGGGCTAGGTGGCGAGCGGGAGAGGCTTGGGCGGCGCTGAACGGAGCAGGGGCTGTCGGCGGCCGTGGCGGCTAGCTCCTGGCCTGTCGGGGACGTGGCGAGGGACTGCTTGGCGTGTTGCGGTGAGAGGGGAGCGAGTGGCGTGGCTCTGAAGTGGTGGCAAGGCCAGGGGCGCGACGCGTCGGCTCGGGCGCGGCACGTGCAAAACGCGTGCTCTGCTCGCGCTCAGAGCACGCACGGAACATGCTCGACGGAATGCCATTGCATGCTATAAGTCTCGGGTTAGGTTCGGGTTTAACAGACCTAGGTTAAAGCCATCTAGAGGTTTAGTGGACATGTTAATTTGATCAGAGGTGCAAGTTCACAGTGTAAACTTGAATCCATGCCAAATCTGGCATTGCACACAGGGTGTTTGTCAAAATGCCAAGGGCATCTAGGCAATACTTGGGGTGGCCAAAATCTCCAGATCAAGGTCTCCTTAGATGAATGAGAAGGTGGTGAGGTTAGTTTGTGAAAGGCACAAACTTGTTAGTGCAAGTTTTAGAAACTTCAAATCTGGACAGAAAGAAAAAGGCATTACTTCATGAACCAAAAATATGCCAATGGGTGCATGCTCCTGGACTTAAGGGTTTGGTAGGGCTGTCTACAAGTAGGAGAAAGCACAAGATCATTGGAGCAAAAATAAATAGGGTTGCAGTAGAAATCACAAGGCTGGACCAGAATGGAAAAGAGGTTGATTCACCCAAAATTTTCAAAGAACAGCACTAGCTTTTTGCATAAAGTTGAATCATATCCTACTACCAACATCCCATAATTTTGGTGGAGGCCAGAAAGAAATATTTAAAAGGGTTGTAGTGCAAAATTGCACTCTGGACTAGAGAAGAAAAATTGATGCAGAGCTCAACATATTACATGAATAAAAGATATTTTTGTATAAAAGTGATTTAAAAACATCACATGACATCTCCAAATTTTGGTTGGAATTTTAAGTGAATTTATCAAATGGTTGTAGTTCAAATATGGCCATATAACCTTGGAAAACCATTTTTCAAGAAAATACAAATTAAGCAAATTAATTATGTAATTAGTTATACTAATAAAAGAAAAGTTTTTCTTGAGAGATTAAACAAGTCCAATAACATATTTGAAAGGTTTTCATTTTGGGGAAAAGCTCCATAATAACAAGGGAGATAATGGTTCAAAAAAATAAAAAGGGAGCATAGAAAATAAAAGTTTTAATTCCTGGCAAAATCTTAATTAATAAAACAATGCCAAAAATTTTGGGTGTCACAACACTACCCCCCTTAAGAAAAATCTCGTCCTCGAGATTTGTTAAAAGTTGTTTTAAGAAAAACTATAAACAGTAAAAATGTGGCTACAGTGAGAGGGCAATAAGTGGTGAAAAACTACAGTGTGAATACTGGTGTTGCGTGGAAAAATCTACGGTTCGGGAAAAAACCGTGAGATTTCTATGCTGGATATAAATTTAGAATATCTTCTAAATTTTAAACATACGCTGGTCGTACCCGAGAGTACAGTGCTCTCTCTGGCCGACAGGTGGACCCGGGGCCCACTGTCCGCCTCTTCTTCTCCCTCTGGTTCTCTCTTCTTCCTCTCTCCCGCGCGCTTTCTCCACCGGCGATGCCTAGCGCATAGGGCATCTAGGCCGTACCGCGGTAGTGCGCGACGTGCTAGCTACCGGTGCAGCGTGCACTCACCTCGCGGGCCAGCGCGCTGTCGGCACTGCTCGCGGATTCGTCTCCAAACACCGATGATCGGCGACGAGCGGCGTTGGTGGACCTCACCCACCATACATCGAGCTCGAGCTATAAAACGGCCGGGGTGCCCCTCTCTTCTTCCTCACAACTGGCCTCACTTCTCCTCCTCCTTCTTCCCCCATTACTGCTTACAAAAGCTCGGGCTAGGCTCTAATGGTGGAGGCGATGCCGGACTGGTTTGCGATCCTGATATGCGGAGGGCTGGCGACACTGCTGGGGCTCTCCGTGCTCCTGTGCGCGATGATCCTCGACGATCGTCGCGACGCTACTGCTCGGGTGTTGGCTCTCCGCGGTGGTGGTGATCACGAGGAGTAGATCGGGTGTGCCGGGTGCTAACTGTTGTTAGGGGGTGATTAGCTGGATGTAACACCATTGCAAAGTTTTGCAAACAGTGTATGTGCTCGAATGATTATGGTTGTGAGTCTGCTGCCGTGGTGCTGTGTCAAATTAATTAATCCACGCCGTGAGAAGGTACAGATGTAGCAACTCAGGGAAAAGAAATCTCACTCCAGGATTTTGCGAGGGAAAAACAATTAATTTAAAGGAGCATAAACCACAACAAAAAATACACACATTAGTAGAAGCCAAATAATTGACTCGTCGTACAAACTCAGGGTATCACGCATAAGTCACACACATAAATAAATGTTGCAATAATGAACACCGCAGCGACGTCTAAAATGGGAATGGTAACTGGACGGGGTCCCTAGAAAACGTTTCTGGTACTGGGATACATTCCTCTTCTATCGGGGGAAGTGGATTGAACAGTCGATGCACGTGTCTCTCCTGGTCGGGCCTTAGTGCTCTGCCGATGGCGATCTGAGGATTTAAATCTGCGAGGCTCTGGAGATAACGCATCACACGTTGGGTTAAACGCTCTTGAGCGATGACGTACTGGACAAGGTTGGCCAGGACTGGGTCTCTCTCAATGCGTCCACCGGGAAAAGATGTCACCCCTCCGGGTGCTGCATGGCTCGGGAAGTAATAATACCCTCGTTCGCTGGCATAGGGTACCGCGAATCGAAGGCGAGCAAGCACTTCGTATGCAACAGCTTCTATGGCCATATGTGGGGTTGGCATAGATTTCCCCACGAAGGAGACCTCCGTTGGATCTTGGTTTGAGTTTACGGGAGGGATGTGTACTGCTGCCCAATATCTCGAGGTGGAAGCGGTAATTCTCGCTTTGAACAACTCGTACTGGGGTGGCTGGGTAGCGCCCATGGTACTACAGGTAAAATCCCGCAATATCTTGACAAAACTTCCTGGGGTTGCATCTGGGGTTCTCAGATAAATGCTGGGGCTCGGCATGGCAAGAAATGGTTGTGAGGGTGGTGCACAAGGTGAGAGGTGCTTGGCAAGGTCACACGGTGGCCTTTTTATAGCACCGGAGCTGGGTCATTTTTACCGAGGTGAATGGTAAATAAAATTTTCAGCTCTGTTCCAAGGGTCGGGGTCAAGCCACAGATTCACACATTTCACTATAGTGATGTGTTACTGTGGGGTTGACGGGGTGATTTTTGGTAACTGTGTCCGGGATAGAAATCTTATACTGCATACTGGCGTATCCAGGCAAGGCTACTATTAAAACAGAGGCACGATAACAGGCGGCATTTAATTACAAGGCCACACGATTACAAAGCGAGGGTACACTGGGACTCGATACGACTCGGGTGACTTAGTCTACCTCGTTTACATCCAAGCGGGCGTGCCTTGAGGCTCCTCCACGGGTCTCGTCGTCGGAATTAGCTGGAGTGGGTTGAGGGGCTGCAGGCTCGGGGTAGCGATGAGGACCATCTCGGGGATTTTTGGCCACAATCCCGTTGGAGTGTGCTCCCAATATGCGACGAAGCACCTCTGGGGTTATCGTAGCACCTTGGCCGATGGCTGGGGCAGGCCTCAGGGACTCGATCGGGTGTCCAAACAGCACGACTGGGTTGTCGGCGTTGGGCTCGTTCTCTTCTCTCGCCGGGGCTCGACGAACCAGCTCTCCACGAGCTGCGATTAGATCAATAGTGATTTGATCGCACAGTTCCTCTAGTGCCCTTACATAGCGCACTAGGTGCAACAATGCAGGATCTGTCTCGTGATCTCCGTTGGCAACTTGGGGTGGTCTACCATACCCTTCACGTCTGGGGTAGTAGTGGAACGAGCGACAGTTAACTCTGGGCGACAAGTGCCGGAGATGAACTATAGCCTCTCGAGCAGCTAGTTGGATGGCTTGTGCTCAAAGGAAGTTGTTCTTCCAGTGAACCTGTAGGGGCGCTCGGGCTCTAGACCCCTACCGTAGATGTGTACAGTGGCCCAAAATTGACGGTTCTCACCGCTCATGGGTCCTTGGTACACAACATATTCTGGGGGCTCTTCTAACGCATAGGCACGACGGGTGAGGTTTGCGAGTATGGTCACAAAGCCTCCAAGGTTGGTTGCCGTGGTCTCATTGTGCACGACAGGGCCAGGCATTGTAGCTTGGATTGGGGTAGAGGCTGTGCTGGGCTGTGTTGGGGCCAGCATGCCCCTCTTTATAGGAAAAAGGGGACGGAGTCTTCCTTTGCACGCTTGCGAGAAAGGACTATTTAAGATTCGATCACTGGCGCATGAGCGACAGGTTAGGTTGATAGGTTGGGCACCGACTGCCAAAAGTTTCGGGTCACTGTGTGGCTATCTTGTGCGAGAAGCTTGGCTGGGGTTTGGTTATGGTTTGGTGGATTGGTTTGCCTAAGTTTATAGACCCGGCTAAGATAGGATTAGCCAATGGTCAACCTGGCTCTGATACCAAGTCTGTCACGACCGGTTTTCCGGGTTTTAAATTCCAGAAAATGGCCTTCGTGCTCATCAGCCCCAGGATTACTGTTAGCTGATGAGGCTCCAACTTGATACAGAAATTCCAAGCAAAATACAAAATATGTGGTACAAGACCATTCTGGCCTGTGAGTACAATAATTGGGTTTCTAGTGGTTGATGGCGGAAGCGGTTTGTGAGACATCAGTGTCTATGGGACTCCATTTCCCACAGGAACAGCTGACCAGGTTAACTCCTATCTTCGCGAGGCTGCTATCACCGTTGCTTAGGTCTCGAGGCTGCCATCGCCAAGACAATAGCCAGGGACAAGCTAGTGAGTACTTTGAATGTACTCGCAAACATTAAGAACACAGGTATAATATAGTTGATAATCATGCACAAAAAAAAAATTCCATGATCACGTCGTCAGTCATAAATAAAACAATTTTTATGCATGCAAGAAGGTTATTTAGATGCAACATGAATAAGCAGTAAAAGAGTGGGAATAAAATGCCGCAGTCGGGTGTCTGAGCGACACCACATAAAGGGCTTTAAAAGAAATGCCACAGTCGGGCGTTTGAGCGACACCACATAAAGGGCTTTTAAAAGAAATGCCACAGTCGGGCGTTTCAACGACACCACATAAAGGGCTTTAAAAGAAATACCACAGTCGGGCGTCTGAGC
>NC_041388.1:449979340-449987475 GCF_002162155.2 Triticum dicoccoides | reverse complement strand
GTCTGAGCGACACCACATAAAGGGCTTTAAAAGAAATGCCTTAGTCGGGCGTCTGAGCGACACCACATAAAGGGCTTTAAAAGAAATGCCATAGTCGGGCGTCTGAGCGACACCACATAAAGGGCTTTAAAAGAAATGCCACAGTCGGGCGTCTGAGCGACACCACATAAAGGGCTTTAAAAGAAATGCCACAGTCGGGCGTCTCAATGACACCACATAAAGGGCTTATAAATTAAATAATCACAATGAATATCCAGGAGGTAGAACCGTCCCAGGGATACTCGATAATACAGATAATGCAACGGGTTAGTCCATCACAAAATAATAATCATGGTCCTCACAAGTAACTAGTCGGTATCCAAGTTTGGTTTAACAATATCTCCTCCGAAGACCGACACTAAGACCAACACTTGACCCATCCCAGATTGTAATCCTTAACCATGGACACGGCTATTCGAATAGGTTTAATCTCTGCAGAGGGTGTACTCTTTACCCAAGAGTAACGGATTCCTTTAGTCCATCGGGACTAATTCCGTCTACGGCCTTTTAGTTGAAAACACGCCTAACTTGCACACACCAGCTTAACTCATTGGTGTATGGAATCACCAACGACACTTGTTAAGCAAAACTCTAAGTGGGGAGGCTACAACCTCGCGTAGGATGGGATCAAATTTATATCGCGCACTCTAAGGGGTGGCCTCCCCTCTCGGTCCCAACCGGAAACACCCATGCCCCCGGACCAGGTGGCCTGCCTACCGGCTACAACCGATATCTTCCACCATGGCCTCTCTGTACGGTGTGTGCTCGAAAGGGGTTGACGACTTACTGAACCGTACCCTACCTGCGGTAGGGACAAGTGGTAGTACAAAACAACTATGGGGGTTACTGGAACAAGACTCGATCTACGATCGACTCAGGAGGTTTATAAATTCCCTGCATGATATGTATAACAAATATATTTCCATAAACAAAATCACCACTCAATGTACCTTACCATGCCATACCAGACATAACCGTCCTGACGGGGACCAGCGACAAGCTCACTCCTACCCAAGGCAGAGGCTTTCCCGGATTCCTTTCTGGCATGCATGCAAGGCACATGAGGGTGATTACCATCACAAGTATATTCATTTCCAACAGCAAGGAAATCACTAATATGCCTTCATGCAAATGATCATATCACATGAAATAACTTGTTCTCCGATATAAGGTGGTGTTATAAATGTGTCAACTAACACACCAAAAATATTATTCCGGGGTTCAGAATGCTTGCCTTTAGTGGTGTGGAGAGGTGGGGGTGCTCTCCAAAATTTTTGAGAGCTTCCTTCTCTCCAAAAAATCCTATTTCCAAAAATATGCAAATAACACATATTTCAAAACAGTACAAAAAAGTTGTTTGGAAAATTTCAAATAAATCTTAAAATAAACTAGACAATATTTGAGAGATGTAGGAAAAAGAATTAATTCATTTGGAGTTATATTTAAAAAGTTATAGGCAGTCAAAGTTGTGGTCAAAATCTGTTTTTAATAAAATCAGGAAAAAGAAAACGTTTCAAAAGAGATTACGCTTTCGGACAGAGAAGACGTATTTGCGCCTTTTACGCCTCCACTTATCCAGCGTGGCTGGCGCGTGAGTCACCGACAGTGGGCCCGCCTGGCCCACTGGTCAGGTTTGACTGGTCCACGCGCGCGTCGTCTCCCCCTGACCGAATAGGGGCGGAGCTCCGGCGAGGCTCGCCAGCGAATGGCGGCGTCCCTCGCTGATCTGAGTGCATGGATGTGCTCAGGAGGTCGAGAAGAACTCGGGGGTACCCGCCATGGTCGCCGACGTGGACGGAGTTGCCGGCGACAAGCTTCGCGGCAGAGGGAGCTTCGGGAGCAAGGTGTGTTTGGGGCTACGGTGGTTCCCGATCAAAATCGAGTAGGGGGATGGGTTCACGGGAGGATGAGGAGGTTCCTTGCGAAGAGAACGGAGAGGGGGAGGCCCTGGTGGTGCCGGAATGGCCGGGGCAGAGGCGGTGGCTGCGGTTGTCGGAGATGGGGAAGGAGCCCTCCCCGGGTCGATTGGCTGCCAATGGGGTCCTAGGGAGATGGCTTGGGACTTCCTGCGTGCGAAGATGAGCTCAGGGCTCCTTAAATAGGCGATCGGGGTCGGTTCCGACGGTGGCCGCGGATAAGGTCGCCGGCGACCGCCATTCTGTAGCTAGGGCGTCGTGGCGGCGACGAGCGCTAGTGGACACACTCGTGGATGAGCTCGCGCTGTTCCAGGGGCCAGGTGGCGAGCGGGAGAGGCTTGGGCGGCGATGAACGGAGCAGGGGCTGTCGGCGGCCGTGGCGGCTAGCTCCTGGCCTGTCGGGGACGTGGCGAGGGACTGCTTGGTGTGTTGCGATGAGAGGGGAGCGAGTGGTGTGGCTCTGCAGTGGTGGCAAGGCCAGGGGCGCGACGCGTCGGCTCGGGCGCGGCACGTGCAAAACGCGTGCTCTGCTCGCGCCCAGAGCACGCACGAAACATGCTCGACGGAATGCCATTGCATGCTAGAGGTCTCGGGTGAGGTTGGGGTTTAACAGACCTAGGTTAAAGTCATCTAGAGGTTTAGTGGACAGGTTAATTTGATCAGAGGTGCAAGTTCACAGTGTAAACTTGAATCTATGCCAAATCTGGCTATGCACACAGGGTGTTTGTCAAAATGCCAAGGGCATCTAGGCAATACTTGGGGTGGCCAAAATCTCCAGATCAAGGTCTCCTTAGATGAATGAGAAGGTGGTGAGGTTAGTTTGTGAAAAGCACAAACTTGTTAGTGCAAGTTTTGCAAAACTTCAAATCTGGACAGAAAGAAAAAGGCATTACTTCATGAACCAAAAATATGCCAATGGGTGCATGCTCCTGGACTTAAGGGTTTGGTAGGGCTGTCTACAAGTAGGAGAAAGCACAAGATCAGTGGAGAAAAAATAAATAGGGTTGCAGTAGAAATCACAAGGCTGGACCAGAATGGAAAAGAGGTTGATTCACTCAAAATTTTCAAAGAACGGCACTAGGTTTTTTGCATAAAGTTGAATCATATGCTACTACCAACATCCCATAATTTTGGTGGAGGCCAGAAAGAAATATTTAAAAGGGTTGTAGTGCAAAATTGCACTCTGGACCAGAGAAGAAAAATTGATGGAGAGCTCAACATATTACATGAATAAAAGATATTTTTGTATAAAAGTGATTTAAAAACATCACATGACATCTCCAAATTTTGGTTGGAATTTTAAGTGAATTTATCAAATGGTTGTAGTTCAAATATGGCCATATAACCTTGGAAAACCATTTTTCAAGAAAATACAAATTAAGCAAATTAATTATGTAATTAGTTATACTGATAAAAGAAAAGTTTTTCTTGATAGATTATACAAGTCCAATAACATATTTGAAAGGTTTTCATTTTGGGGAAAAGCTCCATAATAACAAGGGAGATAATGGTTCAAAAAAATAAAAAGGGAGCCCAGAAAATAAAAGTTTTAATTCCTGGCAAAATCTTAATTAATAAAACAATGCCAAAATTTTTGGGTGTCACACGGATCCTGTGCCATAGGAATGTCTGGCATGTCCGGTAGCGTTGCGGCATTCTTGCCATGGCTTGGCGCCAGCACGACTGGCGTTCTTGTCCGTGGGGTGGTGTCCCCCGCCCCGAAATGAATCTGGCTCTTCGGCCAAAGCAGGGGCCAACTTACGCAGGCGCTGAGGGTCATCTCATCTTCTTCGTTGGCCCCAGCAGGTCGAATCGGAAGTAACAGCTCGTCACAGCCTGGCAGCACCCGAACCACTTCAACCCTATACATTGTGGGTGGCATTGGATTACCGTGGAACACGGGCTTGCCCGGTTGAACGATTCTGCCCTTGGCGACATCGACCAACTCGCCGCCCACGAAGTGCAGGAGAGTGCAAGGAACATCGGCGGCGCCCTGCAAAAACAAGTAGGGCGTCAGGGATACCCAGTCAAAGGCAAGGAGATGAAGTCCTCGGCCGAGAGGCTTAGTTACCGTGATGCCGTCGAGCTCGGCTAATGTCGAGGCACTGCCAACGGCGGGCGTGCAACTGACGGAGGGGCCGCTTGCCGGCGAGGTGCCGGCCGGCGTACACCCGGCTGCATTAAGCTCCAATGCCTGCGTCGGAGACACCAATACCGCCACCGCCGGAGACACCAATGGCGCCGCCTGTGCGTTGTGCGAGTTGCTGGCCGTGAAGCAATCGGGGGCGGCCCCTATTGGCCACCCGCAATCCACGTCGTTATCCCATGAATCAAGGTAGGCATAATGCCGGTGAGTGTCGATCCCAGTTGTTGTTGCACTTGCCTTGGACCATCTCCGGAATCCGCGCCACTTGCGCCTTGAGTGCTTCAACCTCGCGCGACTGGCTTTCTGAGCTAGTATTTTTCTCCTTTCGCCCACCACCGGTATAGTATGACGACCATTTTGTGGACAAGCCTTTGCCGGCCACACGACCAGCTGACGTTGGCTTATTGAGCTTATCCCTGTTTTTCATTACGTTCAACGCCCTATTCAAAGTGGTGTCGAAATGGGAGCTCTGAGGCAACCCCGCGCTACTGCTTTCTTTGTCCTGCGGAAGGAACGTGAACCATTTAGAAATATTGAGGATTAATTAGAATGCAACCATATGGAGCTAACTACGCGTGGGTGTATTCCTTACCAGAACAAGCTCAAGCGCCTTGGTCTTCGGATCCGTGGTAAGCTCCTTTGTTATCGGGTCCTCCTTGTACCGGGCCCTGAGAAAGTTCCTGGTCTGCTTGTCACGGTATTTCTCGAAGCGGGGCGGTAGGCCTTTCTCGACACGCTCCGCGTCCTCCTTGTCCCATATAGGCTCCGCCACTCTGTAACCGCCGGGACCGAGTTGGTGGACCCCTAAGTTCAACTGCCGCATTTCTTACCCCCACTGACTTGATTCGGAGGTTGCGGGGCTCTTGCACTTGATCTTGAACTCCTTGTAGTCATCTTCGCTAATCAAAGGATATTTCGCCTTGATCTTCTCATAACTATCACCTTTGTCAATCATTGCCTTCACCATGCTTTTCCAAGTAGACAGGGCCGTGCTCATCCTCGTGAGGGCGGCACCGTTCACTTTATTCCCCGAGAGGCGTGTGTTTGCGAACTCAGCAGGGAACTTGTATCGTTTGTGCAGCTTCGTGAAGAGGAGGCTACGCAAATTCCCTCGGTCCTTATGCCTTAGGTTCTCGGTGTTGATCGAGGCGGTGCTCCAGAGAATGCACCTGAGCTGAACCGAGTACCCCTTGACTACGCGTTTGGGCACCGTCGGATGCCCGTCAGAGTTCACTTTAGTAAATTCCTCCCTGACGGTGCCGAGCACGTTCGGGCGCCGGTCCTTCCGTTGCCTCTTCGGTTGGCTGCCATCTGTGCGTGCGCCGCCATCATCAGTGGTGGCATCCGCGGCGCCATCATCAGTGGTGTTATCCCCGACGCCACTAGGGGTTGTGTAGTCAGGATCGGTGTCTTCCGCGGCGTCCTCATAGTGGTGAGGTTCTTCCTCCAACTCCTGGGACAGCTCCCAGAATTGCTTGCCGCCCGAACCGCCGGCCTCATCGTTGTGGGCCATGTTTCGCTCTAAATAGGAAAAAAGTTTGGTCAAAAAGTTGGTTATTGTCAAGGAACAAGATCATGGTCTCATCATTTAGGGTTTGTCGACACTGAGGCATCCTAAAAGCTAAGCTTTTATCATTTAGGGTTTGTCGATGCCGAGGCACCCTAAAATCCTAAGCGTACATCATTTAGGTTCTCATCGACACCGAGGCACCCTATAGACGCCAAGTTAACTTTTCATCATTTAGGGTTTATCGATGTCGAGGCACCCTAGGTTGGTCCTAATCACTTGGCACTAATAACTTGGCTCTATTGCCACCTATGTTGGGTTTATCATCTAGGGTTTATCGATGCTAAGGTGAATTCTAAGTTGTGCCTAATCACTTGGCTCTATTGCCACCTATGGTTTAATGCAGCAAGAATGGCGGGGCAGTTGATCCTACTTAACTAAGTACTAAGATACCCGGGCCCATGCATTAGTCGCAAGTACCCCATATGTCCTATTTTTAGCAAAGTCATGCTAAAATTCACAGAAAATTTCAGCATGACCTTTGCTGAAAATAGGACATATGGAGTACCCGAATTTGCCGGAACGGAAGTTAATCGACATTTCGGCAAACTCAAGGGCCTCTCGGGGTACCTGCAAATTCATCACGACACAATGGTCGGAGACAAAACCCAGCCACAGACCATATGGTCCTCTGCTTTCATATGGAAAAAAATCAGCTCAACTTATGTGAGCTTCCATTCCAGATATAATAGGTCACCCAACAAAAAATCATCAATAGTATGATCAATTTTGAATCAATAGACATACTTCTCAAAAGAGGCATGATCAAATTCTGGTGCCCTTGACTTACTAGTATTTATCTCTTATGACTAATGAATGTGCATTGAGTCCAGAAGCAAAGACTCTAGAGTGAAATGAGAAAAAACCTTGGAAATATATATATGATAACTCTAAATGGATCAGAAGGTGCAGATGCACTTGTAAAAAAAAGGTATGCATTTGCAGCAGCTTTGTTCTGATTATGACACCATTCTGTTAAGAAGGCAAAATAACATTATCATCCCAATTCATGGTTGAAGTTGAAGACCCTAAGCTTTAAAATTCCAAGTCTCACTTATGCATGTTAACTTATTTACCACATTGACCACATAATATTATTTTGCAACCACTCAGTTTGTCCTTGACTGGGACACTTGAAGCACAAAACAACTAATGCAGAGCTAGGTTGTATGTTTGGCTTAAGGGTTTTCCTTTTCAAATTCTGACTCTGTTTATAAACAAAGTAGGCTTCTATCCTATCTAGAATGTAATGAAGATGTCATGGATAAGCTGAGTGTTTTTTAACTATTTTCTCATTTTGACATCATCTGTATCACATTGCACTTGATATATTTTCACTCCTGTGTGTTGTAATGAAGATGTCTTGGTGAGACTTGATATATATGTCCAAAATTAGAAAAATCACAAGGTACTTTCTCTACCTAATAAACTCCATATGACCACATAAAACCCTGTTTAACACACCTGTAAAGAGGAACAACCCCCCTAAGGAGCTAGAAATCTATATCGCCCACAGCCTCGTCGAATGTCTGTCAAGGGAAGAGATAAAGAGCATATAAAACATTACCCACACAAAAAAATGAGAGCATGTAAAAAATTTAAAAACGAGAACCATATTGACCAATCTAAACTTGACATTACAGTTGGCACGGAGGGAGTACACAATGACATAGTAGTTATCAATTTTCTCCTGTATGAGCTGTAGCAATCCCCACATACAAGAAAAAACTGAAAGCAAAGCTTTACTCTCCCAACAAGATTCTAAGCATACTACTTGACTAATAATAGAAAGCCCATGACAGTGAGGGTATCTAATACAGTAGTATTTCTAATTCTATAAGCCTGTAAGTTTATGAAATTGACACAAACCAATTTGGTTAGCAAGTCACGGCAGCACATGACAGTGAGGTAGTAGCAGAAATGCACCTAATGCAGAAACGTAACCTACTGTCGCTGGATCATCAACCTAGATTCTTGCATTACAGAAAAGAGAACCACAAACTCAATTCTGGCAATCATTCAGCACTAGTATTTCAACGACTTGTAGATGATAAGCAGCTACATATATACATGTCTACAGATGACAAAGGCTAAGGTGAGGTGAACTTGGCGATGACCGTGGTGCCCTCGGACCTCGCCGGGGAGGGAGATGCGGATGGAGGTCTGGACCCTAGATGGATGGAGCAAGAGCGCGCCGTCGCATATAGGCAAATCAAGAAGCTAGGGCTTCGACCATGGAGGAGCTCAGCGGTGATGGTGCGAACCCTAGAACTAGAGGAGACATGAGGGGGGACAGCGGAGGAGGTGGCGCGAAATTACCTACGGGAAGCCGCCGGAGAAGGGGAGGTGGCGGCGAGGGTGGAGTCCGGCGGGGTAGTGGCGGTCGTCGTCTCCTCCTCCTCCTCCTCCTCGTCCTCCTCCTGGTCCTCCTCCTCCGGCTCGGGGCGCGGGGGAGCTGCAGTGGTGG
>NC_041388.1:449952428-449978646 GCF_002162155.2 Triticum dicoccoides | reverse complement strand
TGAA
Source organism: Triticum dicoccoides (assembly GCF_002162155.2). Classification (NCBI taxonomy): domain Eukaryota; kingdom Viridiplantae; phylum Streptophyta; class Magnoliopsida; order Poales; family Poaceae; genus Triticum; species Triticum dicoccoides. The sequence goes on along the minus strand of NC_041388.1, from coordinate 449,978,642 downwards.
TATGAAACGGGGGGTGCTCGTCGGCGGCGGTGGAGCGGGGCAGGGTGCGGGGGGTGCTCGTCGACGGTGGTGGAGCGAGGGACGGTGCGGGTGGTCCTCGTCGGCGGTGGTGGAGTGGGGGAGGGTGCGGTGGGTCGTCAGCGGCAGTGGAGCTAGCGGGGGAGGGTTCGGGTGGGATCGAGATCGAGATGGAGGGGGATCGAGATCGAGTGTCCTCATGAATATTCAATATTTTATCATATTGAATATGAAAAAATATCATCAAATTTGAAAAAATATTCATGAATTCAAAAAGTGCCCATGAAATTTAAAAATATTCATGATATCAAAAAGTGCCCATGAAATACAACCGAGAAATGAAGACTACGATTTAAATACAGTCGATCTTAGCTAGCTATCTGTTCATACTTCATAATCTTCTTGCCCTTCTTTTTCGGGTCGCCCTTTAGGTAGGGTGGTCCTGCTTCTTCTTGTGGTGTATGCTGCTACTACTTCATCGTTGTCATCATGTTCGATCTTCGGGTCGCCGTACTTGTCGAAGTCTTGCTCATTGGCTACTCCATCCATTCCGATGATCTTCCTTTTGCCTCTCCTCACGACAACATGACTGGGCTTTGACGGGTCGTTAATGAAGAAGCATTGGTCCACTTGGGAAGCCAGTAGCCATGGCTCATTTTTCGCGGTGACGTTTGCGCCCGCGGTCTTGGATTTGGCTTCGGGTATAACCATGGTGGTGAAATACCAGTCTTCTTTTAGGACGCTCTTGGCCCATCTGACACGGAACATCAGGACCTTCTCTCCAGCATAGCTCAGCTCCCAGATCTCCTCGATCCTTCCATAGTATCTGTCCTTGTCATTACCGGTGTAGGATTCCATCGTTACCCCGGAGTTCTGATAACCATCGCTCTTCATGTCCTTGTCCTCGATGTAGAATGTGTAGCCATTGTTATCGTATGCCTCATAGGTCATCAGGTTGTGCTCGGCGCCCTGTGACAAGGCGAATATGAGTTGTTCTTCCATGGAAGAATCCTCATGTAAAGGGTATGACAGAAGCTTCTGCTTGAACCAACCTGTGAAACATGAGTTGTGCTCTTTGATTATATCTCCGTCCGTCCTCTGTTGGCCTCGGTCATTGTACGTCTTCTCAATAAAGGTTTTGTGCTCTACCACCCAAGGATCGACCACGTCTATATGTTGTAGAGCGACTAGGTTTACTCTTTCAAAGTCAGCGAGTCGACCCTCGAAGTCGACATGCATTTCACGGAGACCCTCACGATGACCCCATCCAGCGAGCCTGCCGAGGTGCCTGTTGACGGCAGACCAACGGGGTTCTCGATGCCTAGATAATTCGTGCAGTAGGAGATGCACTCTTCAGTCAGAAAGCCCCTGGCTATACTTCCCTCTGGACGTGACATGCTGCGAACGTATCCTTTGATGACACCATTCATCCTTTCGAACGGCATCATGCTGTGCAGGAACGTCGCCCTAGTGGCATGATATCCTCCATGATATGGACCAGCAGATGCACCATAACATCGAAGAATGCGGGCGGGAAGTACATCTCAAGCTCGCATAGTATCACCACGATCTCTTCCTGTAGCCTTCTGAGTTGCCTCATGCCAACCGACTTCCGAGAGATGACGTCGAAAAATTTGCATAGGCCAAATAGCGTTTCATGGACGTGCGCGTCCATGATCCCACGGATTGCAACTGGAAGTATCCGCGTCATCAGCACGTGACAGTCGTGAGACTTCATCCTGCTGAACTTCTGCTTCGCTGGGTCTAGGTATTTGCTTATCTTCCCCACGTAACCGTAAGGAAGTTTTACTCCTACGAGGCAGGTGAAAAACTTCTCAATCTCCTCCTGACTTAGAGTGAAGCACGCGGGAGGGTAGTCATTTCCGGTCTTCTTGGCCTTTTTGCCTTTGCGACGACTTTCTGTGTCCTGCTTCGCCTCATCATCATCATCATCATCACCATTAGCGTGAAGCTCCTGGCTGATGCACATTGATTTCAAGTCTGCCCTTGCTTTCGGCCCATCTTTGGTCCTCTCTGGCATCTTGAGCAGGGTACCAAGCAGACTCTCGCACATGTTCTTCGTGATCTGCATGGCATCAAGGCTGTGAGGCACACGGTGGATCTTCCAGTACGACAAGTCCCAGAAAACAGATCTCGTTTTCCATACCTTCAGCAGCGGCTCTGGCGCCTTTCGCTTCTTTCCCGGCTCTGGCGCCTTTTGCTTCTTTCCCGGTAGTGGGCAATCTTTCCAATTTTTCAACAGCCCGTCTATTTCCTCGCCGCTCCTCGTACGCGGGCGTCTTCGGAGTTCGGTTTCACCATCGAACAGATCCTTGCGTTTCCTCCACGGGTCATCGTCGCGAAGCCACCTTCGATGTCCCATGAACAAGGTTTTCGAAGACCCGGGATCTCTATCTAGCTGGCGATATGTTGTGTCATCCATGCACCTGACGCATCTAGAAAATCCGTGACCACCTGCCCCGCAAGATATCCGTAACCGAGATAGTCGTGCACCGTCGTGAGCAGTGCGGCTCTCATAGGGAAATATTCTTTCTCTGCAGCATCCCACGTATTGGCTAGCATTTTCCACAGCATGTCTAGCTCCTCTTTCAGCAGCCCCAGATACAGATTGATGCCGTTCCCTGGTTGTTTCGCCCTTCAATTAGCATACTCATGTGAATGTACTTCCTCTTCATGCACAACCAAGGGGAAGGTTGTACATCCACACAAACACAGGCCAGGTGCTATGTGTGCTTCTCTGGCTGCCAAACGGATTGACTCCATCGGTGCTCGCGCCCAGCACGATGTTCCTTGGATCCTTCCCAAATTCTGGGTGTTCGAAGTTCAACGCTTGCCACTGGCTCCCATCCTTAGGGTGACTCAGCATCTTGTCTTTTTTATTTATCTCCGGATCATTTGCGTCATCTTCTCGCCTCTTCTCCTCCCTATCCGCGTGCCAACGTAGGAGCTTTGCTACCTTAGGGTCCACGAAATACCACTGCAGACGAGGAGTGATCGGAAAGTACCACACCACTTTTCGATGAGCTCTCTTCCTCTTCTTGTATCGAGTGACGCCGCACACCGGACATATGGTAGACTCCGCATGCTCGCCCCGATAAATGATGCAATTGTTCATCCACACATGGTATTTCACGTGCGGTAAATCCAAAGGACACACGACTTTCTTCACCTCCTCGAAACTGGTCGGGCACTTGTTCCCCTTGGGAAGACGTTCGAGCCAGAATGACATGTTCTCGTCGAAGCATGCTTCAGTCATTTTTTTTTTACCTTCATCTCCGAAGCCATGAGCGTTACTTTCCGGCGGGTATCCTCGGGTCTGCATCCTTCATACAATGGAGTAACCGCGTCTATCTCCAGTTGATCCAGCTTGGCTTTCTCTCGGGCAGCAGCTCTTGCGTTATCCGTCTGCTTGAGAAGCAGCTCTTGAATATGAGGGTCCTGCACCCAGCCCATCGATGGTCCATCGTCGTCTGCTCCTCCGGCTTCTTGATCTTCATGATCATGCCCTTCGTCTGCTCCGGCATCTTCCTCATCATCATGTCCGGCATCTTCTACATGATGACTGTGTACAGCATCACCGTCGTGATCATGTCTTGGAGATTCTTCGTCTTCTCGCCTGCCCGAGCCGCGGTGGTTGTCTTGCTGCGCTTCCTCATTTCTTGCTTGGCCCCCATGGACGACTTCATAGTCATCTTCATCACCTTGCCACCAATAGCCATCCATGAAACCACGCAAGAGCAGGTGGTCCCGCACCTGCCCGGAATCCGGGTCCGCAATAAGGCTCTTCAGCTTGCATCTTCGACACGGACATCTTATCTCTGTCTCGTTCTTTTGAAGCATCTCGGCCTTCACGGAGCTCAAAAACCTATTCACGATGCCTTTGGTCATCGTGCAGACCATGGTCGCCTACGGGGTAGAGCAAAACGATATTTTAGAACCAAGAAAATATTTGGCATGACATTCCCTAAAAATAGGACCAAAAAGAATGCATAGTGCCAAAATTCTCGCCGAAACGGAAATGAATCAACATTCCGGCAAAATATTGGCAACTATCGCATTTCAAATACAGGTACCTGAAAACACAAACATATATGCAACACCACAAACATACATAGATCTAGCTAGGCCACAAAAAGTGCATGTGCACGTTGTTGGAGCGAGCTAGGGAGAAAAAAGTAGATCTACAACATGAAGATAGCTTTCCCCTTACTTACCTATAAAAAAGGTAATTTCAACACTTAATTTTGATGAATCTATGGTGCAAATGAGGTGAGGAGGAGGAGGCAGCCGACAAGCTTAGAGAAGGAGGTGGGGGGAATGAAGTGGTGAAAGTGAGTGTGTAGGTGTGGCTGTCCAAAAATATCTAGCTGGTCCCAGGTTACTAATGGCGCACCACACAGACATGCGCCGTTAGTAATTTTGCAAAAAAGTAAAAAAAAAAATTATACTAATGGCGCACCGTGGCACAGTGCGCCATTACTAGTTTAAACTAGTAATGGCGCACTATGCAACGGTGCGCCATTAGTAGTTTTGCAAAAAAGTAAAAAAAAAAATACAGTAGTGGCGCACTCTATGGCTGGTGCGCCATTAGTAGTTCTAACTACTAATGGCGCACTTTGCCCGGATGCGCCATTAGTATGTTTGAAAAAATGAAAAAAAAACATTTTCTTACTAGTGGCGCACCGTGTGCCTGGTGCGCCATTAGTGTCTTCCACACTAATGGCGCATCTCCACATGGTGCGCCACTAGTATATAGTAGTGGCGCACCACTTCTCTGGTGCGCCATTAGAGTCAATTTCATCTTTAGCCCTTTTCCTAGTAGTGAGAGGAAAATATTTGGACATGAACGGGCTTCCTCCAGGTATGGGGAACGGTGCATAATAAGTCATATTGCATGCCGGGCTAGGTATAGTCTCAAGTCATTAAAAACAAACATGCTCCACACATGTTCATATTTCAAGGTGCAATAAATTATTGCATGCGATGATTAAGGCTGGCCATAATGGTGGTATCTTAGCTGGTATCATGCACACAGGAATAGCAAACATGCTGATGTGGCAAAGAATTAAAGAAGAGAGGGGGGTTAGAGTAACTAGAGTTCATGCATGCATTGGTAAACACATTTTTTTTGTGGAGAACGACAGCACTAGTTGAGTACTTTTGCAGACTTCAAAAACTATTCCACAATGTGTCAACATTCACAATGTCAAATCAATATTTTTACGCTCATTATAAAACGTAGTTCTTATACTAGTACTAGTTGAGTACTCATTATAATCAGTACTCCCTCCATCTAGGTGAGCAAGTCATCTTAGATTGTGCACTGTGACCAAGGAGGAGGGGAAAACGAGAGATCTTAATGTTTATAATCAGTACTCCCTCTGTCTAGGTGAGCAAGTCATCTTAGATTGTGCACTATGACCAAGGAGGAGGGGAAAACGAGAGATCTTAATGTTTATTTGCTAATTAATAGCATTGCATGCAATGAACTAGCCACTGCATGTCTTGTTTGGTAGTCTCAAGTCATTAAAAGCATGCACACCCACATCTCCTATTGGTTGATATGTCAAGAAACAAGAAACTAGGTAGAAGTTAAAGCACCGCGCCTAAGACTAGCCACAATGGATAGTAACATACACATATCCCTAGACTATGTTACTACCTTCATAGTGGGTAGTAACTTAAGTGTGGTAACATGCAAAGATTCATTTATTAGGTTATAGACTCATATTGCATTGGGACATGTGATGTTACAGTAACTAGCTAAGTTACTACAATTACCTCTCTCTTCATTAACTCATTGCCACATAAGCAAATCTGCTGAGTTGGACTCGATGTTACCGCTGAAGTTACTCCCACTTGGCTAGTCTAAGTGTTTTGGGAGTATTGTAGATATTGATATTTTTAGTATAAATTTGGTCGTGGGATTTCATTGATGCCCATGAAAGCGTTGAGAGGTCTGCTATGCGTGACCTGAAGATGGAAGCGTTGAGCATCTCGAAGTTGATCAACAATCTTCAATTGTCAAAGATTAGTCGTTCGGCCAATAAGGTGGCACACTTAATCGCTAAGTATAGCTTTGACAATAGATTAGATGGTATTCTTGTAAATAACGTACCGCCCTGTGTGGTGAATATTGTATCAAATGAGTGTACTGGTGTGGCTGGTTAATTAATATAAGGTGGTTGAGGGAGTCCTGGATTAGGGAGTGTCCGGATGGCCGGACTATACCTTCAGCCGGACTCCTGGACTATGAAGATACAAGATTGAAGACTTCGTCCCGTGTCCGGAAGGCACTTTCCTTGGCGTGGAAGGCAAGCTTGGCGATACGGATATGTAGATCTCCCACCATTGTAACCGACTTTGTGTAACCCTAACCCTCTCCGGTGTCTATATTAACCAGAGGGTTTTAGTCCATAGGACAACATACAGAACAACAATCATACCATAGGCTAGCTTCTAGGGTTTAGCCTCTCCGATCTCGTGGTAGATATACTCTTGTACTACCCATATCATCAATATTAATCAAGCAGGACGTAGGGTTTTACCTCCATCAAGAGGGCCCTAACCTGGGTAAAACTTCATGTCCCTTGCCTCCTGTTACCATCCGGCCTAGACGCACAGTTCGGGACCCCCTACCCGAGATCCGCCGGTTTTGACACCGACATTGGTGCTTTCATTGAGAGTTCCTATGTGTCATCGTCATCAGGAAGGATGCCTCGCCCTGTCTTTAAAGATGGCACTGTTGCAAAGGTGGTTTTCTTATGACCGCCTGTTCGGCTTCTACACCGACGATGACCTCTCGAGCCATCGAAAACAATCTTCATGTCAGCTCGAAACTCGCCGAGTAGTTAGATCCAATGGAGCTCTCCTCCATAAATGAGCTCTTGGATCGCATCGCCGCCCTGGGAGTCGCTACGGATTATGACTAGATTGGGCCTAAACCCGATCTGAGAGAGATTAACTCTCCCCAAGTCACCCATCACGTTGCCGTGGTAGAGGGACTGTGCGGCGACCCTTCATCTATCTTAAGGACTAGCTACATCCGTATTCCCGATCCCTCCAAGCCGGATACCCGTGGAGGGGAGGATATCACTCAAGACCCGAACTTAGAGTCAGGCGACGGGCTGGATTCATTGGACAACATCTAGGAATCCAAATTTTCGAGTTCGGAAATCCCTCGGCCTCTGAGCCTCAGATTGGGTGAGGCTTTGGATTTAATTCCACCCACCCACCCGAACATAAGTGATCTATCCCAAATCAGGCAAGAGCCCGAAGAAACAGTACATCATTACTGGGCCAGATTCCTCCTGGTTAGGAACAGGATAAGGGACTGCCGCGAGGAAGACGCAACCTCAATCTTCTGCAATAATTGCACGGACAAGGGAATCCTCAACGCCATAAGTCGCCGTGATATCACACGCTTCGATGACTTGGCATCCATTGTATGAAAGTACTGTGCGATGGAAAGCGCCTGGAAAACCGAAATAAAATTTTGGGATGATCCGGCCCTGAATACAAACCCAGTCCGAAATAAAAGGGTGCATCATCGCCAGACACCCGGGTCAAACACCAAAAAGCAAAAACCCTCTACAGGGCATGGAACCGTACTGGAAGGATGGCTTAATGGACCCTGTAAAATTCACAGTACAGAGGACGCCACACCAACTCACAGCCTTAGAGCATGTTGGATAGTCCGGCAGGTGGCCAAAATTAGCAAAGATCTCCTAATTCCGGAGGCCACAGAAAGCCACCCCAGAGACACCAATACGGTATTAGCAGTCTTCGAGACTTTCGCATCAAATAATATGCGAAAAAGGACACTCCGCAGCCTTGCCGAAGTCTACCAAGTAGCAACAATAAACCCATGGAGCGACACGGCTATTACCTTTAACGCCAGTGATGAACCTCAATTACGAACATCCAGAGCACCAGCAGCATTGGTCCTCAGTCTAATAGTGGACGGCTTTCGTCTTACCAAGGTACTCATGGACGACGACAGCGGATTGAACCTCATTTATGAGGAAACCCTTCAAAAAATGGAAATAGACTGGAACCGCATTGAGCGAAGCAGCACAACCTTTAGAGGAATAATCCCCGGTCGGGAAGCACGCTGTACAGGAAAAATCACACTAGATGTGGTGTTCGGCACGCCGGATAATTACAGGTCTGAAGAGGTAACGTTCCATGTGGCTCCATTCAGCAGCGGTTATCACGCTCTGCTAGGGTGGGAAGCATTTACAATCTTCCAAGCAATACCCCATTACGTGTACATGAAGCTCAAGATGCCCGGGCCTAACGGGATCATCACTCTCGCTAGTGATCCGGACATAGCACTCCGCTCCGAAAACAAGACAGTCGCACTGGCCCTCGAGGCACTATCTGAAGCCCTAGCGGCAGAGGAACTAACTGCGCTGCGCTCCACGGTGAATAGGGACGATGTGGTACTCAACAAAAGATCCAAGTCCACCTCCTTTAAACCGGCGGACGAAATAGTCAAATTCCAGGTCCATCCAATGGACCCCAATAAAACAGCTTCCATCGGGGCACAGTTAAACCCTGATGTAGACGCCGCACTGCGAGAGTTCCTATGAGAGAACTGGGACATTTTCGCCTGCCACCCTTCAGACATGCCAGGAATCCCACGCAGGCTTGCCGAGCACAGCTTGAATATCCTAAAAGGATTCAAACATGTCAAACAAGCTCTTCGGCGTTTTTCCGAACCTAAGAGACAGGCCATGGGAGAGGAGCTAGCAAAGCTATTGGAGGCCGGATTCATCAGAGATATAAAACATCCGGACTGGCTAGCAAACCTGGTGATGGTACCAAAAAAGGACAAATCCTGGCGCCTGTGCGTTGATTTTAAAGACCTTAACAAGGCTTGCCCAAAGGATCCCTTCCCCCTCCCCCGCATTGATCAAATTATCGACGCTACCGCAGGACACGATTCATTGTGTTTCCTCGACGCATATTCCGGCTACCATCAAATCAAGATGGCAGAATCAGACCAAGCCGCAACAGCATTTATCACACCATACGACCCATTCTGCTTCAACACAATGCCCTTCGGGCTCAAAAACGCCGGCACAACATATCAGCGCATGATTCAGACATGTCTGGCAAACCAGATCGGCAAAACAGTGGAGGCATATGTAGAAGATGTGGTCGTCAAAACAAGACATGTCAAATCTCTAGTAGACGACTTGAGGCTCACATCTGATAACCTCCGAACATACGACATCAAGCTCAATCCGGAAAAATGCGTTTTCGGTGTTCCAACCGGAAAGCTATTGGGCTTCATTGTATCCGGTAGAGGAATTGAAGCAAATCCAGCCAAGATCCGAGCTCTGTCACAATTGGATATCCCAAAGGGCCTCAAACAAATACAAAAGTTAACCAGATGCGTGGCGGCTTTAAGCCGCTTTATCTCCCGCTTGGGAGAAAAGGCCCTACCCCTTTACCGCCTCCCTCTGTGCACCGAACACTTCGAATGGACGGATGCAGCCACGGCCGGACTAGACGAAATAAAAGCCATATTGGCAACAAACCCAGTCCTGGCCGCGCCAAACATGGGCGAACCAATGCTATTGTACATTGCAGCAACACATCAGGTTGTAAGCGCAGTGCTCGTCGTCGAACGAGAAACGGACGGACACAAATTCCCCCTTCAAAAGCCTGTCTATTATGTGTCCACTGTCCTCACTCTGTGCAAATCACGGTACCCGCATTATCAAAAGATTGGGTACGCGGTATTCGTGGCATCCCAGAAGCTACGATAGTACTTTCAAGAGTGTTCAATAACAGTAGCCTCGGAAGTACCAGTTAACGATATTATAAACAACCGTGACGCAACGGGCCGGATTGCAAAATGGGCCATTGATCTCCTCCCGTTCGACATAACTTATAAGCTACGGCGAGCCATCAAGTCACAAGTTTTGGCTGACTTCGTCGCAGAATGGACGGAGGCCGAACTCCCTAAAGAGTACGGCACATATTCAAATTGGATCATGCATTTCGACGGCTTCAAGATGTTGGCCGGACTAGGGGCTGGCGTCGTTTTGACGTCCCCCATAGGAGACACAGTTCAATACGTACTCCAGATTATGTACAGAGACTCCAACAATGCAGCCGAATATGAGGCCCTTTTACATGGTCTTCGGATGGCAGTATCCATGGGCATTCAACGCCTAGAGGTGCGCTGGGACTCTAACCTCGCAATATCCCAAATAAATGGAGACTTCGATGCCAAGGTTCCCAAAATGGCAGCTTACCGCAATGTCGTCCTAAAAATGCCAGCTCCGTTCGAAGGGGCGACAGATGTCCTGGCACGCATCGGCGCAAAACGCGATGTAGTCCCCCCAACATCTTCTTGGAAAGGCTGTTCAAGCCATCTGTAGTATGGGAAGGGGAGCCGAACAATAACAGCCCGGACCCAACCGCAGTGCCCGACACCGAACATTCTGACACAATCGGAGGCTCTGCCAATGAAATAACACCTTCAGCCCACGTAATAATGGCCGTCATCGCCCCGTGGAGAGAACCATTCCTCCCCTACCTTACTAGGCAGGAACTCCCCGAGGACCAAAATGAGGCACGCTGCATACTGCGGCGATCCAAAGCCTACAAAGTCCTCGAGGGAGAGCTTTATAAGAAAAGCACTACCGGAGTCCTTCAAAGATGCATCTCCGAAGAGGAAGGGCGGAACCTCCTGGCTGAAATTCATGCCGGACTCGGTGGTCATCACACTGCAGCTCGGTCCCTTGTAAGCAAGGCCTTCCGTACAGGCTTTTATTGGCCGACGGCCCGGGCAGACGCCCAGGACTTAGTCCGACGATGCGCCGGTTGCCAGCTCTTTGCAAACCAAAGCCATATGCCACCCACCGCCCTCCAAACTATCCCCATCACTTGGCCCTTTGCGGTGTGGGTGCTTGACATGGTTGGACCCCTTAAAGGCGAAACCCATAAGAAAAAATACTTACTGGTCATGGTGGATAAGTTCACCAAATGGATAGAAGCCAAGCCTGTTAAGACGGCTGAATCAGGATCGGTGATAGACTTTATATCCGGGGTTGTACACCGTTACGACGTCCCTCACAGCATCATCACTGATAACGGCATGAACTTTACGGCCGACGAGGTAAAACTCTGGTGCAAAAACATGGGCATCAAGCTCGATTATGCTTCCGTCTATCACCCACAAACTAACAGCCAGGTCAAACGTGCAAATGGTCTTATCATGAGCGGTATCAAACCCAGATTAGTGCGGTCCCTCAAGGAATCTAACACGCATTGGGTAGAGGAGCTCGACTCTGTACTCTGGGGGCTGCGGACCACGCCGAATCGCACCACCGGTTACACACCATTCTTTATGGTATACGGCGCAGAGGCAGTTTTACCTTGCGACATAATTCATGACTCACCTCGAGTGCGCATGTACGAAGAAAGAGAAGCCGAGCTCGATCGGTAGGACAGTTTGGACGCATTGGAGGAGGAGCGTGACGTGGCAAAAGCCCGTTCCGCATTCTATCAATAGCAGGCTCGAAGATACCAAAGCAGAGAAGTACGGGCCAAAAATTACAACGTTGGTAAATTAGTTCTACGCCTGTCGGACAAGAAAAAGGACAAACTCAAGCAGGCCAAGTGGGAAGGTCCCTTCATAATTGACCAAGTCCTGACTGGTGGAGCGTACCACCTACGAGATGCATCGGATAACCGACTCGAGCCAAACCCATGGAACGCATCCCGTCTCCGAAGATTCTATGCCTAGCGCCGGACTCTGTGTTCGTCTCCTTCCTCTGTCCATTTTTTATATACTGTCTTTCTTACATTTCTCTCCTTCTCCCCTTCCTTTCTCTTAAAGCCTTTAAAGGCTCATCAAATGACGTGCTATTGGCACTCATTAAACCTGGGGGCTTCTTTTAACAGAAGCTTATTTATACGGGCTTCATGCCCAACACATGTGTTACACTTCCGCATGTACCTTTTATTTTACCATTATATGCATCGATATGACTTAAGTTTTGGCCAGGCAGGGTTGCCTGGCTCCTGTGCTTACCCCTACATTCCCGATTATTCGGCTAGGCGGTAAAGGCAGCACCTCTGCCATTGTTACTGCCGGATTAGCCGGATGTGCACCTCAGACTGGGTGAAGCCGAAAGCTAGCGTTCTTAAGGGTATATTCGGTCGGTGACCTAAAAGATGATCTTTTCACTTGTTTATTTATGCACCCAGATACTTTTTTCCGCGTCTTTTTCGCAGAATGGGCATGCACTTTAGGGCATGCCTCCCACGGAAAGGAACCCCTAACGGAACTATTCTCCCTGGAAGATGTTTCTTACTAACCATGTAATATAACATAACTTGTCGGGCACTTGTCTGTTCACGCACTAATGACCCCTACGCCTGGTCTCCATGCATTCCCCGGTTCTTATATAACTGCATGGGAATACGGACACACTCCGGACCGTCAGGTCCCGAGGCTGAAGCGAAAAGGTCGGCCATGACAAACGATCTACAATCCGGCTACAAGGCATTATAAATGTCAATTAAATTACATAGTCATTCTGACTGATTGTATTCCTCTTGAACACCATCTAACAGGCTGTCTAATTTACAGTCCTGCTGGGAATACTTTGCGGCCAATTCTACTTGGCCGTATACTAAGCTTACAGGGATCTCCTTCCCATCGGGCCCCACAGGACCAACCTCGGCCATGTGGTTGGGGTCAGCCTTTGTGTACCGCGTCTTCACAATGGCCCAGGCCTCCCTAGCGCCTTGACGGCATGCCGATATCTTCCATAATCGGAAGCGCCGATGTGCTCCCTTTAGCTTCTCCGCAAGCTCTCCAAGATCTTCGGGCATGGAGATGGATGGCCACAGGGCCTGGGCGATGCCTTGCATCGCCTGCCGAACTCGCTCGAGCAGTTGCGAGAGCTCGGGAAGAAGGTCACCCCTAGAACCAGGCATCTCCTCTGCAGGACGACCTGTTAGCACACCTACAGACATTACTCTGTTAGTCGACTTCCCCGCAGAACTTTTTTTTTCTCCAAAGGTTCGTTCAAGCACTTACTAAATATGCCGCGCCGAAGCCGCTGATTCTCCTTAACGGAGTCTGACAACTAGGCACGAATATCTTTCAGGTCGACGCCCAGCTTGGTGTTGGCATCTTGGAGATCGTTCTTCTCCCGCCTCACCTTTGTCAGCACCTTCTCACCAATCTTCAGCTGGCGTAAGAGGTGTTGCCTTTCCGGATTCAATCCGGCGCCATCTGCAATTTTATTTGTCAGATTCGCATCCATGCCGTGCTTCGCAAAATACTGATCTTTCAAAGTGTATATTACCAGAGGGGGTCTCCTTGGGCTCCCCTGCCACGGCTAGTGCGGCCTCAAGTTGGGCTTTTCACTCTTCCAGCTCCTGGGACAGTAGGGAATTCTTTTCTGTAAGAACCTGCATAACAAGTGATCCTTAAATCAGTTACTCTAACTGTTTCAAGTCTCGGGGGCTACCTGTATATATATATATATATATATATATATATATATATATATATATATATATATATATTATTATTACCAAAATTTTCTTACCCGTATGTCTTTTACATATTGCTCTGTGGCTCTAGCTAGACCATTTTGAGCGGCACGGAGGTAAGCATCTCCCGAATTGAAGGCATCTAATGCCTCTTGGGAGAAACAAGCGTCGCGAAGAATTGTCCGGCGACACCTATGGTTCATGGCACTCTCCACCTCAGAATGGGTGGCAGACAACCTGTCCACATCCTCCGTCGGAGGAGCGTTTGGTGCGCGCCTTGTGTTCGCCTCCGCCTCCGGACCGGGCTTTGGAGCCTGGCTGGTGGAGGCGCGATTGGCAGCCTCTCCGGATATAGTCCGGCGAGGTCTCTTTGTCCTGAAGAGAGCACGAGTGTTAATATGCCTTGCAGGTATAACACCTGGGATAAGGGGGCACGCCATACCTTCGCGCTGACGCCTCGGTCCGGACTGCACCTCTTTTCTGCCCACGGGGCCCTGCGGCCCCTCGTTGGCTTGTCGCCGCAGGTTCGGCCTCTCGTCTCAAAAACCTCCCCTACAAAGCTTGGTTGTAGTCAGGAAACTGAAAACACGAGAGGGCGGACCCCTATTCGGGGTACTAGGACTTTGATCTCAGTTACCTGGGAGGCCGGGATTAGCCCTAGGTAATCGGCCGTAATGGCCACCAAGGCGTTATCCTTGCTCAATTGATGGAACACTCCATCAATCAGCTCCACAGATAAGTCCGGATCCTCTTGAGAGGCCGGGTCGAGGGACCGTCCTGGGTCCTCGGGTTGAAGTTCCTACGTTGAAGTTGTTAGACTGAATATTTAACAATGGGAATATAAAATGGATGGGCAAGTAAATGTGACCACTTACCCAGCTTGGGGGATTGTACGTAGAAAATCCACCCTGTGCGTCGACGCGGAGAAATTCCTCCTCTTCTCCCTTGTACAAAGCGAACAAGGTCTTTGTTAGATCCGCAGTCGAATCCAGCCCCTTACGGCCGTAGTGGGTGGCGTCGTCCTCCCCATTGAAGTCCCACATAGGGTGGCCTCTATACTGTAGCGGCTGCACCCCTCGCACGATGCATGCGGCCATGACCCCTATCATGGTCAGTCCAGAATGAGCTAACAATCTTATCGACCCATTAGGTAACGAACGTCCTTGTCACTTTCCCTCTGAGGGCTCCGTGGACACCAACTTAGGCGCTTTTTTAGTGGAGCACTATCGAACTCAGGGAGGTCGATCCGGACAGGATCCGGCAGCGGGACGTCCTCTATGTAAAACCATTTCGAAGGCCAGCCCTCGGACGCCTTCTTTGGGTTCCGAATAGATATCCGGTCCCGGCGATGCGCCAAACTTCGGCTCCGCCCACTTGATATATTCACCCCTTCTGAGAACAGGGCACAAGGCAGAATAACTCTTTCCACAGCCCGAAATGAACCTCAACACCCAAGAATAGCTCGCAGAGGGCTACGAAGCCCGCGATATGCAATACGGAGGCAGGCGTAAGATTGTGTAGCTGGAGGCCATAGAACTCTAGGAGCCCCGGAGAAACGGATGGATTGGAAATCCGAGCCCTCTTATTAAATAAGGGCCAAGGCATACCCACTCTCCTTTGGAGGGATTAGGGGCACTCTCCCTTTGCTCTCCGCCATTATAGATGGCAAGACCGGCTCGACCGGGACCATATAGGCCAGGGGGAGAAATCCCTTGGTCTGGAGCGTCACTAGCTCGCTATGCGGGATAGAGCATCTCTCCCAATATCCAGGCCAAGGGCTGGAAGGGCGAAAGGAGGAGTTGCGACGGCTGGCCACGGTGGAATGGACCTTTGTCGAATGCGCTGTGATGAACACTCGCGAAGGGGATAAGGTGTGGTTTGGATCTAAATCCTCGTCCCCTTAAATGGGCGGCTCATTTACGCGGCTAGGGGTGTGGATGTAAAAACACTCAGACTTTTCATATTCGTTTGACATGTGGGAGACGGCCATTATTGGGCGTAGAAGCCAAGGAGCGCAACATTTACAAGAAGACGGACTTTACTCAATGGGTACACGGAATTTGGAGGAGAACCCGCCTTGCAATGCCGAAGACAATCTGCGCGCCGGACTCATCGTCATTGAAGCCTGGTTCGGGGGCTGCTGAGGGAGTCCTGGATTAGGGGGTGTCCGGATGGCCGGACTATACCTTCAGCCAGACTCCTGGGCTATGAAGATACAAGATTGAAGACTTCGTCCCGTGTCCGGAAGGGACTTTCCTTGGCGTGGAAGGCAATCTTGGTGATACGGATATGTAGATCTCCCACCATTGTAACCGACTTTGTGTAACCCTAACCCTCTCCAGTGTCTATATAAACCGGAGGGTTTTAGTCCGTGGATAACATACAGAACAACAATCATACCATAGGCAAGCTTCTAGGGTTTAGCCTCTCCGATCTCGTGGTAGATCTACTCTTGTACTACCCATATCATCAATATTAATCAAGCCGGACATAGGGTTTTACCTCCATCAAGAGGGCCCGAACCTGGGTAAAACTTCGTGTCCCTTTCCTCCTGTTACCATCCGGCCTAGACGCACAGTTCGGGACCCCCTACCCGAGATCCGCCGGTTTTGACATCGACAGTGGTGTTCAAAAAAAGAGTATAAATTTGGTCAAACACTTTGCAAACGGCTGACGGGAGTAAAAAGGACCAGAGGGAGTATCATGCATGCGGAGTAGGCAAAAAAATTGCTTGCCTAAAAAAGGCAAAAAAATTGCTCATTTATAGCTGGTGGAAGTCTCAAAGGGCGTGACCGCGTGAGGGAGGCAAAGGTCGTGGGAGGCGCGACGTTTGACGGAATTAAGTGGAGTTACATCCACGCGCCGGCATGGCGTGCGAATAGGCAAAACTATACCGTCAGGCCTATGATATGGGTCTAGTAGACATGACATCTAGTGGGTCCCGCATAGTTCTCGAGAACTCTTTTGGGGGCTTGCAGCCGTTTATCCACCGGGCAAGCCAGCAACCCCATGCCGTTTGCATACCCTACTCGTCCCCATCTTCTACCTTACAAAAGTTCGCTACCAGTCGTCCGTCCTTTCACATTAGTTCGCTCCCAGTTTTTTTGCAGGGTACAACAGTTCAACTTCTCCTAACCCTCCTCCAAAATCCATGGCCTCCCAAATCTCCACGGTCGCCGCTGAGTACCAGGTTAGAGCCATCACCGGCGATCAGTTCATCATCATCTACACACGTGGATCCGAGACGGTGAAATTAAAGCATGGCGTGCTCGCTTCCTACGCATGTTCAACAGTACAATGGATGAGTGGGTCGCTAGGCTAGATGTTGAGTACACCACAGTCCTGGGATGAGAGAAGGATCTAAAGGACGAAGAGAGGAAGAAGCCCGCCATGATCCAGGTTTGCGTACATAACGTTTTCTTGCTCTACCACATATGCCATGCCGACGTTGAGTGCCAGGATTTTAAGAACTTCCTCAAGGACCAAAGAGTGAAATTCGTTACTGTAGGCTTTAAGAATGACAGTGATGTCCTACGTCGGATATGTCTCGTTGTAGGCCAGCCCTTTGATCTCTAGAAGGCAAGCCTGGTGTCCTCCTCTCAACCTTCAATGCTGAACCTGGCAGCAACCATGATTGATCCTTTGTACGCTAAACTGAAGAAACCTCATCACGAGTTTCATCATGCATGGGAGTCGAAGACATTAGATGAAGATCACATCCTATACGCAGCAATGGATGCCTACCTTTGTTCAAATATCTACAGTGGTTGGATGAAGAAGAAGAGCCCAGTGTCCAGTTCAAGCAAAGAAGCGTTGGCGAAGAGGAAGAGGAAGAGGGGCGAGGACGAAGTCAAGGACGTGGACTCGGACTCCAAGTAGGTGGCAGTGCCGTCGCTCATGCTGGTTCTACTGCAGTGTCAAGCGGACTAGTTGCTTATTAGTTTATTTTCAAGGGTGTGTTGTGCTGAGGCCCCAGCGGAACTATGGGGCTGTTTGGATTGTGACTATCTTTGCCATATGTTGCCACATGATTTTTGCCACATTTGTCACACTTGCCTTACTTGAGTTGCTCAAATTGTTAGCCATACTTTGGCTTGCCTAAGGGAATCTTGCCACACTTTTTGTGTCTATGACATGTGGGGTTCACTGCTCATAAAAAATTCCTTGTCTCAAGTGTGGCTAGAACCAAACACCTACCTAACTTGGTGAAACTTGCCTAAGGTTAGGTGTGGCAAAGTGTGGCAATGTGTGGCTAGGAACCAAACAGCCCCTATGTTTATGTTATTTCTCGTTATTTGAACTCTTTAGTACGTACAATAGTACTAGTACTATGTCTTACTACTGTTCTTCTTGCAGTTGGTACTACTGCTCGTATCTTCGTCTTCCTACTGTACTTAATACGTTCGTACTAGTAGTATAATTTGGGCCAGTCGATTTGTGAAAGAAGTTCGACAGAGCGAAGGAAGAAGACGGCAGAAGAGGTGGAAGAAACCCTTCTAGCCATCCATGTTGCATCAAACGGCTCACATGAGTCGACTGACCGAAATTGCTCCTTCAAATTGCAGGATCCACGTGGCATTCAAGGTCTCGAAGGTAGATTCCGCGTCTGCACCCGGTTTGCGGGCTCGAAGCGCGCGCGACCGGCTTCCGCCGCGACAGCCACCATGAGCGCCTCCTACACACGGGAGGAGACGACAATGACATGCTAGTTCCTCCTCGCCGGCATGCTGGAGCACGCGCTCGTCCTCCTCTTCGTACGCTGCGTGCATAGACGCGGCTCCACCAGCTGCTCGTGTGCTTGGCAGCGTGGCGGCATCGCGAGCAGGGACTGCAGACGACGTGAGCGGGCGAGCCTTCAGCTTCATGGCACAGGGATGGCGGCGATACGGCGGTGATGGGCGAGAAATTGTTTGCCGGAGCAGGCAGGCGCCGGCATGCACAACGGCGGCGGCGGCATATTGATGAGTGCACGTGTGGGAGCTTACTTTAGTTTTATATATAAGGTTGGTCAAACTTAAAAGAAAACCGTACTAGTACACGTAAACATTAGACTTAGGCAGCACTTTTATTAGTTACTAGCTTATGTTCTTGCCCATTGTGACCAGCCTTAGTACCACGACCACGATATGGAATCCTGTGCCAGCGCGTGAACCGTGGCCGCGCGGTCGATCGATCGGTGTGTCACCGTGTCGCGCTCGAAGGACATCCACCGAACCTTTTTGTGTGTGTGAAAAGAATTCTTGAATATTACTCAACTTTTTTCTGTGAAAGTTCCTGACGCTGCAATATTTCCATATATTTGAATTTAGCTCCAGTTCGTGTTTATTTGGATTTGGACGTTTTAGGTGCGCCCTAGTTTTTTTAATACTGATTTTGTGCGTGTGACTGAGAGAGAACGTTTGTATGTGTCCATATGTGTGTTGTGGCGGAAGGGCAATGTGGAGATGGTGTGCGTGTGATAAAGACATAGAGAGGTGTGAATGTGCAAATGATCGTGCATGAGTGAGACATAGACAGATGCCAATATGTTGTGTATACATGAGAGAATGGTCTTCTAGTTTACTTGTGTGTGTGAGAGAGAGAGAGAGGGAGAGAGAGAGAAAGAGAGAGGAGCATCCGTAACACAACAACCATCTCTCTCGATTCGTCCGTCCCTCGCACGGTCGCATGCAACACATGCATCAATGCGCACATTTTGACACCCTCACCCGGCCCCTGCCCACCTCAAGGCCCACACAATATCTTCGTGAATACCCATTTCTCTCCTTAGGTTTGTTTTCTCTCAATATATGAAAAACACACACGCACACACAGAGAGAGAGACACACGCAGCACAACACACACACACACTCCCCCGAGCACACAATTCATCCCCATCCAAGGTTATACGGCGACCACTCTCCCTTGTGCTTCTTTGCACGCCAACATGCACAACACCTCAATCTTCGAAGAGGGCAACGAGCAGATCGAAGACGGCGACCACACCGCGCTAGAGAATGCGGGGTCATTTGGAAGCAGAGTGATGTGATGACGGCTGACTGACTCCTCCCCCACCCTCTCTCTCTCTGAAACAAAATTACCAATCCCTCTCTCCCCCGCACAAAATTGTCAATCCCTCAACCCATGAGATCCTTCCCCTCTCGTCCATGTTTTTCCTACTCTCTCATCAAACGTGTTGTCTCTTCTCCTTCCACGTATACAGAATCCAGATGCACACGCATCTCATGTATATTACATGTATGCATCTTTCTCACAGACCTAACTTCTTCCTCTCTCTTTCTCTCTCTCTCTCTCTGTATCGTTAGGTTTGTCTGCTACTCTCTCGTCCACATACATACAATCTTTCCCTCCCTATCTGCTCCATCTTCAAAAGCTCTCTCTGCACGTTTCATTCACACATTGGGATATGTCAAAATGTTGCTTCTATAATGGCTGATGTAGAGTTATGGTTGTTCATGTTGCATCCTACAAAGTAATAACTATGAAATGCATTTAGATTCTCATTTGACTGGGATTATGTGAGTTTGAGCATGTTGTAAAGTACTATAGACCTTGTATACATCTTGGGATTCGACAATGATTGTAACTATTGAATTGTATAGACCATTACATTCGAAGTCAATAGCCTAATATATTTATTTCACAATTTCAACAAATGATTAGTTCACTACAAACTAAGGAAACAAATGTGTACTCCCTCTATTTTTATTTAAGTCCGTGTATTAGCATTGGTCAAAGTCAAGTTTTGTAAACTCTCAGAAAGCTTATAACAAAAAATATTAACATATACAATAACAAATAAATACCATTAGATTCATTATTGAATGTACTTTCACATCATACATATTTGTTATGGTAAATGTTTATATTTTTCTATAAACTTGGTCAAACTTTAGGAAGTTTGACTTCGGCCAAACCTAATATGCAGAGTTTACTACTACTACTCGCTAGTTGCTTAGCCGAATCACTCAACATGCCACACGGGGAGTCCAATGTCACAAAATTTTGAGGTCGGCTGGAAAATCTCCCGTGACCCTGATTCGAGCAGTGGAAAGTTAGCATCATAGCCTTCGGAACAGGCCTACGGATGACGCTTGGTAGGGGGCTGTTTTCGTAACTTCGGGTTCACCCTACCCAGCCAACCCCACCCCGGCACCCACAGTACTACACCTGAATACTCCCCAATTTCTATCCCCACCGCAAAATAGCCTTCTCCACGGCACCACAGCCTTCGTGCTCCTCCCCTTTACATCGGCGCACTCGTCCACTGCAGCGCATCTGCCTAATCGACGACCTCGTATGCCGCACTGAAGCCGGTCCACCGTCGTCATCGTACATAGAGCCTCTTCCTCGGCATCGTCTTCCACGGTCTCGTATCTGCTTCTCGAAAGCCGGCGCCAAGCACAGAAGTACCACCGTCGTGGACAATGAACTGACTCCCGTTGCCGACCATGACTCACAGAGGCCGCCGCGACCATCGTTCTCATCCTCGATTGGTAATGTGTGTATTCAATCACTTAGCAGTACATGTGTAGTTCCAATTTTGTTCATACCTACCCTTCAAATTTCGTGGGTGCTATTGTTCCCGTAAAAGTAATTGGTTATAGCCTCCATTGTCCAATAGAATATCAGCTTGTAATTGTGCGTCGCTCCTATATCGCGCTGTAATAGTGCGTCGCTCCTATATTGCTCCTCCATGATGGAAAGGTTTTTAGAACTAGCAAAATGCCCATGCGTTGCACACATCAAGATGCATTAGTATGAGTAGTTTATCTTGCTGGAGATGCTCTAACATGGCAGACGAGTGCTTTAATGTTGCCCACAAGATGCGCGAGTATTACTAGTAGTATATTTTTCTTGCCATGTTGAGATTTCAAAACCATGAGTGAGAACATGCAGAGGAGTAATGAAGATCAAACATGGGATATTCAGGACATCTTCAAGGAGCGTGGCAAGTTAAAGAGAAGTTGTACCGAACCTGTAAAATGAGCTTTGGTAAGTAACACCCTTTCAATTACTTCCGTGTAGCCTCGTGTTCTTCGATGTGTATATGTTGTAGTTTCTGTTTCTCTTAAGCGTGGTGTTCTTCGATGTGTAATAAGAAGAGTCTTAATCGTCCTAATGCTTTCGTTTTTAGCTTGATGTAGGAAGTGGGTGTTCTCACCTTGTAGTCTGTTTTTATTTATTTATTCCTTTTGAATTCACTTCTCCGAGTTCTGTTTATCTGGCTTCTACTAAATGGATCTACGTTGCTCTGAGTATTAATCTAGAAAAAAAGTAACTTCATGTCAGGATGCAGTTCCTGCAAGGAGGGAAGTATGGTCAACCTCGAGATCATGTTTCCAAAATGAGGCTGGATTACACACAAGGTGCCAGTTCCCTAATGATGCTGGATTACACACAAGCCAGGTGGAGTCGTTAGCTGTTCGTGTCCTCGTGGCATTAGTAAAGGTTGAAAGAAAGCGTGCAACAGCCCTTGAGAATGTAGTTGAGTTCCTGAAGAAGCGAAAAGAGCAATCATATGCTCTCTTCACCCAAGCCAAAGAAGAGATGGAAGAAGCCAGAAATAAGCTAGCAGAGGCAGAGCAGGCTAGGCATCTCCTGCTATCTAAAACAGTTGTCAATACAAAATTTCCTTCATAATAGCTAGGTTCAAATGTTTATCCAGTCAGCAGCCTGTTGTAATGTCCGTGCATCTACTGATGTGGTACAAAATGTTTTTTTTTGATTCATATAATAACAGCAATTACTTTCCAAACAATAACAGACAAAGCATTGGACATGGTATAGTTCACGCGCAATCCCGACATTCCAAGTTCAACTTCCACATCAAACTCGTGTTCACAGATATCTGCACATTCATACATAATGTCCACAACCATGATTCACTTCAAAGCCAAAAAAAATGTGAGGAGAGTTATAAATAAAGAAAATCCTCTACTAGTTCCTGCTACCAGTGCGACCACAGCAAGTCAAGACCATGCGTAAATTAATTATATTATAGTCATTTTTTGTGTTCTAAAATGCCTGCCGGCTCGCGGAAGGATGTGTTGCCGGCACACGGGCAGATTCAATGAAGGCAGGCGGGGCAGTCTTAAGCTGGTTGCACGCGGCGAGGAGGCGTCCTCAGCCGGGCCTACAGCGAGTGCGGCCCTCTTGGCCGGCGCACCGGTTCAATGCCTGCTCTATGAGAGGTCGCGTCCGTGTTAGAGCAATCACTCCCTCCAGTCCTTCTTTGTTTGGGTGTTACAAAATCTCGTTTTCCATTCACATTTTAGTGGTAGGAGTTGTGCGTGTGTGTCTATGAGAGAGAGAGAGAGGAGACGGTAGTCGGGGTTGTTTGATCGATAAACAAATGAATAATGTCAATCTGGGATGGAGACGAAAAGGAGACCGCAACAAATGTTGTGTCTACAAGAGATATAGAGAGAGTAATTTTAGTGGTATGAGTCATATGTAGAGACATATAGGGTGTGTGAGAGAATCCCATAGAGAGAAAGACAAAGTGAAAGACGAGTGGAGACTGTGTGTTTGGCGGTGAAAAAGAAAGCTTAGGTACCGAGTGATACCAGAGAACAGTAGAGACGTGAGAGATAATGAAAACCGTGTAATTTATAATGATAGGGAGAGTGTGACACTTCTCAAGGGAGACGTCGAGAGACCATGT
Organism: Triticum dicoccoides; assembly: GCF_002162155.2. Classification (NCBI taxonomy): domain Eukaryota; kingdom Viridiplantae; phylum Streptophyta; class Magnoliopsida; order Poales; family Poaceae; genus Triticum; species Triticum dicoccoides. The sequence goes on along the minus strand of NC_041388.1, from coordinate 449,955,406 downwards.
TTGCGAGGATAGGAGCAACATGAAGTGAGCGTGCGGGTGAGCTGGAGAAAAGAGAGTGATAGCTACCTGAAGGAGCATGCATGCGAGAGAGATGGGCGTGAAAGGAGTGAACAAAAAAGGGATTCAAATATTTGAATTCGAGATGATGATACATGTAATCCATACTCGAACCAAAATTGATCTATCAAACATGCATACTCATATGAATTCACGCACATCTATGTTATTTAATATGTAGATATTACTGATCCGTACATTTTAGTAGAACATAATTTGGTTAAATTTTTTCGAATTCAACCTTAAGATTTCGAGAACGTTGTATTTATAGATCATATTATACATATAAAGGAGCAGAATTCTTTGTTGTGCTTTTGAAAGTATATATATATAAATGATGTATATAGAATGTAATTCCAATTGAAAATGGATCCCGCCCGAAAAAATAGAATACAAACGGGATTCGAATTGAGTTGGCACGGTAAACTTGCACTCTGCAAAATTTGAACGAAGCGGGGAAATTCGCAGTAACCGCCCGAAACCAAAATTTGCGAGATGGAAATCACTACTGCCTATCCCTGCCACGCAAAGCCTATATGATGGATTTATCTAGGTTTTGGTAGGGTAGGTTTGTAATTTCACCCAAACGTGACATAACCGCCTCTCACCCGGATTCATACACGGTGGGCACCAAAACACAGTGTGTCCTCGTCCGAAATGGACTCCCTCCCCGATTCATATTCATACATGATCGGCGCCAAAAATAAACTCTTGTTGGCAAATATTCGGTGTATGTGAGATTACCGTCCTATCCTCGACCGACTAGTGTTGCTGTGATGTAGTAGAAATTAGAAACGGGGGCTAAGTTTGTAAATTTCCTCGCATTTGAGACAAGCGCACCCTGAATACATGGTTCCACCCTTCCTCTCTACCTCCATTTTCCCCATTCGTACTCCATGGGCGCCAAAACACCCTCTCCACCCCACCCTCCTCCATCCGCCGCCGTCCGCCGCCCGATCCACCACCGTCCTCCTCCACCATGCCGGAGCTGATACCCCGACGCCGCCGTCCATTACAAGAGATCGACCTCTCTCATCCACGGCTTCGGACCGGGATCCTTGCATCCCGTCCTCTCGCTTCATCCCCGCCGTCGTCCACCTTGCCGGCGCTGCTCCTACGACCGTCTCGTCCACCGCGCCCCGCCGCCACCGTCTACTCTCCTAGATCTGCTTCCACGCCACCGACAGCCATCGCTACCGCAGCACCGTCAAATTCTCAGCAGATGCCTACACGGCGTCGCACCAGAGGCGGTACTCTTTCGTATCTGCTCAACTTATTTATTGCAGCAAGAAAATAGATCGCCACTGCTTTACTCTAATTTCTTGTCTTGGTTGCGAAGTTGCCTTTGTCCGGTTTGCACCTTCAGATCCGCCATGGCACGCTCAACACCATACTCGCAATGCTTATGGTTTTACCCTTTTGTATTCCACACTAGTTAAATCACAGTAGACTAAATTTCAAAATTGGGTAAGTCAATTTTTCAGATCTTGCCGGAGTTCGCCGGTGCGATCAAAGGGGCTCGGGTGGTTGTGGGGCCTCACCGAACGAAGAAAACTCGACGCGGGTGGGGTTGGGGCTGGGGGTGGCGGAGGAACACAGGCGGTGGGGGCCGGTGGTCCGGCCGGCGGCCCGTGCGGTGTTCTGTATGGGAAGAATTACAGACGAGGAATAAGAAGGGTTAGGAGACGTAGGATCTTGATCCAACCGCCTGAGATGGTCGAGAGACAGCTAGGAGTTGCATTCTTAATGCGCTCTTGTTCATCATGTGTGGGCACTATGCAACCAACATTTTATTATCCAAAATCTGCTTGCTCTTCTTTACCATGTTCCTCTTCCGTTCTTCTTTAATATGTACTCTCTCCGTTCCTAAATACAAGTCTTTGTATAGATTCCACCATGGACTACATATGGAGAAAAATGAGTGAATCTACACTCTAAAATGTACCTGGATACATTTGTATGTGATCCATAGTGGAAATCTCTACCAAGACTTATATTTTGGAACGGAGGGAGTATGATAGTAGTACAGTATGTTCCTTGTACTAAAGATGAGCAGGGACATTTGCAGTGTAGAGGTCTATACGGTCGGTTGTGATGGACACTTTGAGCCTCTTTGATTCGTAGGATCTTGTAAACATAGGAATATGATTTGTAGTGGCCTGCCCACTTGTATCCTACAAGAATAGCAAGGAAATGCGGGGAGCTGTGTCGCCTTTGAGAGTTACATTGATATTAACAGTACCGCACCTTCACTTGAAGAGAGCTTGCCACGACCGGGTTTTCCAGACATAAATTTCCAGAAAAGACCGTCATGCTCATCAGCCCCAGGATTACTGTTAGCTGATGAGGCTCCAACTTGATACAGAAATTCCAAGCAAAATACAACATATGTAGTACAAGACCATTCTGGCCTGTGAGTACAACAATTGGGTTACTAGTGGGTGATGGCGGAAGCGGTTTGTGAGACATCAGTGTCTATGGGACTCCATTTCCCACGGGAACAGCTGACCAGGTTAACTCCTATCTTCGCGAGGCTGCTATCACCGTTTGCTTAGTTTCCGGGGCTGTCACCGCAACGCTCCTCTCCATGCAGAAATCTGGCCAAGACAATAGCCAGGGACAAGCCAGTGAGTACTTTCAATGTACTAGCAAACATTATGAACTCTGGGATAATATAATTGATAATCATGCACTGAAATATTCTATGATCACATCGTCAGTCACAAATAAAATATCTTTTATGCATGCAAGCAGGTTATGTATATGCAACATGAATAAGCAATAATTGAGTGGGAAATAAAATGCCGCAGTCGGGCGTCTGTGCGACACCACATAAAGGGCTTTAGAAGAAATGCCACAGTCGGGCGTCTGAGCGACACCACATAAAGGGCTTAAAAATAAATGCCACAGTCGGGCGTCTA
>NC_041388.1:449944656-449952199 GCF_002162155.2 Triticum dicoccoides | reverse complement strand
TCTGAGCGACACCACATAAAGGGCTTTAAAAGAAATGCCACAGTCGGGCGTCTGAGCGACACCACATAAAGGGCTTTAAAAGAAATGCCACAGTCGGGCATCTGAGCGACACCACATAAAGGGCTTTAAAAGAAATGCCACAGTCGGGCGTCTGAGCGACACCACATAAAGGGCTTTAAAAGAAATGCCACAGTCGGGCGTCTGAGCGACACCACATAAAGGGCTTTAAAAGAAATGCCACCGTCGGGCGTCTGAGCGACACCACATAAAGGGCTTACAATATAAATAATCACAATGAATAACCAGGAGGTAGAACCGTCCAGGGATACTCGATAATATAAATAATGCAACGGGTTAGTCCATCACAAGATAATAATCATAATCTTCACAAGTCACAAGTCACGGTCCAAGTTCTGGTGTAACAATCTCTCCTCCGAAGACCGACACTAAGACCAACACTTGACCCATCCCAGACTGTAATCCTTAACCATGGACACGGCTATTCGAACAGGTTTTAACCTCTGCAGAGGGTGTACTCTTTACCCACGAGTAACGGATTCCTTTAGTCCATCGGGACTAATTCCGTCTACGGTCTTTTAGTTGAAAACACGCCTAACTTGCACACACCAGCTTAACTCATCGGTGTCTGGAATCACCCACGACACTTGTTAAGAAAAACTCTAAGTGGGGAGGCTACAACCTCGCGTAGCATGGGATCAAATTTATATCACGCGCTCTAAGGGGTGGCCTCCCCGCTCGGTCCCAACCGGAAACACCCATGCCCCCGGACCAGGTGGCATGCCTACCGGCTACAACCAATATCTTCCACCATGGCCTCTCTGTACGGTGTGTGCTTGAAAGGGGTTGACGAATTACTCAACCATACCCTACCTGCGGCAGGGACAAGTGGTAGTACATAGCAAGTATGGGGGTTACTGGAAACAAGACTCGGTCTACGGTCGACTCAGGAGGTTTATAAGTTCCCTGCATGACATGTAGACAAATATATTTCAATCAACAAAATCACCACTCAATATACCTTACCATGCCATACCGGACATAACCGTCCCGACGGGGACCGGCGACAAGCTCACGCCTACCCAAGGCTGAGGCTTTCCCGGATTCCTTTCCGGCATGCATGCAAGGCACATGAGGATGATTACCATCACGATTATATTCATTTCCAACAGCAAGGAAATCACTAATATGCTTCCATGCAAATGATCATGTCACGTGAAATAATAAGTCCTCTGAAATAAGGTGGTGTTATAAACGTGTCAAATAACACACCAAAAACATTATGCCAGGGTTCAGAATGCTTGCCTTTAATGGTGTGGAGAGGTGGGGGTGCTCTCCAAATTTTTTGAAAGTTTCTTCTCTCTCCCCAAAATCCTATTTTAAAATATATTTGAATTAACACACATTTCAAAAACAATACAAAAAAGTTGTTTGGAAAATTTTCAAATAAATCTTAAAATAAACTAGACAATATTTGAGAGATGTAGGAAAAAGAATTAATTCATTTGGAGTTATATTTAAAAATTTATGGGCAGTCAAAGTTGTGGTCAAAATCTGTTATTTAAAAATAAAACAGAAAAGAAAAGGTTTCGGAGGGGAATACGCTTTTGGAGCGGGGAAAACGTACTGGGGGGATTTACGCCTTCACTTAAACACGTGGACAGCGCGGTGAGACACTGACAGTGGGTCCAGGAAGTCCCACTAGTCAGGTTTGACTAGTCTCTCTTTCCCCCTCCTTCCCCTGTCCCGAGCGGAGGCGGAGCTCAGGCGATCGTCGCCGGCGACTGGCGGCTCCGTTCGAGAAACCGAAGTCATCCACGGGCTCAGGGGGTCGAGGCGGTCCCGCCGGTGGGTGTTACGGTCTCGGGGGTGGACGGGGTCGTCGGCGGTGAGCTTCGCGGCGGACGGAGAGCTTCGGGAGCAAGGTGATATTTCTCCCGCGGTGTGTCCCGATCAAAATCGAGTAGTGGGAATGGCTCACAGGAAGATGAGGAAGCTCTTGGTGGAGAGAACGGAGAGTGGGAGGCCCTGGTGGTGCCGAATTGGCCGGGGCAGTGGCGGCGGCTGCAGTTGCCGGAGATGAGGAAGGAGACCTCCCCGGATCGATTGGCTGCCACGGGAGAACTAGGGGAGCATTCTAAGGTTGCCTGTGTGCTTGAATGGGTTCGGGGTCTCCTTTTATAGCTCGTCGAGGTCGGTTCTGCGGCGGCCGTGGATAAGCCCTCCGGCGAACCGCCTCTCTGTAGCTAGGGCGACGTGGCGTGGCTGGGGATGACGACAGGAGCTAGCGGATGAGTGGGCACTGCTCCAGGGGCGAGCTGGCGAGCGGAGGAAGGTTCGGCGGCGCCGACATGAGCAGAGGCTGTCGGACGGCGGCGGCTAGCTCTTGGCCTGCCGGGTGTGGCGAGGGGCGGCTTGGCGCGTAGCGGTGAGAAGGGGAGTGCATGGTGTGGTGCTGCAGAGCGGGCCAAAACCGTGGGGGCCAGCGTGTCGGCTCGGTGCACATGCGTGCCAAACGCACGCTCTACTCGCGCTCCGGGCATGCATGGGACGTGCTCGACGTAATGCCAGAGCATGCTAGAGGTCGCGGTTGAGGCTGGGAAGAAACAGGACTAGGTTAGGGTTAGATAGAGGTTGAATGGGCATGGTGGTTAGGTCAGGTGGCCAAGTTCACAATTTAAACTTGAATCCATGCCAAATCTGGCTATGCACTCAGAGTGTTCGACAAAATGCTAGGGGCACTTAGGCAGGTCTTGGAGTGGCCAAAAACTCCAGATGGTGGTCTCTTTAGATGTACAAGAGGGTGGTGAGGTTAGTTTGCCAAAAGCAGAAACTTGCTAGTGCAAGTTTTGCAAAACTACAATTCTGGACAGGAAATAAATGACATTATTTCATGAACCAAAAATATGCCAATGGGTGCATGCTCCTGGACTTAGAGGTTTGGTAGGGCTGTCTACAAGTGGGAGAAAGCACAAGATCTTTGGAGCAAAATTAGATAAGGTTGCAGTAGAAATCACAAGGCTGGACCAGAATGGAAAATGAGGTTGATTCTCAAATTTTTGAAAGAACAGTACTAGGTTTTTGCATAAACTTGAATCATATGCTCTTACCAATATCCCATAATTTTGGTGGAGGCTAGAAAGAATTATTTAAATGGGTTGTAGTGCAAATTGCACTCTGGACCAGAGAAGGAAAATTGAGTGTAGAGCTCAAAATATTACATGAACAAAAGATAGTTTTGTACAAAAATGATTTAAAAACATCACATGACATCTCCAAATTTTTGTGGGAATTTTAAGTGAATCTATCAAATGGTTGTAGTTCAAATATGGCCATTTAACCTTGAAAAACCATTTTTCAGGAAAATAAAGATCAAGCAATTTAATTAGGTAATTAGTTATATTAAATAAGGGAAAGTTTCTCTTGAGATTAAATAAGTCCAATGACATATTTGAAAGGTTTTCACTTTGGGGAAAAACTCCATAATAACAAGGGAGAAAATGATTTAAAAATCAAAATGGAGCTCAGAAATCAAAGTTTTAATTCCTGGCAAAAAAATTTAATGTATTAAAACAAGGCCAAAATTTTGGGGTGTCACAACACTACCCCCCTTAAGAAAAATCTCATCCTCGAGATTTGTTAAAAGCTGTTTTAAGAAGAACAATAAGCAGTAAAAATGTGGCTACAGTGAGAGGGCAATAAGTGGTGAAAAACCACAGTGTGAATACTGGAGCTGCGTGGAAAAGTCTAGGGCTCGGGACAAAAACGTGAGATTTCTATGCTGGATATAAATTTAATAATTTCTAAATTTAAATATACGCTGGTCGTACCCGAGAGCACAGTGCTCTCTGGCCGACAGGTGGACCCAGGGCCCACTGTCAGCCTCTTCTTCTCCCTCTGGATCCCTCTTCTTCCTCTCTCCCGCGCGCTTTCTCCACCGGCGACGCCTAGCGCGTAGGGCATCTAGGCCGTACTGCGGTAGTGCGCGGCGTGCTAGCTGCCGGTGCAGCGTGCACTCACCTCGCGGGCCAGCGCGCTGTCAGCACTGCTCGCGGATTCGTCTCTGATCACCGGCGATCGGCGACGAGCGGCGTTGGTGGACTTCGCACACCGTACACCGAGCTCAAGCTATAAAAACGGTCGAGGTGTCCCTCTCTTCTTCCTCACACCCGGCCTCACTTCTCCTCCTTCTTCTTTCTCCATTACTGCTTACAAAAGCTCGGGTTAGGCTCTAATGGCGGAGGCGATGCCGGACTGGTTTGCGATCCTGATATTTGGAGGGCTGGCGACACTGTTGGGGCTCTCCGTGCTCCTGTGCGCGATGATCCTCGACGATCGTCGCGACGCTGCTGCTCGGGTGTTGGCTCTCCGCGGTGGTGGTGATTACGAGGAGTAGATGGGGTGTGCCGGGTGCTAACCGTTGTTAGGGGGTGATTAGCTGGATGCAACACTGTTGCAAAGTTTTGAAAACAGTGTACGCGCTCGAATGATTATGGTTGTGAGGCTGCTGCCATGGTGCTGTGTGAAATTAATAAATCCACGCCGTGAGAAAGTGTAGATGTAGTAACTCAGGGAATAGAAATCTTACTCCAGGATTTTGCGAGAGAAAAACAGTTAATTTTTAATAGAGCATAAACCACAACAAAAACTACGCACATAAATAGAAGCCAAATAATTGACTCGTCGCACAAACTCAGGGTATCACGCATAAGTCACACACATAAATAAATGTTGCAATAATGAACACCGCAGCGATGTTCTAAAATGGAAACGGCAACTGGACGGGGTCCCTAGAAAACATCTCTGGTACTGGGATACACTCCTCTTCTATCTGGGGAAGTGGATTGACCAGTCGATGTACGTGTCTCTCTTGGTCGGGCCTTAGTGCTCTGCCGATGGCGATCTGAGGATTTAAATCTGCGAGGCTCTGAAGATAACCCATCACACGTTGGGTTAAATGCTCTTGAGCGATGACGTACTGGACAAGGTTGGCCAGGACTGGGTCTCTTTCAATTCGTCCACCGGGAAAAGATGTCACTCCTCCGGGCGCTGCACGGCTTGGAAAGTAATAATACCCTCGTTCGCTGGCATAGGGTACCGCGAATCGAAGGCGAGCAAGCGCTTCGTATGCAACAGCTTCTATGGCCATATGTGGGGTTGGCATAAATTTCCCCACGAAGGAGACTTCCGTTGGATCTTGGTTTCAGTTTACGGGAGGGATGTGCACTGCTGCCCAATATCTCGAGGTGGAAGGGGTAATTCTTGATTTGAACAGCTTGTACTGGGGTGGCTGGGTAGCGCCCATGGTACTGCAGGTAAAATCCCGCAATATCTTGACAAAACTACCTGGGGTTGCATCTGGGGTTCTTAGATAAATGCTAGGGCTCGGCATGGCTAGGAAATGGTTGTGAGGGTGGTGCACAAGGTGAGAGGTGCTTGGCAAGGTCACGCGGTGGCCTTTTTATAGCAACGGAGTTGGGTCATTTTACCGAGGTGAATGGTAAAGAAAAGTTTTAGCTCTGTTCCAAGGGTCGAGGTCAAGCCACAGATTCACACATTTCACTATAGTGATGTGTTACTGTGGGGTTGACGGGGTGATTTTTGGTAACTGTGTCCGGGATAGAAATCTTATACTGCATACTGGCGTATCCAGGCAAGGCTACTATTAAAACAGAGGCACGACAACAGGCGGTATTAAATTACAAGTCCACACGATTACAAAGCGAGGGTATACTGGGACTCAATACGACTCGGGTGACTTAGTCTACCTCGTTTACATCCAAGCGGGCGTGCCTTGAGGCTCCTCCACGGGTCTCGTCGTCGGAATTAGCTGGAGTGGGTTGAGGGGCTGCAGGTTCGGGGTAGCGATGAGGACCATCTCGGGGATTGTTGGCCACAATCCCGTTGGAGTGCGCTCCCAATATGCGACGAAGCACTTTTGGGGTTATCGCAGCACCTTGGCCGATGGCTGGGGCAGATCTCAGGGACTCGATCGGGTGTCCAAACAGCACGACTGGGTTGTCGGTGTTGGGCTCGTTTTCTTCTCTCGCCGGGGCTCGACGAACCAGCTCTCCACGAGCTGCGATTAGATCAATAGTGATTTGATCGCACAGTTCCTCTAGTGCACTTACATAGCGCACTAGGTGCAACAATGCAGGATCTGTCTCGTGATCTCCGTTGGCAACTTGGGGTGGTCTACCATACCCTTCACATCTGGGGTAGAAGTGGAACGAGCGACAGTTAACTCTAGGCGACAAGTGCCGGAGATGAACTATGGTCTCTCGAGCAGCTAGTTGGATGGCTTGAAGCTCAAAGGAAGTTGTCCTTCCGATGAACCTGTAGGGGCGCTCGGGCTCTAGACCCCTACCGTAGATGTGTACAGTGGCCCAGAATTGACGGCTCTCACCGCTCATGGGTCCTTGGTACACAACATATTCTGGGGGCTCTTCTAACGCATAGGCACGACGAGTGAGGTTTGCGAGTATGGTCACAAAGCCTCCAAGGTTGGTTGCTGTGGTCTCATTGTGCACGACAGGGCCAGGCATTGTGGCTCGGTTTGGGGTAGAGGCTGTGCTGTGCTGTGTTTGGGCTAGCGTGCCCCTTTTTATAGGGAAAAGGGGACGGAGTCTTCCGTTGCACGCTTGCGAGAAAGGACTATTTAAGATTCGATCACTAGCGCATGAGCAACAGGTTAGGTTGATAGGTTGGGCACCGACTGCCAAAAAGTGTTGGGTCACTGTGTGGCTATCTTGCACGAGAAGCTTGGCTGGGGTGTGGTTATGGTTTGGTGGGTTGGTTTGCCTAGACCCGGCTAAGATAGGATTAGCCAATGGTCAGCCTGGCTCTGATACCAAGTCTGCCACGACCGGGTTTTCCAGACATAAATTTCCAGAAAAGACCGTCGTGCTCATCAGCCCCAGGATTACTGTTAGCTGATGAGGCTCCAACTTGATACAGAAATTCCAAGCAAAATACAACATATGTAGTACAAGACCATTCTGGCCTGTGAGTACAACAATTGGTTACTAGTGGGTGATGGCGGAAGCGGTTTGTGAGACATCAGTGTCTATGGGACTCCATTTCCCACGGGAACAGCTGACCAGGTTAACTCCTATCTTCGCGAGGCTCCTATCACCGTTTGCTTAGTTTCCGGGGCTGTCACCGCAACGCTCCTCTCCATGCAGAAATCTGGCCAAGACAATAGCCAGGTACAAGCCAGTGAGTACTTTGAATGTACTCGCAAACATTATGAACTCTGGGATAATATAATTGATAATCATGCACTGAAATATTCTATGATCACATCGTCAGTCACAAATAAAATATCTTTTATGCATGCAAGCAGGTTATTTATATGCAACATGAATAAGCAATAATTGAGTGGGAAATAAAATGCCGCAGTCGGGCGTCTGTGCGACACCACATAAAGGGCTTTAGAAGAAATGCCACAGTCGGGCGTCTGAGCGACACCACATAAAGGGCTTAAAAAGAAATGCCACAGTCGGGCGTCTAAGCGACACCACAT
>NC_041388.1:449928084-449944401 GCF_002162155.2 Triticum dicoccoides | reverse complement strand
AGTCGGGCGTCTGAGCGACACCACATAAAGGGCTTTAAAAGAAATGCCACAGTCGAGCGTCTGAGCGACACCACATAAAGGGCTTTAAAAGAAATGCCACAGTCGGGCGTCTGAGCGACACCACATAAAGGGCTTACAAGATAAATAATCACAATGAATAACCAGGAGGTAGAACCGTCCAGGGATACTCGATAATATAAATAATGCAACGGGTTAGTCCATCACAAGATAATAATCATAATCTTCACAAGTCACAAGTCACAATTCACGGCCCAAGTTCTGGTGTAACAATCTCTCCTCTGAAGACCGACACTAAGACCAACACTTGACCCATCCCAGACTGTAATCCTTAACCGTGGACACGGCTATTCGAACAGGTTTTAACCTCTGCAGAGGGTGTACTCTTTACCCACGAGTAACAGATTCCTTGAGTCCATCGGGACTAATTCCGTCTACGGTCTTTTAGTTGAAAACACGCCTAACTTGCACACACCAGCTTAACTCATCGGTGTCTGGAATCACCCACGACACTTGTTAAGCAAAACTCTAAGTGGGGAGGCTACAACCTCGCGTAGCATGGGATCAAATTTATATCGCGCGCTCTAAGGGGTGGCCTCCCCTCTCGGTCCCAACCGAAAACACCCATGCCCCCGGACCAGGTGGCATGCCTACCGGCTACAACCGATATCTTCCACCATGGCCTCTCTGTATGGTGTGTGCTTGAAAGGGGTTGACGACTTACTGAACCATACCCTACCTTGCGGCAGGGACAAGTGGTAGTACATAGCTAGTATGGGGGTTACAGGAAACAAGACTCGGTCTACGGTCGACTCAGGAGGTTTATAAGTTCCCTGCATGACATGTAGACAAATATATTTCAATCAACAAAATCACCACTCAATATACCTTAGCATGCCATACCGGACATAACCGTCCCGACGGGGACCGGCGACAAGCTCACGCCTACCCAAGGCCGAGGCTTTCCCGGATTCCTTTCCGGCATGCATGCAAGGCACATGAGGATGATTACCATCATGATTATATTCATTTCCAACAGCAAGGAAATCACTAATATGCTTCCATGCAAATGATCATGTCACATGAAATAACAAGTCCTCTGAAATAAGGTGGTGTTATAAACGTGTCAAATAACACACCAAAAACATTATGCCAGGGTTCAGAATGCTTGCCTTTAATGGTGTGGAGAGGTGGGGGTGCTCTCCAAAATTTTTGAAAGTTTCTTCTCTCTCCCCAAAATCCTATTTTAAAATATATTTGAATTAACACACATTTCAAAAAAAGTACAAAAAAGTTGTTTGGAAAATTTTCAAATAAATCTTAAAATAAACTAGACAATATTTGAGAGATGTAGGAAAAAGAATTAATTCATTTGGAGTTATATTTAAAAAGTTATGGGCAGTCAAAGTTGTGGTCAAAATCTGTTATTTAAAAATAAAACAGAAAAGAAAATGTTTCGGAGGGGAATACGCTTTCGGAGCGGGGAAAACGTACTGGGGGGATTTACACCTTCACTTAAACACGTGGACGGCGTGGTGAGACACTGACAGTGGGTCCAGGAAGTCCCACTAGTCAGGTTTGACTAGTCTCTCTTTCCCCCTCCTTCCCCTGTCCCGAGCGGAGGCGGAGCTCAGGCGATCGTCGCCGACGACTGGCGGCTCCGTTCGAGAAACCGAAGTCATCCATGGGCTCAGGGGGTCGAGGCGGTCCCGCCGGTGGGTGTTACGGTCTCGGGGGTGGACGGGGTCGTCGGCGGTGAGCTTCGCGGCAGACGGAGAGCTTCGGGAGCAAGGTGATATTTCTCCCGCGGTGTGTCCCGATCAAAATCGAGTAGTGGGAATGGCTCACGGGAAGATGAGGAAGCTCTTGGTGGAGAGAACGGAGAGTGGGAGGCCCTGGTGGTGCCGAATTGGCTGGGGCAGTGGCGGCGGCTGCAGTTGCCGGAGATGAGGAAGGAGACCTCCCCGGATCGATTGGCTGCCACGGGAGAACTAGGGGAGCATTCTAAGGTTGCCTGTGTGCTTGAATGGGTTCGGGGCCTCCTTTTATAGCTCGTCGAGGTCGGTTCCGCGGTGGCCGTGGATAAGCCCTCCGGCGAACCGCCTCTCTGTAGCTAGGGCGACGTGGCGTGGCTGGGGATGACGACAGGAGCTAGCGGACGAGTGGGCACTGCTCCAGGGGCGAGCTGGCGAGCGGAGGAAGGTTCGGCGGCGCCGACATGAGCAGAGGCTGTCGGGCGGCGGCGGCTAGCTCTTGGCCTGCCGGGCGTGGCGAGGGGCGGCTTGGCGCGTAGCGGTGAGAAGGGGAGTGCGTGGCGTGGTGCTGCAGAGCGGGCCAAAACCGTGGGGGCCAGCGTGTCGGCTCGGCGCACGTGCGTGCCAAACGCACGCTCTGCTCGCGCTCCGGGCGTGCACGGGACGTGCTCGACGTAATGCCAGAGCATGCTAGAGGTCGCGGTTGAGGCTGGGAAGAAACAGGACTAGGTTAGGGTTAGATAGAGGTTGAGTGGGCATGGTGGTTAGGTCAGGTGGCCAAGTTCACAATGTAAACTTGAATCCATGCCAAATCTGGCTATGCACTCAGAGTGTTCGACAAAATGCTAGGGGCACTTAGGCAGGTCTTGGAGTGGCCAAAAACTCCAGATGGTGGTCTCTTTATATGTACAAGAGGGTGGTGAGGTTAGTTTGCCAAAAGCAGAAACTTGCTAGTGCAAGTTTTGCAAAACTACAATTTTGGACAGGAAACAAATGACATTATTTCATGAACCAAAAATATGCCAATGGGTGCATGCTCCTGGACTTAGATGTTTGGTAGGGCTGTCTACAAGTGGGAGAAAGCACAAGATCTTTGGAGCAAAATTAGATAAGGTTGCAGTAGAAATCACAAGGCTGGACCAGAATGGAAAATGAGGTTGATTCACTCAAATTTTTCAAAGAACAGTACTAGGTTTTTGCATAAAGTTGAATCATATGCTCTTACCAATATCCCATAATTTTGGTCGAGGCTAGAAAGAATTATTTAAATGGGTTGTAGTGCAAATTGCACTCTGGACCAGAGAAGGAAAGTTGAGTGTAGAGCTCAAAATATTACATGAACAAAAGATATTTTTGTACAAAAGTGATTTAAAAACATCACATGACATCTCCAAATTTTTGTGGGAATTTTAAGTGAATCTATCAAATGGTTGTAGTTCAAATATGGCCATTTAACCTTGAAAAACCATTTTTCAGGAAAATAAAGATCAAGAAATTTAATTAGGTAATTAGTTATATTAAATAAGGGAAAGTTTCTCTTGAGATTAAATAAGTCCAATGACATATTTGAAAGGTTTTCACTTTGGGGAAAAACTCCATAATAACAAGGGAGAAAATGATTTAAAAATCAAAATGGAGCTCAGAAATCAAAGTTTTAATTCCTGGCAAAAAAATTTAATGTATTAAAACAAGGCCAAAATTTTGGGGTGTCATAGAGCTGGTATCCGAAGCCTTTCTAGCCGTACCGGCAATACTAGCACATATATTCCAGCAAGTTCCACTTTGCTGATTTTACTCTGAGGCTTAAGGTTTTCCCATTATATCTACACTATGATCTGTGTAGCTGCTTTGTGTCGCACTAGCAGCAGTCCACTCTTGAAGCTAAACACTACAATGACTTACAAAATTGTCACCAAGGCATTGAGTGCCATTCTGGATGCAATGAAACTCATACGCTCCTCACCTGTTGATTCTTGTTCAGAATATCATCCTAATGACTATTCTAACCTCGAGGAGTCAAAGGCAGATGGCCTGTCCTGTTCACCCATCAAGGTGCATGTTCTAATTTGGCAATTTTTTGTTGATTGCGGGTATCTTGCATATGTTGTCTTGCATTTCTTCTACTTTGTTGCAACGCCATATGCTTTGTTTACTCATCATATATGTGGAGATGCCATGCCCATCCATTATCAATACATATTCGATCTGTCATCATACCATGTTTTTCCACTCAAATGTTGTTCTTGTGCATCAGACATCAATAAGGAAGAGGGTGATTGTCGAACCTGAAGGAGCACCAGCAAAGTCCTTGAAAAACGTGGTGGTGCCGGAGAAATCAGACAACACCCCCTTATATTGGTTGTACAACTAGTGACACAAAACGTAGGACCGACTCCACCAGACTGTACCCATACTTCACTGGCCACACCACTAGCCCCACCACACAGGACCTGCACTCCAGCAAAAGGTATACCGATTTCATTTGCCATAGCACCAGCTGTACCATAGAAAAATCCCACTCCAGCAAAAAGTACAGCAAGTCCACCGGCCGAAGACCTATCCCAACTGCAGAGACGGCCAATTCCTGCAGATTGGAACCCCATCCATTTATTCCCAGTTTAAAAGACAATGCTTTCAATGTTGTTAGGGACTACGTGCATATATTCCCATCATGGGAAGATTATTGTGAAGACAAACACCATTTTCACATCTTCCTGTCCAACTTATGTGTAAGTGCTATTATTCATGGCTATTATGTTCCTGTTTTCTGCTGATTGAACACATCAACGATTTACATTACATTGTTGTAACTAGGTGTAACGCCCTCGATGCGGCTATATCTCCCACGTGTCGAAGCACGACTTAGAGGCATAACCGCATTGAAAGCAATGTCGCAAGTGAGGTAATCTTCACACAACCCATGTAATACATAAGGGAAAAAGATACATAGTTGGCTTACAATCGCCACTTCACATAAATACATGAATAAAGCATTACATCAACCAAATACAATCAAGGTCCGACTACGGAACCAAAATAAAAGAAGAACCCCAAATGTGACAAAGGTCCCCGATCGACCCCAACTGGGCTCCTCTACTGATCGACTAGAACGAGACAACATAAAGGACAAGGTCTTCATCCAGCTCCTCCTGAGCTTGGTTGCGTCATCTGCACGGTCTCATCGGCACCTGCAAGCTGGTTTTGGAAGTATCTGTGAGCCACAGGG
Source organism: Triticum dicoccoides (assembly GCF_002162155.2). Classification (NCBI taxonomy): domain Eukaryota; kingdom Viridiplantae; phylum Streptophyta; class Magnoliopsida; order Poales; family Poaceae; genus Triticum; species Triticum dicoccoides. The sequence goes on along the minus strand of NC_041388.1, from coordinate 449,939,403 downwards.
ACTCAGCAATCTCGCACCCTCGTGATCAAGACTATTTAAGCTTATGGCTAAGGTAAAGGTATGAGGTGGAACTGCAGCAAGCGACTAGCAATATATGGTGGCTAACATACGCAAATGAGAGCGAGAAGAGAAGGCAAAGAACGATCGAGAAAGTATGATCAAGAAGTGATCCTAAACAACCTACGTCAAGCATAACTCCAACACCGTGTTCACTTCCCGGACTCCGCCGGAAAGAGACCATCACGGTTACACACGCGGATGATACATTTTAATTAACGTCAACTTCAGGTTTTCTACAACCGGACGTTAACAAATTCCCATCTGCCCATAACCGCGGGCACAGCTTTCGAAAGTTCAAAACCCTGTAGGGGTGTCCCAACTTATCCCATCACAAGCTCTCATGGTCAACGAAGGAGTAGACCTCCTCCCGAGACATTCCCATCAGACTCGGTATCCCGGTTCTTCAAGACATCCTTGACAATGGTAAAAGAAGTCCAGCAAGACCCCCCGATGCGCCGACATCCCGATAGGACCTGCACATATCTCGTTCTCAGGGCACATCAGATAAGCTAAGCGTATGGGAGCCAACGTAACCCAAGTTGCCAAGGGACGGCCCCGCACGGTGCTCTGGATTGGACCAACACTTAGACAAGTACTGGCCTGGGGGGGTTAAAATAAGATGACCCTCGGGATGTGCGACTCCCAAGGGAAAAAAGGCTAGGTGGCGAATGGTAAAACCAAGGTTGGTCCTTGCTGAAGGAGTTTTATTGAAAGCGAACTATCAAGGGGTTCCCATTATAACCCAACCGCGTAAGGAACGCAAAATCCGGGAACATAACACCGATATGACGGAAACTAGGGCGGCAAGAGTGGACAAAACACCAGGCAGAAGGCCGAGCCTTCCACCCTTTACCAAGTATATAGATGCATTAGTTAAATAAGATATATTGTGATATCCCAACAAGTAAACATGTTCCAACAAGGAACAACATCTCCATGTTCCAACAAGGAACAAACTTCAATCTTCACCTACAACTAACAACGCTATAAGAGGGGCTGAGCAAAGCGGTAACATAGCCAAACAACGGTTTGCTAGGAGAAGGTGGTTTAGAGGCTTGGTTCAACGATATGGGAGGCATGATAAGCAAGTGGTAGGTATCGCAGCATAGGCATAGCAAAAGAGCGAGCATCTAGCAAAGCAAAGATAGTAGTGATATCGAGGGTATGATCATCTTGCCTGAAATCCCGTAAGGAAGAAGAACGAGTCCACGAAGAAGACAAACGGACGTAGTCGAACGGTCCTCACAAACGCGACGTTACCGGAACCAACCCGAAGAAGCAAACACCGGAAAGAAGCACACAACATAGTAAACAACCAACACATGAACATGGTATGATATGCGGGATGCGGTATGCGATGCATATGCATGATTGGACAAGGAATGCATGAACCTGGCCTCAACTTGGAAAACCAAGTGTGCCACTGGAAAGATGAGATGAAATCGCTTGAAAACGATATGTAGATCAACGGAATCGGAGTTACAGTTTGGAAATGGCAAGCAATTCAAATATGGCACCGGTCTGCGATTTACAGCAAGTAGCCATCTAAATGCAACAAGTTAGACATGCTACATCACCCAAACATGGCATAAAAATACATGGCAGGGATGCATTCATGATGCTTAACAAAAGTCTAGCACTGAGCTACGGCCAATTCATCCATTAACAGGTTCAAACAAGCATGGCAAAAATGCATATGGTAAACAGATTTCAGACTTAAGTGAAATTAACACTTGTCTGGAATTTCAGATCAGATAGCACTCTTTGAAGCAACAAAACTACATGCTACAGGACCTGAACATGGCAAAGTAAAACATGGCATGGAGCTACTCAAAAAGCTTAACAAAAGTCCCTTAGTGACCTTGAGCCAAAAGGGATCAGAAAACACATTTGCAAGCATGCGAAACATAGCAAAAGCATAATCAGTTTTCAGACTTAGTGAAAACTGGCACATGCTGAAACATATCTCAAGAATACTCAAATAGGCATGTTTACGATCTCGATGCACTCACTATGGAGCATGTCATGATAATCTAAGCATACGCCCATCAAGAATACACAAAATTCAAGCTATACATGGCAAGAAAAATAACATAGCATGCACGGATCAACTACAACATCCTCGGCAAAATTGCTAACAAGTAGACAATCTGTCCAGATTCACAAAGTAGCAAAAGTAGAGCTCGATTGACTCAAGCTAGGTTGCTCCATAATTGCAAACAAAGACATGGATGGATAGAGCACTACAAGATTAATAAAACATCCTTATTGATCATCCTCAAAAGAGGCACGGATCACTAGGAAACGACATGAACATATGGCCATATGAGATAAACAGGTCAAGGACTTAGTGGAAATGCTAAGGCCCTGAAATCAGCATTACCAAGTGCCCCACTTGGCAAGCTTGTGCTAGTCACCACACACATCACAAAAATACATGGCTTGCACCTCTGGAAAGATGGCAAAACCCTTAACAAAACATATGTAGAGCTCATGGGCATATCATACACATAATAATCATGGCAAAAATGACAAATATCTAAATAGAGCAGCAGATCTGACAATTATCTCAAGTAGCACTCTTCTAACAGCATTTCGGGCATCAAGATGAACTCAAATGAAAATGATGCAACGGAATGAAATGATTTACTCTCTGAGACGAACATTTTGATATGCTATATGCCCAAAACGGAGTAGTATGCTAGGAGATACAGCAGGTCAAACATGCATACATAATGACATGAAACAGGGACTTAGCAGTTTTATGAAAAAAAAACAGAACGGACACAGGTGATCTAAAAGACGCCTGGGGCAGGGTTTACTAGGACCTCACCATGGGCCTTGGCCCAGAGCGCGGAGAGGAGCAGGCCAGCTGCTGGCCTTGGTGCTTCGTCCCATGCGGGGAGGAGGCAGAGGCGCTCGTCGTCCTCCTCGAGCACCCGCTCAAGCAGGACAGCGGGACGGCGGCGCCCACGATCAACGGCGGCGTAGCAGCGACTCCGGCAGGCGGGAACGGCGGGGATCTGCGGGAATGGACGGATCTAGAGGCGGGGGTGCCGGATCCGTGCCTGATGGAACTCCAAACGGCGGTGGAAGCAGATCACGGCGGCGGTGCGGTTCTTGTCGAACGGGAGAGACAGAGAGATGAGGACAGGGGAGATCGGGCCAGAGGAGGAGGAGCGAGACGGGGATGGGCGCGGTGACCGGTGGCCTGGTACAGACGGCGGACGGCGAGGCGGAGGACGGGCGGCGGCGTGCTCCGGTCGCCGGAGTTGGTCGCCGGCGACGGCGGTGGTGAAGATCCAGCAAGGCGGGTGCGGGCAGCGAGGTTACGGGCTCCCTCAGGCCCGGCGCGGCCCGGGGCGGGTCCGATCTGGGCTCCGAGGCCCGCGGCGGGAGGCGCGGTGGCGGAGGCCACGTGGCGGCGGATGATAGGGTGCGGGAGGCGGCTCGGCTGACGTGGCATCGCCTTATTCGTCGGAGTGAGGTGGCTGAGGGCGGCGGACATGTCCGACCGGTGGCGGAGATGCGTCCGGTGGCGCGAGGTAGAGGAAGACTAGGGTTTCGTCCGTGAGTTTGGAAGGGTTGCACATATATATAGGTAGAGGGAGCTAGGAGAATCCAAATGAGGTGCGGTTTTTGGCCACGCGATCGTGATCGAACGCTCTATATGATGGAGATGGTTTTGGTGGGTTTTGGGCCAAATTGGAAGGGTGTTGGGCTGCAACACACACGAGGCCTTTTTGGTCCCTCGGTTAACCGTTGGAGCATCAAACGAAGTCCAAATGGTACGAAACTTGACAGGCGGTCTACCGGTAGTAAACCAAGGCCGCATGGCAAGTCTCGGTCCAATCCTGAAATGTTTAATCACCACACACGAAAGGAAAGTAGAAATGACCACCGGAGGAGAACGGAGCGCCGTATTGCAAAACGAGCAACGGGAAAAATGCTCAGATGCAGGAGATGAACATGTATGCAAATGAAATGCACATGATGACATGATATGCAATGCTTGACACGCAAGCAATGACATGGCAACAACAACGAATAACTGGACGACACCTGGAACATCGGTCGCGGGGCGTTACAACACTCCACCACTACGAGAGGATCTCGTCCCGAGATCTAGAATGGCACCGGAGGGACAACGGAAAAAAGAAAGATAAGAAGTAAAACTAAGTTGCTTCTTTGACAAACGAGTAAAACCACGAACCTTGAAAAGGTTGAGCAAATTGAAAGAAAGAAAGCAACGGAGAAGAACAAAGTTGAAAACACTCTGGTAGGGAAGAGAAACAAGGAAGCCCAAATTCGAACAGCACTCCGGTTGAGAAAGGATGCAAGACTTGATAAGGCGAAAAGAACTTGAACAAAGGGGCACAACATTGCGGTTAAAAGGAATAAACTAAGACAAGAACACGATCCTGACAACAGAAGAAGAAGGGTTGAAGAGAGCAACATCACAATGCCTCCGGAACAAAAGAATAGAAGATAGATAATCGAAATAGGAGAAATGAGGAGAAAATGCCAACTTCTGCCAAAAAGATCTTGAGAAGGCATCCTTAGGAGAAGGGTCGAACGGAGTTGTTGCAAAACCAAACAACGAAAAGAATAAGCTTGATATGGTCTTATGGAATACATCTCAAGTCATGAGGTGACAACCTGCCACTCACAGGAAAAGAATTAGTATTGATATGAACAAGGAGACGAGAAAATATTTTACCGGGAGGATAGATGAAGAACTTGGGTCTTATATGAGCACCATAAATAGCAACAATCCTCAGGGACGGGTTTAGGTGAAATATAGCCCAAGATAGCTCCAACAACGAGATTGATGGATTTAAAATACCCCATTCATAACAACATGTGAGTTATGAAACATGAACTCAAATTATTAAGAATGACATAATACCATCTCCAATGATACGGAAGAAAGATTGAACTCCGTATTGCAAGATGAGAATGTTTGAGCTCCTTAGAAAAGAATCTCGATGAAAACTTTGAGAAGGGATTAAATCCTTGATGAATCCATCGTGTAGAACCTTCATGAAGAACTCCGGTAATAAAAGAATGATCATTCGAAAGGAAAGAGAAGTTGAAAACACAAGGTGAAACCTTGTAATGATTTAGATGGATCTCCGTGATAATTAGAGCTTGGAACTCCGGGAAGAAAAGATAAGATGAACAATTGAGATCAATAATTTTGATGAACCTCCGGAAGAGGGAATTAATCACTTGGATGAAACAAGAATAAGAATTATGTTATGCTTATCCTTCACCAATTAAATTGATAACAATCAATGGATTCGACATATTACTTATTCTCGTAGAAAAGATTACGATAGATATAGCGCCAACTTGAGAAGGTCTTCAAAAAAACCGCCGGTATAATTTTAAAGAACGAAAGAATTGATATAACAACGAATGACGAGAACTCTTGAATGAACCACCATAAGAATTGAAAACGATTGAAGAAAATATAAAGAAAACACCGGGAAGAATTTCAGAATGAATGACGATACTTGAGAGTATTTAGATACAAGTGAACGAAAAGATCCTGAACTGATTAGATGATATTTGCACGAAACACCGGTAAGATTTTAGAGAAAAAGAGCTGAAAGCTGAGAATGAAAAATATTTGAAAAGATGGGCTCCGGATAACAAATTGAGAAGACTCTTGAATTTGCTCCGGATAGTTGAAAAGAATTCTCACAATCCAAAAACAACTATGAGAGGATGGCAACAAGCTAGAATCACGAATCTTTAAGAGAATGGAGCAAGATATGGAGGAAAAATTCTTCTTCGGTCTTCCAGTGTTATGAAATACGATGAGAGACACCACCATGAATTATTGAGACACTCCGGGCTGAAAAATGGAGAGGTTGAACCAACGATGGAAGAATTATGAAAGATCCAGGAGAAGGCATTTGACTGATGATAATTCATTCTTACGTCAAACTTCGAAAAGAATTTGAGGATAGCACCGGACAAATAAGAAGAGTCAGGTAAGATCATGGGAAAAGACCTGTGGGTTAGGGCCCACTCAAAATAAACACCATTGAACGATTTGAAGGAGAGATAGTACCGGTTGAATTAAATGGCTTGAATGAGATAACCACCTCGAAAGAGCTTGAACGAATGTAGAGTGGAAACACGAATCTTCGAGATATCTTGAGCACTCTGAAACAATTGAATAGCGAGGAGTGGATGATTAAGAGGTGCACTGGCAAGAGAAGACATTTGAAATAAGGAATAGAATATGATCAAACACCAAAAGCTTGATTTGCATCCACCGGAGAAGAAAAGGAATGAGGAATGACGAACTTGAAGCTACATTAGAATCTTCAGGAGAATCACCGGATAAGAATATTGAAAGAAAAGAATGGAGAGGCTTCACATCAATAAGATGGATACTCGATTAAGAAATCTGAGTCCTTGAAGAAAAAGGGTGGGCGGGCGGGAAAAACAAAGGCAGCTTGGAACGAATGAAACAAACATCGTTGAGAGGAACTGATAATTGATCTTGCCAATGTTGAAGTGATCGGATCCACTTGAAGAGAAACACACCGGTTGAGAAGAGGATTGACATGACAATATCGATTATCATGAAGGATTGGTATTCACATAGGAATATGAGAACACCGCTTAGGAAAAGGTATGGAATCAACACTTGACATTGAAGCAACTCGAATACCACAACTCAAAACAAAAACAAAGGGTTGGCTTGGAGAATAAGCCGGAACAAACATATGATAGAGATTTCGTCCGAAGTTTTCATGGTGGGGCCTACACGGGCTCAATCGTACAGCACCATCATGTACAAGGCAGTGCACATGACGTACGAAGCGTCCCCGAGTCGGCATAGCCAAGGACTCTTTAAGACACAACGAGACCACTGTAAAATCAACCGTGAATAGGCGGACCACTAGACGTCGAACCCCAATTTCATATCATACATCTGTCGGAAAGATATCCTAAGAGCTACTTGAATTCCCACTTATAAACTCCCGAAATTTTCTGGATATGCAATCAGGTGTTGGGGATACAGGGGAAGCATAATATCTCACCCAAACTAACAAATCCTACATCCAGCTGTATCCATCCTTCAACACATAACCAAGAAACCTTCGGAAATCATCTACCTCAACCTTCGAAAAGCATCTGTTATACAAGTTATGGCAATACTCCCGAACTCCCGCCCCAGTACTGGGTGGTGTCGAGGTTATCTCACCAATGAACTACATAAAAGAGATTTTCAATGTCGGCGTACTAAACTCAGGTATTCCAGAACGGCAACGATAAAATTATGACGACAACACCACAGAGCTCAACTCCTCGGGACACTTCCACAAAACCCCTGACAGGAGGCACCAAGACAATGTTCTCGTCACAAAACCATCGGAACGATTCCAAGATACCCGCGTGATCCTAAAATTTTCTTTTGTGAAATTTGAGAAGAGAAGAGTCAAAAGTCTACATCAGGATGCCTTACCAGAGCGATGAGGAGACTGGGGAGTAAAAAGAATTCCTAAACTCTCCGATATATAATTCCTAAATGACTCAAAACATTTTTCTAGACTCAACAACGGCTGCTAAAAATGATCAAGCAGTGGGGGCTCCTAAGGTCGGGGAAGGCTCTGATACCAACTTGTAACGCCCTTGATGCGGCTATATCTCCCACGTGTCGAAGCACGACTTAGAGGCATAACCGCATTGAAAGCAATGTCGCAGGTAATCTTCACAACCCATGTAATACATAAGGGAAAAAGATACATAGTTGGCTTACAATCGCCACTTCACACAAATACATGAATAAAGCATTACATCAACCAAATACAATCAAGGTCCGACTATGGAACCAAAATAATAGAAGAACCCCAAATGCGACAAAGGTCCCCGATCGACCCCAACTGGGCTCCACTACTGATCGACTAGAACGAAACAACATAAAGGACAAGGTCTTCATCGAGCTCCTCCTGAGCTTGGTTGCGTCATCTGCACGGTCTCATCGGCACCTGCAAGCTGGTTTTGGAAGTATCTGTGAGCCATAGGGACTCAGCAATCTCGCACCCTCGCGATCAAGACTATTTAAGCTTATGGGTAAGGTAAAGGTATGAGGTGGAACTGCAGCAAGCGACTAGCAATATATGGTGGCTAACATACGCAAATGGGAGCGAGAAGAGAAGGCAAAGCACGATCGAGAAAGTATGATCAAGAAGTGATCCTAAACAACCTACGTCAAGAATTACTCCAACACCGTGTTCACTTCCCGGACTCCGCCGGAAAGAGACCATCACGGTTACACACACGGTTGATACATTTTAATTAAGGTCAACTTCAGGTTTTCTACAACCGGACGTTAAAAAATTCCCATCTGCCCATAACCGCGGGCACGGCTTTCGAAAGTTCAAAACCCTGCAGGGGTGTCCCAACTTAGCCCATCACAAGCTCTCACGGTCAACGAAGGAATAGACCTCCTCCCGAGACGTTTCGATCAGAATCGGTATCCCGGTTCTTCAAGACATCCCCGACAATGGTAAAACAAGTCCGGCAAGACCACCCGATGCGCCGACATCCCGATAGGAGCTGCACATATCTCGTTCTCAGGCACACCGGATAAGCTAAGCGTACCGGAGCCAACGTAACCCAAGTTGCCAAGGGACGGCCCCGCACGGTGCTCTGGGCCAACACTTAGACAAGTACTGGCCCGGGGGGGTTAAAATAAGATGACCCTCGGGATGCCCGACTCCCAAGGGAAAAAAGGCTAGGTGGCGAATGGTAAAACCAAGGTTGGGCCTTGCTGAAGGAGTTTTATTCAAAGCGAACTGTCAAGGCCCATTATAACCCAACCGCGTAAGGAACGCAAAATCCGGGAACATAACACCGATATGACGGAAACTAGGGCGGCAAGAGTGGAACAAAACACCAGGCATAAGGCCGAGCCTTCCACCCTTTACCAAGTATATAGATGCATTAATTAAATAAGATATATTGTGATATCCCAACAAGTAAACATGTTCCAACAAGGAACAACATCTCCATGTTTCAACAAGGAAAAAACTTCAATCTTCACCTGCAACTAACAACGCTATAAGAGGGGCTGAGCAAAGCGGTAACATAGCCAAACAACGGTTTGCTAGGACAAGGTGGGTGAGAGGCTTGGTTCAACAATATGGGAGGCATGATAAGCAAGTGGTAGGTATCGCAGCATAGGCATAGCAAAAGAGCGAGCATCTAGCAAAGCAAAGATAGTAGTGATATCGAGGGTATGATCATCTTGCCTGAAATCCCGCAAGGAAGAAGAACGAGTCCATGAAGAAGACAAATGGACGTAGTGGAACGGATCCTCACAAACGCGATGTTACCGGAACCAACCCGAAGAAGCAAACACCGGAAAGAAGCAAACAACATAGTAAACAACCAACACATGAACATGGTATGATATGCGGGATGCGGTATGCGATGCATATGCATGATTGGACAAGGAATGCATGAACCTGGCCTCAACTTGGAAAACCAAGTGTGCCACTGGAAAGATGAGATGAGATCGCTTGAAAACGATATGAAGATCAACGGAATCGGAGTTACGGTTTGGAAATGGCAAGCAATTCAAATATGGCACCGGTCTGCGATTTACAGCAAGTAGCCATCTAAATGCAACAAGTTAAACATGCTACAACACCCAAACATGGCATAAAAATACATGGCAGGGATGCAGTCATGATGCTTAACAAAAGTCTAGCACTGAGCTACAGCCAATTCATACATTAACAGGTTCAAACAAGCATGGCAAAAATGCATACGGTAAACAAATTTCAGATTTAGTGAAATTAACACTTGTCTATAATTTTAGAGCAGATAGCACTCTTTGAAGCAACAAAACTACATGCTACAGGACCTGAACATGGCAAAGTAAAACATGGCATGGATCTACTCACAAAGCTTAACAAAAGTCCCTTAGTGACCTTGAGCGAAAAGGGATCAGAAAACTCATTTGCAAGCATGCGAAACATAGCAAAAGCATAATCAGTTTTCAGACTTAGTGAAAACTGGCACATGCTGAAACATATCTCAAGTAGGCATGTTTACGATCTCGATGCACTCACTACGGAGCATGTCATGATAATCTAAGCATACGCCCATCAAGAATACACAAAAGGCAAGCTAGACATGGCAAGAACAATAACATAGCATGCACGGATCAACTACAACAGCCTCGGCAAAATTGCTAACAAGTAGAGAATCTGTCCAGATTCACAAAGTAGCAAAAGTAGAGCTCGATTGACTCAAGCTAGGTTGCTCCATAATTGCAAACAAAGACATGGATTGATAGAGCACTACAAGATTAATAAAACATCCTTATTGATCATCCTCAAAAGAGGCACGGATCACTAGGAAACGACATGAACATATGGCCATATGAGATAAACAGGTCAAGGACTTAGTGGAAATTCTAAGGCCCTGAAATCAGCATTACCAAGTGCCCCACTTGGCAAGCTTGTGCTAGTCACCACAGACATCACAAAAATACATGGGTTGCACCTCTGGAAAGATGGCAAAATACTTAACAAAACATCTGTAGAGCTCATGGGCATATCATACACACAATAATCATGGAAAAAAATGACAAATATCTAAATGGAGCAGCAGATCTGACAATTATCTCAAGTAGCACTCTTCTAACGGCATTTCAGGCATCAAGATGAACTCAAATGAAAATGACGCAATGGAATGAAATTATGTACTCTCTGAGACGAACATTTTGATATGCTATATGCCCAAAACGGAGTAGTATGCTAGGAGATACAGCAGGTCAAACATGCATACATAATGACATGAAATAGGGACTTAGCAGTTTTATGAAAAAAAACAGAACGGACGCAGGTGATCTAAAAGACGCCTGGGGCGGGGTTTACTGGGACCTCACCATGGGCCTTGGCCTAGAGCGCGGAGAGGAGCAGGCCGGCTGCTGGCCTTGGTGCTTCGGCCCATGCGGGGAGGAGGCGGAGGCGGTCGTCGTCCTCCTCGAGCACCCGCTCAAGCAGGACAGCGGGACGGCGGCGCCCGCAGTCAACGGCGGCGTAGCGGCAACTCCGGCAGGCGGGCACGGCGGGGATCTGCGGGAATGGACGGATCTAGAGGCGGGGGCGCCGGATCCGTGCCTCATGGAACTCCAAACGGCGGCGGAAGAAGATCACGGCGGCGGTGCGGTTCCTGTCGAACGGGAGAGAGAGAGAGATATATGAGGATGGGAGAGATCGG
>NC_041388.1:449887386-449927490 GCF_002162155.2 Triticum dicoccoides | reverse complement strand
GGGCAGCGAGGTTACGGGCTCCCTCGGGCCCGGCGCGGCCCGGGGCGGCTCCGCTCGGGGCTCCGAGGCCCGCGGCGGGAGGTGTGGTGGTGGAGGCCACGTGGCGGCGGATGATAGGGTGCGGAAGGCGGCTCGGCTGACGTGGCATCGCCTTATTCGTCGGATTGAGGTGGCTGAGGGCGGCGGACATGTCCGACCGGTGGCGGAGATGCGTCCGGTGGCGCGAGGTAGAGGAAGACTAGGGTTTCGTCCGCGAATTTGGATGGGTTGCACATATATATAGGTAGAGGGAGCTAGGAGAGTCCAAATGAGGTGCCGTTTTTGGCCACGCGATTGTGATTGAATGCTCTAGATGATGGAGAGGGTTTTGGTGGGTTTTGGGCCTAATTGGAAGGGTATTGGGCTGCAACACACACGAGGCCTTTTTGGTCCCTCGGTTAACCGTTGGAGCATCAAACGAAGTCCAAATGGTACGAAACTTGACAGGCGGTCTACCGGTAGTAAACCAAGGCCGCATGGCAAGTCTCGGTCCAATCCGGAAATGTTTAATCACCACACACGAAAGGAAAGTAGAAATGACCACCGGAGGAGAACGGAGCGCCGGATTGCAAAACGGGCAACGGGAAAAATGCTCGGACGCATGAGACGAACATGTGTGCAAATGAAATGCACATGATGACATGATATGCAATGCATGACACGCAAGAAATGACATGGCAACAACAACGAATAACTGGACGACACCTAGCACATCGGTCACGGGGCGTTACACTAGGCGAGGGTCAATCTGGATAGTCATGATGAGCAAAGCTTGCTTGTGCTTTTCAAGGAAGCATTGCAGCAGTATCGGTGTTACCCGAGGAAATCACACTTTGATGGCAAGTCTATAAACGAATTCCTGGTGAAGTCTCCCGTGCTAAATTTAGAAGACATTGAATGGAAAAACCTTGTTATGCACTGGTCTTGTTCCCAGGATGAGGTACTGTCTATGAAATCACATGGCAATTTGAACTTCTACTTTTCCGCATGTGCCTTACGGATCTTTTTTTGCAGTAAATATGCTCGAAGAAGAATTCCGGTTTAACAAGAACAACATGATATCTCAAATATGCTGCCCGCTGCTTTGCTCTTGTTAGTACCTGTTGTCCTGTATCGCTGTACTTGCATACATACCTGGTTCATTATGTGACAGCGGTATGCATGATAGCTTGCTTATCAATTGTTCGCTCCAAATTATCTCATCTGTATGAATGGTTACATTAGTGTAGAATATATCCAATGCCAATTTTTTTTAGCTCTGCATTGTTCTTGTAAGTATATGTTGTCCTTTATCAGTGTACTTATAATGACAGGTAGTTGTTCATGCGCCATCACTCTGCAGCTTATTTTCCTTTGCCCTCCATTTTCTACACATCAGATCTATATTTACTCTTACCATAAGGTTGGTACTGAAGAAGTTTAGCTGTGCATTGCTCTTGGCTGTACCTTTTTGCCTGTATCGCTGCACTTACATTTATAGCTACCTCGTTATGTAGCATCACTCTTCATCTTATCTTAAATATTCTCCATTTTTTCGTATATTATCACATCTATATTTACTCTTAACAAAATGTGGAATAAAGGCAATGCTTTTGAAGAAGATTCTGTGGTAAACTTCTTGAATTGCCCCCTCCCCCATCAGCATGGACAAGGCCTTTATAGAGCCTGTCTTCACCAATAATGTAAGTTTGTCCATCTCAAGCCTTCAAACTTTGTTGTATATATTTGGTTAGGCATAACTGCAACAACTGTTTATTTTTGGTGTTTGCATCAAATTGCTTGTTTAAAGTTTATTATATGTAGTTCATATACAAAAGTTCATCCTTTCTCAATTTAAGTTTTCAGTTGTACAACCAAGTTCCTTCTTCATACCATGTAAATTAAACTATACAGAGCAAGTGATCTTCTTTTTCCCTGCATGTATGATTCTGTACTTCATCTGTAATCTAGTGGTGTGGTGATCCTACCGACTATAGCACAATGTCATATTCTGCAATGTCTTAACTATGAAAAATGTCATATCATTCTACTATTATTTAAACCGTGTCTTTATTTTCCAATCCGAAATGGTATAAGTTGACAGCACACTAACCATTGATACTTATGAGTTCTTGATCTGTAATCCAGTGGTGTCGTGAAGCTGCCAACTCTTTCACAATGTCATTTCCTGCCATGTCTTGACCTGAACAATACCATATTGTGTTAATGCAGATTTAAACTGTGTCACTTTATTCGTCACTAAGAAATGTGATGAATTGTCAGCACTGATACTTTTATGTGCAAAACCTGTCATCTATCTGCTTGTTTATCTTTCAGAGTGAGGAAGATATAAGTGTTGAACAAGCGCAATCTCATCATCTTGCTTAGGTGCTTGCGCTGCAGCTCCCCAGCAGGGCTAACCTTTCTTGAACTCTATTGAAGTGCTGTCGGCTTTGTATATTATTTTGTCGGCGTGTTTATTTGCACTGGTGGTGATCTTTGATGCCCAGTATATGTAATCTGCTGTCTGCTTGTGCTTTATTATCATAGTGGCGAACTTTAATATAGGGTCGAAATGTTAAACGGGCCCTTAACAGGCCAAAACTAATATCACGCCGAATTACTAAGTGGGCCTTTAGCAAGTGGGCCCAAAAGCATAGTGTCTAGTTGACGGGCCGAATCTGATATGGGCCATAGTTAGGCCCAAAACCTCTTAAAGGGTCGGATGTGATCTGGGCAGTAATTTGGCCTAGAACGTGGTAGGCTTTTAACAGGCTGGATCTCATATGGGCCACTATTAGGCCCGGAGCGTGGCAGGCCATTAATAGACCGTATCAAATATGGGCCGGCATTTGGCCCAAAACATGGCAGCCAGTTAACAGGCTGACCTACTAGGATCCTAAAAATCTTGTGGGCCTACTCTGGACCGGCCCATTAATGTCAGCAAAATCTCGTGGGCCTTTAGCTGGGCCGGCCCATTATGATCTGCAAGAATTTTGTGGGCCTTTACTTGGGCCGGCTTATTATGGCACACAAAATCTTGTGGGCCTATACCTGGGCCGGCCCATTATGGCCCGCAAAATCTTGTGGGCCTTTAGCTGGGCGAGCCCATTATGGTCCGCAAAATCTTGTGGGCCGTTAGCTGGGCCGGCCCATTATGGTCCGCAAAATCTTGTGGGCCTTTGGTTGGGCCGGACCATTTAAACTTGTTTAGCCGTGCCACCTGTCGATGTATCATAGGCGCCTTCTGTCCAGTGAGTGGATGACATCTGTCCCGACGATGAGCCGACACGTGTTTCCTCTAGCCAATGATGATTTTACACGTGGAAAATCACCATTGGATCCAAAACCCGACCCGATAGCTTAACGGCGTTCCGTTACGGTGGATGCCACGTGTCGGTCACCCTTGACAAAAGCACTTCTGTGATGCGCGATTTATCGTCACGGAAGTGGACACTTCTGTCATGGGTTTGTCACGGCAGATGTCCTCATGAAAGGACTTAGTTGTGGAGCCATCGCAACGGGTTAGCTTAAATGGGTTAAACCGGACAAGGGGACACGGGAGTTTATACAAGTTCGGCCCCTTCGATGAAGGTAAAAGCCTACGTCTAGTTGTGATTGGTATTGCTAGGGTTTCGAAGACCAGGGAGCGAATCCGCTTTGTCTGGCTCTCGAGTTGTTGTTGTCTGTCCCTAAACCGCGGTCGGGTCGTCCCTTTATATACATAGGTTGACGCCCGCCAGGCTACAGAGTCCTGAAGCCGGATCATAAACGTGTCCGGTTCGGTCTCTACTCTTCCTATCTTACTATACAAGTTATATGACTAGGTCAGTTTACATTTACAGGCTGTAACCCGCCTTTGGGCCTTCCTTAAAGCGCCATTATCCTTACATCTTCATTGGCTTCTAATCTTCAAAGAGTCAACCCGACTACATAAGGCCGGTTTACCTCCAGTAGTAATATCCCCAACATTAGGCCCCAGATTGGTTTGAACTTGTTCATGTCAATCTTCCATACTTAGAAAAAATCTTCTCTCCTATCTTCACTTTTGATCTTGTAAACCGCCGTGATGTCATACTTCAAAATTATGATAAACCGCCGTGATGTCATCCATCCGTTGATGTCGGAGATTACCTTCATTTATTATATATTCAGTAATCGAGGCGACACCTTTATTAACTTATCCATTTTTTGGGCTCCTCGATTCTCGTACTTACTGTTTTATCACTTCGCCTTATAAATAGGACCGAGGGATCATTTTCACCTCCCCCCCCCGTGCCTCTTCGCGTCGTCTTCCTTGCACCGCTCAGCCTCTGGAGCTCCGCCGCCACCGTCGACCGTTGCCTCTGCTCCGACTCTGGCCGCTGCATCACCCTGAACGCATGAGAATACTACAGCGCCTTTCCGCTTCCTCAGCAGCTCCGGTAAGTTCTCGGCTTTTTTTGCCATAGATCTAATCTAGGGTTTCGACGTTCTTCACAGTTCTTTCGAAGTTCATCACTGTTGTTCTTCCCTGTTCTTCCTTTAGTATGTAGATGGACACTTCATGCTTGACGTATCTCTTGCCGTAGCTAACCTTCCATGGTCATCACAAATCATTATGCGCAAAGAACTGATCTAGCCTGTCATAAATTGCTTCAGTTATGCACCCCTTCAAGATCCAATTATTTTTGCTTTTCTGTCTTATCTTAGATCCGAAACTATTATATATCACTTTGAGATCTGTTTCTATGTTCCTGTGAGATCCATTTCTCCTCGCACCAATAGGCCGTGGTTTCAAACCGCCAGGGTCAAAGTTTTATCGAGATGTGCTTGCCAGTTTCCAACTGCATCCACAAGATATTGGTCCCAACTCAGTTTCCAAATTATGCAACTTCCAAGTCTTGTGTGAAGTATATTTACAAGAAGAACCAACTGCAGAATTGTTCTGGGATTTCTTTCACTTAAACCGGTGCACAGAGTTTGTAAATGGCCCGAACACAGAGCTTGGTGGTGTCTTGATTCCAAAGCGGAAATAAGTGGAATTTCCTCATGCCAAACATCATAGCCACCCAAAGGAATGGAACCAAACATGGTTTTATTGCAGAGACACTACGCCTGAGGATGAAAATCCCCTCCTCGGCTTTCGTGATCACAGACTATCCAATACTCACCCAATGCCACAACGCCTAAGCTCTTCAGAAAGGGCGAAATACGCTCCTCAACTCGCCAAGCTCCGGTCCTTTTTGGCAAACGGTTTAACATGAGTGGACTTTGTGTGCTGCTGGATATCCTGGAGTATCTTGCCGCTAAGCCGGCGTCCCGGTTTAATGTGCGAATATACCGGTGAGGTTGACGGCCCTCAACGCCATTGCAACATCCAATTATCTGAGGAAGATGTTACTGAAGGTGTAAAGAAGATTCTGAATGAATCAGAACTGGTCTGTAGTCAAACCGGTCTGAGCCCTTCGATGTCAAGAACAAACCGCCTGCTGTAAGCATTATACTTCCTCTTTATCTCTAATATCTTGAACTTATGCAACCTGTAACCCTTCTTCTTTATATGTATAGGGCGATGACCCCTTCTGGAAACGGAAATCCATAGAGAAAGCGGCAAAGCCGACTAGAGACAAAGCGGTCAAGCCATCCCGCCCGAAGACCAAAGCCGTAAAACGGACGTCAAAGGGGAAAACGGCTGACCGGATTAATATGGACCTTGATGATGATACTGATGATCCAGAAGTTGAGGTAGAACTTGACTCACTTAGCTCTTTGTTTATGCATCTTGTTAACAATGATCTTCCTCAGGAGGATGCAGAAGCTAGTCAAGCTGATGACGTAGAGGTAATTACTCTTTCCTCCGGTTCAAACTCGATGCCAACACAAAAAACTCGCCAAGCAATCCGGAAAGTAAGCTTTTCTCATCCTCTTGCTCACTTGGATCCAACATTTATTTTGAAGACTCAACAGCATGAAGCTCGCCGGACAACCCGGCACAGTGGCCAACAGGTCACTTCTACCGGTTTACCTGACACTCCGGTTCAGAAGCGCCGGTCTGAGGTCTCTCCTACTTCTGACCATTCTTACCCCAAGGCAGGTTAATTCGGACAGCCTCTTAATCCGTCCGATTAAAATTATCAGGTGACACCTCCTTCCTCTTCTGGTGAATCGATAACAACTCAACTCCCCCTTTGAAAACTGTGGCCTGGTGAGTTGTAAAAACCTTTCCTTTCAATGCACCCTAAATGCTTTGAATAGGATGTTAATCCTTTTTTATTCTGTTTGCAGGGCCAAAGCCAGACCCAGCAAGAAAGCTCGGGTCACCAATCTGCTAGAAGACCCTGTCGCCGAAGAAGAATAACCAAGAGGTGAACCGGAACAGACTTGTGAACCGGAAGGCCCCCATCCTGAAGCTACTTTTGATGATCCGCCCCTTGAAGGCCAACATACCGACGAACCAACAGATGCTGAGCCTGCCGCACCCGATACTGAACTGGCAGAACCAAACCGGGCTAGTCCGGTGAAAGACACTGAAATTCTAGCATCATCCACCAAAAATCCTGAAGGCCAAGGTGATGATGTTATTATTACTGGAATAGGCCACAGTTCTCCTGGCCATCCCGTCATTTTAGCTCAGCATAGTGCCAAAGAAGAGCAAATTGCCAGGGATAAAGGTAAATGGAGCAGCGACATATCAAACTATGCTCATCTTAACGTTGATGAGCTTCATTCCGGCTTCTTGAACCGTCTGCACTCAAACCGGGATTATGAAGCCGGTTTGGTGAACTTGATGAAAGAGCGATATGAGGTAAATTCTTCTCCCTTTGTATATTGATTTATAACTAAAACACTATCCCATGTAGCCCCAAGGGCCGTTTTATGATTGTTAATCACAAACCGGGTCTTTGTAACACTTCAAGCATCCCATCATTGATCCTTGCAATGGCGTGTCACCAATAATAGATAAGACTCATCTTGAAAAAATTATATAACTTTCTGTAGCATAGCCC
The DNA here is from genome assembly GCF_002162155.2 of Triticum dicoccoides. NCBI lineage: Eukaryota > Viridiplantae > Streptophyta > Magnoliopsida > Poales > Poaceae > Triticum > Triticum dicoccoides. Next base: position 449,920,483 of record NC_041388.1, on the reverse strand, counting down.
CCAAAGGCCGGTTTAACTTGGGAAGTTAATCCAGTTTTTAATCCACACAGCTGTTTTAGAACAGACGCACATTAGCCCCCAAGTGTCAAGGATAATGCTTGCATTGTTCTGGAGACTTGTATAGAGTGTAGTATTTGAGAGCAAATAGGCATTAGCCCCCATGTATGAAGTGCATAAATTGTTATATGCTTTATACTTAGTGCATAAATATGTTGTTTGTTGAATATACCTTCAATGTTGCAGGCTGAACTGAGAAGCAAAGATGCCTGAAATTCTGAATTGCAAGAAAATGTGAAGTCTCAACAAGCCGAAGCTGCAAAAGCCAAAGAGGAGCTGACCCAGGCCCTGGCCAGAATGGAAAAGCTGAAAGAATCCTTCAACCAAGATCGTGCTGAATGGTAAACCGAAAAAGCTGGTTTAACCAAAAGAGCTGTAGACGCCGAGGCAGCCCTGAAACCAGTGGTTGAAGAACTAGCCGGTTTGAAACGCCAAATCAATGCTATGACCTCTGCTATCTTTGGTAAGTGTTTGCTTATGTATGTTGCGCCAGTCAATTAATCTTAAAACTAACCAAAATGTTGATAAAATCTTTGGCAGGCACTCGGATCGCTCATCTTGGTGCAGATATGCGGATGAAGCTCAAAGCGGCATATACATTGGTTGTGCAGCTATACTCTGGGTCTCAGCGGGCCATTAGTACGGCGGCTTATAACAAACGGGCTCCAACTTTGATTAAGGAGACCCTTGAGAAGCTGGGCATGTTACCAGCCCGTATTGCCTAGTTGAAGAGAGCCGCTGCCAGAGCAGGAGCTTTAACCGCCCTTATTCGAGCCAAGGCCTGGATTCCAGACCTTGAAGCGGAGGATATCATTAAACGATACCGAAGCGTTAAAGAAGATGGTTCAAACTTCGACAATGATGATCTTCGGCGGCTGACCAAACAGATGCGGCCAGCGGCCAGCAAGTTGCCTGAGGATACCGATTTGTCCCATTTTCAACCGCTTTATGATGCAGAAGGGAAAAGACAGCCGGCCGACATCCATGAAGTCGAAAAACTTGTGCCTCCGATTCGTAAGCACACTTACGCCCCTGATATTAACCCTTCCAATCTTATCCATGAGGAAGAAGTGTTCCAAGCTTTAACCGGAATCGATTGGTCAACGGCTGATTTCCAGCGTCTGGGGAGGGATGAAGAAGTGCCTACATCAACTGATCCGCAACCGTCAAACCGTCGTGATGAAGAGTCCTGATCCGGTCGCCGGTTTATATGGCTACTATGAAAAACAATGGCACTGTTTGAGCCGCTTTGAAGCTTCATGTAATAGGATAGCTGAAACTCTGTTTATCTGCCATGCCATCGAGCATGTTTCGTAATGCTTTGTGACAATCTGTGCCTCCCTTCGGGATATATTTATGCATAACCCATGATGAATTGCCTTCCTGGGTACAAAAACTTAAAAGTGTCTAGCAGTTTACCGCTAGACGTGTCATAATATCCAAAAAGTATATAGTACTTAGATGAATAATAAAGTGTTTGTACAAAAAGTAATGTACAGAACATACCTCATTGATTGACCAAATGTGTATACGGCAAAGGTGTTAACACCAATCCGGGACGTTTGATAATTTCATCTTCATAATGCTGGTCTATATATTAAATCAGACCGGTATAACTATCGGATTTTCTTTATAACACTGGTGATTTAGTCAAACCAGACCGGGTCAATGAACACCGGTTTATAATTGATCATGTGCCAACAACTGGTAGTTGAAAAGAAAACCGGGTCAAGGACGCTGGTTTATCAAAAAATACTTATGATTTTCAATAAAAAAAATTCAAATAGGAAAATATGCGAGGCTTTTTACGAGCTGCCAGGGTCCAAATCGAGGCTTTTCATGGGCTACCAGGCCTCTGAGTTAAACCATTTAACAAAGCCTTTTAAGATGGGCCTCCAATTAAACAATCATCGTTTTAACTGTGACAAGTTCAGGGTCTGTAAAAGATTGACTTGTTAAACGTTCGATGGGTCATACCAGGATTACCTGGACTGGAGTGGCTTACTTGATGAAGGCAGGCTAACCCGGGTTTTTAGGTGAATACACCAGGCTTCCAAGCCGTGGCTTGATAGCCAATTACGAGGGTCCTTTCAAACTCTTTGTTGCTTTGCAAAAAAGAGCCCCCAAGTAACTTTGTGAGCGATGCTCAGTGTGCGCCTATGTTTGAGTCTGTACTGTGTACAACACTCTCTTTGGCTCCACAAATTTTTCCTTTTGTGGCTGGAATGCCTATATCAAGAGGTGTAGCTCTGGTTCAAACATGACCAAGCCCCCTAGTGATTTTCTTTATCTCTATGCAGCTGTTAAAGCCAGTTTAACAAAGACTCTGCTTTGTCAGTTAACTTGTAAAAGCACACACATGATATAAGAAAGAACAGATACCCCGCTTATAACGGAGGCTCCAGTTTATTATATGATATATACACTGTCATAAATATGTACAGATGAAGAGCCTATGGCTTCAAGTATAGTAAGGACGAAGGAGAGCTATGTTCCATGGCTGCTTTGTCTCCTCCTCCGATTGATGTGAGTCTTCATGCTCTCGAACATCAATGAGGTAGTAAGATCCATTGTGCAGATTTTTGTTGACCACAAAGTGTCCTTCCCAAGGGGGGATAACTTGTGCATATCAGTCTCATCCTGGATGAGCCGAAGCACCAAATCACCTTCTTGAAAGGTTCTAGTTTTAACTCGGCGGCTGTGATAACGTCAAAGATCTTGTTGATAAATCGCCGAACGTGCTGCTGCAAGATCATGCTCTTCACCCAACAGGTCCAGAGAATCCTGACGTGCCTTCTCATTATCAGCTTCAGCATAAGCTGCCACACGGGGCGAATCGTGACGGATGTCACTAGGAAGAACTGACTCCACTCCATAAACCATGAAGAAATGTGTGTAACCCGTAGACCTATTTGGTGTGGTGTTGATGCTCCATAACACAGAAGGTAGCTCCTCAACCCAACAACCTGGCGTCCGCTTTAAGGGAACCATAAGCCTTGGTTTGATACCCCATAGAATTTCTTGATTTGCCCTTTCCGCTTGACCATTAGATTGGGGGTGAGCCACTGATGCTAGATCAAGCCGGATGTGCTCACGTTGATAGAATTCTTCCGTCTCCCCTTTTGATAGATTAGTACCATTATCTGTTATAATGCTGTGTGGAAAGGCAAACCGGAATATCACCTTTTTGATGAATTGAACCGCCGTGGCTGCATCACACTTGCTGACTGGCTCTGCCTCCACCCATTTAGTGAATTTATCAACTGCTACTAACAGGTGGGTCTTCTTGTCCTTAGAGCGCTTGAAGGGTCCAACCATATCAAGCCCCCAAGTTGCAAACAGCCACGTTATTGGAATCATCCGCAACTCTTGAGCCAGAACGTGCGCACGGCGGGAAAATTTTTGACATCCATCACATCTCTTGACTAAATCCTCTGCATCAGCATGTGCCATCAACCAGTAAAAACCGTGACAAAAAACTTTGGCAACCAACGACTTTGAACCGGCGTGGTGACCGCAATCCCCTTCATGGATTTCTCGCAAAATCTCATGACCTTCTTGAGGAGAAACACAACGCTGAATTTCTCCTGAAACACTGTAACAATGTAACTCCCCGTTGAGTATGGTCATGGACTTAGAACGCCGGATTACCTGTCGAGCCAACGTTTCCTCATCTGGTAACTCGCCCCGGTTCATGTAATCCAGATATGGGATCGTCCAATCCAGTATGGCATGCAGAGCTGCCACCAACTGAGCCTCCGGATCAGGAATAGCTAAATCTTCTTCGGTTGGTATTTTGACTGATGGATTGTGCAACACATCAAGAAAGACATTGGGCGGAATCGGTTTTCATTGGGAACCAAGACGACTTAAAGCGTCCGCCGCTTCATTCTTCCGCCGGTCTATATGGTCCACCTGATAACCTTTATAGTGTCCACCACTGTGTCCACCTCTCGCCGATATGCAGCCACGAGTGGGTCCTTAGAATTCCAAGTGCCAGACACTTACTGAGCCACTAGATCTGAATCGCCGTAGCACTTAACCTGGCTCAAATTCATCTCTTTAACCATCCGAAGACCGTGGAGTAAAGCCTCATATTCAGCTGCATTGTTAGTACAAGGGAAAATTAAATGGAGGACATAACAAAACTTGTCACCTTGTGGGGAAGTTAATACGACTCCAGCCCCCGAGCCCTCCAACTGTCTGGACCCATCAAAATGAATAGTCCAATATGTATTATCTGGTTTCTCTTCAGGTGCATGTAACTCCGTCCAATCGTTGATGAAATCCACGAGTGCCTGGGACTTGATCGCCGTGCGGGGTATATATTTGAGCCCATGAGATCCAAGCTCAATGGCCCACTTGGCAACCCAGCCAGTTGCCTCTCGGTTTTGAATGATGTCGCCCAGAGGAGCTGAACTGACCACTGTGATAGGATGGCCCTGAAAATAGTGTTTAAGCTTACGGCTTGCCATAAACACCCCATACACCAGTTTCTGCCAATGTGGATACCTCTGCTTTGACTCAATGAGCACCTCACTGATATAATAAACCGGTCGTTGAACTGGATACTCCTTGCCAGGCTCCTTGCGCTCTACCACAATGGCTACGCTGTTGGGGAACGTAGTAATTTCAAAAAAATCCCTACGCACACGCAAGATCATGGTGATGCATAGAAACGATAGGGGAGAGTGTGATCTACGTACCCTTGTAGATCGACAACGGAAGCGTTTGGTTGATGTAGTCGTACGTCTCCACGGCCCGACCGATCAAGCGCCGAAACTACGGCACCTCCGAGTTCTAGCACACGTTCAGCTCGATGACGATCCCCGGACTCCGATCCAGCAAAGTGTCGGGGAAGAGTTCCGTCAGCACGACGGCATGGTGATGATCTTGATGTACTACTATCGCAGGGCTTCGCCTAAGCACCGCTACAATATATATTATCGAGGACTATGGTGGCAGGGGGCGCCACACACGGCTAAGAATATGATCACGTGGATCAACTTGTGTCTCTAGGGGGTGCCCCTGCCTCCGTATATAAAGGCTCGAAGGGGGGGTGCGGCCGGCCTAGAGGTGGCGCGCTAGGAGGAGTCCTACTCCCTCCGGGAGTAGGATTCCCCCCAATCCTAGTTGGAATAGGATTCGCGGAGGGGGGGGGGGGGGAGAAGGGGGGCCGGCCCCCTCTCCTTGTCCTATTCGGACCAAGGGAGGCGAGGGGGGCGCGGCCCATCTCTGGTTGCCTCTTCTCTTTTCCACTAAGCCCACTAAGGCCCATATAGCTCCCGGGGGGTTCCGGTAACCTCCCGGTACTCCGGTAAAAAATCCCGATTTCACCCGGAACACTTCCGATATCCAAACATAGGCTTCCAATATATCAATCTTTATATCTCGACCATTTCGAGACTCCTCGTCATGTGCGTGATCACATCCGGGACTCCGAACAACCTTCGGTATATCAAAACGTATAAACTCATAATATAACTGTCATCGAAACCTTAAGCGTGCGGACCCTACGGGTTCGAGAACAATGTAGACATGACCGAGACACGTCCCCGGTCAACAACCAATAGCGGGACCTGGATGCCCATATTGGCTCCTACATATTCTATGAAGATCTTTATCGGTCAGACCGCATAACAACATACGTTGTTCCCTTTGTCATCGGTATGTTACTTGCCCGAGATTCAATCGTCGGTATCCAATACCTAGTTCAATCTCGTTACTGGCAAGTCTCTTTACTCGTTCTGTAATGCATCATCCCGCAACTAACTCATTAGTTGCAATGCTTGCAAGGCTTAAGTGATGTGCACTACCGAGAGGGCCCAGAGATACCTCCCCGACGATCAGAGTGACAAATCCTAATCTCGAAATACGTCAACCCAACATGTACCTTTGGAGACACCTGTAGAGCACCTTTATAATCACCAAGTTACGTTGTGACTTTGGTAGCACACAAAGTGTTCCTCCGGCACACGGGAGTTACATAATCTCATAGTCATAGGAACATGTATAAGTCATGAAGAAAGCAATAGCAACATACTAAACGGTCGGGTGCTAAGCTAATGGAATGGGTCATGTCAATCAGATCATTCAACTAATGATGTGATCCCGTTAATCAAATGGCAACTCTTTGTCCATGGATAGGAAACATAACCATCTCTGATTAACGAGCTAGTCAAGTAGAGGCATACTAGTGACACTCTGTTTGTCTATGTATTCACACATGTATTATGTTTTTGGTTAATACAATTCTAGCGTGAATAATAAACCTTTATCATGATATAAGGAAATAAATAATAACTTTATTATTGTCTCTAGGGCATATTTCCTTCTGTCTCCCACTTGCACTAGAGTCAATAATCTAGATTACACAGTAATGATTCTAACACCCATGGAGTTTTGGTGCTGATCATGTTTTGCTCGTGGAAGAGGATTAGTCAACGGGTCTGCTACATTCAGCTCTGTATGTATCTTGCAAATCTCTATGTCTCCCACCTGGACTAGATCCGGGATGGAATTGAAGCGTCTCTTGATGTGTTTGGTTCTCTTGTGAAATCTGGATTCCTTTGCCAAGGCAATTGCACCAGTATTGTCACAAAAGATTTTCATTGGACCCAATGCACTAGGTATGACACCTAGATCGGATATGAACTCCTTCATCCAGACTCCTTCATTTGCTGCTTCCGAAGCAGCTATGTATTCCGCTTCACATGTAGATCCCGCCACGACGCTTTGTTTAGAACTGCACCAACTGACAGCTCCACCGTTTAATGAAAACACGTATCCGGTTTGCGATTTAGAATCGTCCGGATCAGTGTCAAAGCTTGCATCAATGTAACCGTCTACGATGAGCTCTTTGTCACCTCCATATACGAGAAACATATCCTTAGTCCTTTTCAGGTACTTCAGCATGTTCTTGACTGCTGTCTAGTGATCCACTCCTAGATTACTTTGGTACCTCCCTGCTAGACTTATAGCAAGGCACACATCAGGTCTGGTACACATCATTTCATACATGATAGAGCCTATGGCTGAAGCCTAGGGAACATCTTTTATTTTCTCTCTATCTTCTGCAGTGGTCGGGCATTGAGTCTGACTCAACTTCACACCTTGTAACACAGGCAAGAACCCTTTCTTTGCTTGATCCATTTTGAACTTCTTCAAAATCTTGTCAAGGTATGTGCTTTATGAAATTCCAATTAAGCGTCTTGATCTATCTCTATAGATCTTTATGCCAAATATGTAAGCAGCTTCACCGAGGTCTTTCATTGAAAAACTCTTATTCAAGTATCCCTTTATGCTATCCAAAAATTCTATATCATTTCCAATCAGTAATATGTCATCCACATATAATATCAGAAATGCTATAGAGCTCCCACTCACTTTCTTGTAAATACAGGCTTCTCCGAAAGTCTGTATAAAACCAAATGCTGTGATCACACTATCAAAGCGTTTATTCCAACTCCGAGAGGCTTGCACCAGTCCTTAAATGGATCGCTGGAGCTTGCACACTTTGTTAGCTCCCTTTGGATCGACAAAACCTTCTGGTTGCATCACATACAACTCTTCTTCTAGAAATCCATTCAGGAATGCAGTTTTGACATCCATCTGCTGAATTTCATAATCATAAAATGCGGCAATTGCTAACATGATTCGGACAGACTTAAGCATCGCTACGGGTGAGAAGGTCTCATCGTAGTCAACCCCTTGAACTTGTCGAAAACCTTTTGCGACAAGTCGAGCTTTGTAGACAGTAATATTACCGTCAGCGTCAGTCTTCTTCTTGAACATCCATTATTCTCAATTGCTTGCTATTCATCGGGCAAGTCAACCAAAGTCCATACTTTGTTCTCATACATGGATCCCATCTCAGATTTCATGGCTTCAAGCCATTTCACGAAATCTGGGCTCACCATCGCTTCTTCATAGTTCGTAGGTTCATCATGATCTAGTAGCATGATTTCCAGAACAGGATTACCGTACCACTCTGGCACGGATCTTACTCTGGTTGATCTATGAGGTTCAGTAGTTTCTTGTCCTGAAGTTTCATGATCATTATCATTAGCTTCCTCACTAATTGGTGTAGTTGTCGCAGAACAGGTTTCTATGATGTACTATTTTCCAATAAGGGAGCAGGTACAGTTACCTCGTCAAGTTCTACTTTCCTCCCACTCACTTATTTCGAAAGAAACTCCTTCTCTAGAAAGGATCCATTCTTAGCAACGAATGTCTTGCCTTCGGATTTGTGATAGAAGGTGTACACAACAGTCTCCTTTGGGTATCCTATGAAGACACATTTCTCTGATTTGGGTTCGAGCTTATCAGGTTGAAGCTTTTTCACATAAGCATCGCAGCCCCAAACTTTAAGAAACGACAACTTTGGTTTCTTGCCAAACCATAGTTCATAAGGCGTCGTCTCAACGGATTTTGATGGTGCCCTATTTAACGTGAATGCGGCCGTCTCTAAAGCATAACTCCAAAACGATAGCGGTAAATCAGTAAGAGACATCATAGATCGCACCATATCTAGTAAAGTACGATTACGATGTTCGGACACACCATTACGCTGTGGTGTTCCGGGTGGCGTGAGTTGCGAAACTATTCCGCAATGCTTCAAATGTACACCAAACTCATAACTCAAATATTCTCCTCCATGATCAGATCGTAGAAACTTTATTTTCTTGTTACGATGATTTTCAACTTCACTCTGAAATTCTTTGAACTTTTCAAATGTTTTAGACTTATGTTTCATTAAGTAGATATACCCATATCTGCTTAAGTCATCTGTGAAGGTGAGAAAATAACGATATCTGCCACGAGCCTTAATATTCATCGGACCACATACATCTGTATGTATGATTTCCAACAAATCTGTTGCTCTCTCCATAGTACCGGAGAACGGTGTTTTAGTCATCTTGCCCATGAGGCATGGTTCGCAAGTACCAAGTGATTCATAATCAAGTGGTTCCAAAAGCCCATCAGTATGGAGTTTCTTCATGCGCTTTATACTGATATGACCTAAACGGCAGTGCCACAAATAAGTTGCACTATCATTATCAACTCTGCATCTTTTGGCTTCAACATTATGAATATGTGTGTTACTACTATCGAGATTCATCAAAAATAGACCACTCTTCAAAGGTGCATGACCATAAAAGATATTACTCATATAAATAGAACAACCATTATTCTCTGATTTAAATGAATAACCGTCTCGCATTAAACAAGATCCAGATATAATGTTCATGCTCAACGCTGGCACCAAATAACAATTATTTAGGTCTAATACTAATCCCGAAGGTAGATGTAGAGGTAGCGTGCCGACCGCGATGACATCGACTTTGGAACCATTTCCTACGCGCATCGTCACCTCGTCCTTTGCCAGTGTTCGCTTAATCCGTAGTCCCTGTTTCGAGTTGCAAATATTAGCAACAGAACCAGTATCAAATACCCAGGTGCTACTGCGAGCTCTAGTAAGGTACACATCAATAACATGTATATCACATATACCTTTGTTCACCTTGCCATCCTTCTTATCCTCCAAATACTTGGGGCAGTTCCGCTTCCAGTGAACAGTCTGCTTGCAGTAGAAGCACTCAGTTTCAGGCTTAGGTCCATACTTGGGTTTCTTCTCTTGAGCAGCAACTTGCTTGCTATTCTTCTTGAAGTTCCCCTTCTTCTTCCCTTTGCCCTTTTTCTTGAAACTAGTGGTCTTGTTGACCATCAACACTTGATGCTCCTTTTTGATTTCTACCTCCGCAGCTTTCAGCATTGTGAAGAGCTCGGGAATAGTCTTATTCATCCCTTGCATATTATAGTTCATCACGAAGCTCTTGTAGCTTGGTGGCAGTGATTGGAGAATTCTGTCAATGACGCAATCATCTGGAAGATTAACTCCCATCTGAATCAAGTGATTATTATACCCAGACATTTTGAGTATATGCTCACTGACAGAACTGTTCTCCTCCATCTTGCAGCTATAGAACTTATTAGAGACTTCATATCTCTCAATCCGGGCATTTGCTTGAAATATTAACTTCAACTCCCGGAACATCTCATATGCTCCATGACGTTCAAAACGTTGTTGAAGTCCCGATTCTAAGCCGTAAAGCATGGCACACTGAACTATCGAGTAGTCATCAGCTTTGCTCTGCCAGACGTTCATAACATCTGGTGTTGCTCCAGCAGCAGGCCTGGCACCCAGCGGTGCTTCCAGGACGTAATTCTTCTTTGCACCAATGAGGATAATCCTCAAGTTACGGACCCAGTCCGTGTAATTGCTACCATCATCTTTCAACTTTGCTTTCTCAAGGAACGCATTAAAATTCAACGGAACAACATCACAGGCCATCTATCTACAATCAAACATACATAAGCAAGATACTATCAGGTACTAAGTTCATGATAAATTTAAGTTCAATTAATCATATTACTTAAGAACTCCCACTTAGATAGACATCCCTCTAATCTTGTAAGTGATCACGTGATCCAAATCAACTAAACCATAACCGATCATCACGTGAAATGGAGTACTTTTCAATGGTGAAAATCACTATGTTGATCATATCTACTATATGATTCACGCTCGATCTTTCGATCTTAGTGTTCCGAGGCCATATCTGCATATGCTAGGCTCGTCAAGTTTAACCTGAGTATTCTGCGTGTGCAAAACTGGCTTGCACCCGTTGTAGATGGACGTAGAGCTTATCACACCCGATCATCACGTGGTGTCTGGGCATGACGAACTTTGGCAACGGTGCATACTCAGGGAGAACACTTTTATCTTGATAATTTAGTTAGAGATCATCTTATAATGCTACTGTCAATCAAAGCAAGATAAGATGCATAAAAGATAAACGTCACATGCAATCAATATAAGTTATATGATATGGCCATCATCATCTTGTGCCTGTGATCTCCATCTCCGAAGCACCGTCATGATCACCATCGTCACCGGTGCAACACCTTGATCTCCATCGTAGCATCGTTGTCGTCTCGCCAATCTTATGCTTCCACGACTATCGCTACCGCTTAGTGATAAAGTAAAGCATTACAGTGCGATTGCATTGCATACAATAAAGCGACAACCATATGGCTCCTCCCAGTTGCCGATAACTTGGTTACAAAACATGATCATCTCATACAATAAAATTTAGCATCATGTCTTGACCATATCACATCACAACATGCCCTGCAAAAACAAGTTAGACGTCCTCTACTTTGTTGTTGCAAGTTTTACGTGGCTGCTACAGGCTTAAGCAAGAACCAATCTTACCTACGCATCAAAACAAAAACGATAGTTTGTCAAGTTGGTGCTGTTTTAACCTTCGCAAGGACCGGGCATAGCCACACTCGGTTCAACTAAAGTTGGAGAAACTGTCACCCGCAAGCCACCTATGTGCGAAGCACGTCGGGAGAACCGGTCTCGCGTAAGCGTACGCGTAATGTCGGTCTGGGCCGCTTCATCCAACAATACCGCCAACCAAAGTATGACATGCTGGTAAGCAGTATGACTTATATCGCCCACAACTCACTTGTGTTCTACTCGTGCATATAACACCAACACATAAAACCTAGGCTCGGATGTACTGTTGGGGAACGTAGTAATTTCAAAAAATTTCCTACGCACACGCAAGATCATGGTGATGCGTAGCAATGGGAGGGCATAGTGTGATCTACGTACCCTTGTAGATCGACAACGGAAGCGTTTGGTTGATGTAGTCGTACGTCTCCACGGCCCGACCGATCAAGCGCCGAAACTACGGCACCTCCGAGTTCTAGCACAAATTCAGCTCGATGACGATCCCCGGACTCCGATCCAGCAAAGTGTCAGGGAAGAGTTCCGTCAGCACGACGGCGTGGTGACGATCTTGATGTACTACTGTCGCAGGGCTTCGCCTAAGCACCGCTACAATATTATCGAGGACTATGGTGGCAGGGGGCGCCGCACACGGCTAAGAATATGATCACGTGGATCAACTTGTGTCTCTAGGGGGTGCCCCTGCCTCCGTATATAAAGGCTCAAAGGGGGGTGCGGCCGGCCTAGAGGTGGCGCGCCAGGAGGAGTCCTACTCCCTCCGGGAGTAGGATTCCCCCCCCCCCCCAATCCTAGTTGGAATAGGATTCACGGAGGGGGGGAAAGGAGAAGGGGGGCCGGCCCCCTCTCCTTGTCCTATTCAGAGCAAGGGAGGGGAGGGGCGCGTGGCCCATCTCTGGTTGCCTCTTCTCTTTTCAACTAAGGCCCACTAAGGCCCATATAGCTCCCGGGGGGTTCCGGTAACCTCCCGGTACTCCGGTAAAATCCCGATTTCACCCGGAACACTTCCGATATCCATACATAGGCTTCCAATATATCAATCTTTATGTCTCGACCATTTCGAGACTCCTCGTCATGTCCGTGATCACATCTGGGACTCCGAACAACCTTCGGTATATCAAAACGTATAAACTCATAATATAACTGTCATCGAAACCTTAAGCGTGCGGACCCTACGGCACACGGTTCGAGAACAATGTAGACATGACCGAGACACGTCTCCGGTCAATAACCAATAGCGGGACCTGGATGCCCATATTGGCTCCAACATATTCTATGAAGATCTTTATCAGTTAGACCGCATAACAACATACGTTGTTCCCTTTGTCATCGGTATGTTACTTGCCCGAGATTCGATCGTCGGTATCCAATACCTAGTTCAATCTCGTTACCGGCAAGTCTCTTTACTAGTTCCATAATACATCATCCCGCAACTAACTCATTAGTTGCAATGCTTGCAAGGCTTAAGTGATGTGCACTACCGAGAGGGCCCAGAGATACCTCTCCGATGATCGGAGTGACAAATCCTAATCTCGAAATACGTCAACCCAACATGTACCTTTGGAGACACCTGTCGAGCACCTTTATAATCACCCAGTTACCTTGTGACGTTTGGTAGCACACAACGTGTTCCTCCGGCACAGGGGAGTTACATAATCTCATAGTCATAGGAACATGTATAAGTCATGAAGAAAGCAATAGCAACATACTAAACGATCGGGTGCTAAGCTAATGGAATGGGTCATGTCAATCAGATCATTCAACTAATGATGTGATCCCGTTAATCAAATGACAACTCTTTGTCCATGGATAGGAAACATAACCATCTCTGATTAACGAGCTAGTCATGTAGAGGCATACTAGTGACACTCTGTTTGTCTATGTATTCACACATGTATTATGTTTCCGGTTAATACAATTCTAGCATGAACAATAAACCTTTATCATGATATAAGGAAATAAATAATAACTTTATTATTGTCTCTAGGGCATATTTCCTTCATACGCTAACAGCCCGGGCATTAGCAGCCACATATAATAATAATGGCTATTTATCGATCGGCGCTGCAAGCATAGGCGGTTCAGCTAGCTGCCTCTTCAGATCGTCGAACGCCTTATCAGCTGCCTCACTCCAGACAAAGTTATCTGTTTTCTTGAGCATATGATATAAGGGGATGGCCTTCTCTCCAAGGCGGCTGATAAACCGGCTCAAGGCTGTAATCGGGCCAGCTAGACGTTGAACATCGTTAATACACGCCGGTTTAGCCAAGGATGTAATTGCTGCAATCTTTTCCAGATTAGCCTCAATGCCTCTGTTCGAAACCAGAAAGCCAAAGAGCTTGCCTGCCAGGACACCGAAAACACACTTCTCCGGATTGAGCATCATCTTGTAAACCCGGAGATTGTCAAAGGTTTCTCGTAGATCATCTATCAATGTCCCCTCCTTTCTGGATTTGACCACAATATCATCCACATACGCATGAACATTGCGCACAATTTGTTTATGAAGGCAATTCTGAACACATCGCTGGTAAGTCGCCTGAGCACTCTTGAGTCCAAAGGGCATGGAAACATAGCAGAGAGCTCCAAAGGGAGTTATGAAGGTTGTCTTCTCCTGGTCCTTAACCACCATTTTGATCTGATGATAACCAGAGTAAGCATCCAAAAAACACAAACGGTCACAACCCGCCGTAGCATCAATTATCTGATCAATGCGAGGGAGAGCAAAGGGGTCTACAGGGCAAGCCTTGGTTAAATCTGTGTAGTCCACACACATGCAACAAGTGACGTTTTTCTTAAGAACCAGCACCGGATTGGCTAACCACTCTGGATGAAAAACTTCGACAATAATCCCAGCACCCAACAGATGGGCTACCTCTTAACCTATAGCCTTGCGTCTCTCCTCGTTGAAACGGCAGAGGAACTGCTGGACCGGTTTGAACTTAGGATCAATGTTGAGTGTGTGCTCAGCGAGTTCCCTCGGTACACCTGGCATGTCAGAAGGTTTCCATGCGAAGATGTCCCGATTCTCACGGATGAACTCGATGAGTGCGCTTCCCTATTTGGGATCTAGGTTAGCGCTGATGCTGAACTGTTTGGATGAATTGCCAGGAACAAAGTCAACCATCTTAGTGTTTGTAGCCGATTTGAACTTCAACGCTAGATCATGCTCCGTAGTTGTCTTTTTTAAAGAGGTCATGTCTGCCGGATCAACTTGCTCCTTATAGAATTTTAACTCCTCCGTGGCACAAACCGACTCAGCAATCTTTCTACTCCCATGTACTGTGATAGTCCCTTTATGACCTGGCATTTTAAGCCGTAGATAAACATAACATGGCCTTGCGATAAACTTAGCATAAACCAGCCACCCAAACAAGGCGTGGTACGGACCTTTGATCTTTACCACCTCAAACGTCAATGTTTCTGACCTTGAATCGTAGTCATCTCCAAAAGCTACCTCCAAAGCTATCTTGCCAATAGGATATGCAGACTTACCAGGAACCACACCATGAAAGACCGTATTTGACGGTTTAAGATCCTTATCTGTCAACCCCATATGGCAGAACGTATCATAATACAAAATATTAATACTACTTCCCCCATCCATGAGCACTTTAGTGAACATGTATCCCCCAACTTGAGGGGCTACCACCAGGGTCAAATGACCTGGATTATCAACCCGGGGGGTGATCATCTCTACTCCACAAGATAGGTTGCTCAGACCAGCGTAAATATTGAGGTAATGCCGGCTCAACAGAATTTACTGCCCTTTTGTGAAGCTCCCGATCACGTTTGCACAAACTAGTAGTGAAGACATGATATTGCCTGTTGTTTAGCTGCTTGGTATTGCTCTGATGACCCGACTGCTGCTGCTGCTGACTCCCCTGATGGTTGTAACCTCCCTGGTTGCGTTGGTGCCCTTGATTGATGTGTCCGGTTTGGTTTCCTGGAAACCCTGAACCAGAACCACCACCTTCGTAACCCGGCCCGTGGAAACCTCCTCCTGACCCGCCGGGCGGGCCAGTGTCATATTGGAACATATTGGAATTCTTGAAATCCCGCATGATATAACAGTCGTTCCAAAGATGTGATGCCGGCTTCTCCTTCGATCCATGCTTTGGACAGGGCTGATTTAACAAGCACTCCAAATTGTTGCCTGAACCTCCACCCCTCTGGGGCTTCTTGCCTTTACGGCGCTGGCCATTCTCCTGCGCATTGGTATTTGCAACAAAGTCCAAGCTACTGTGGGCCTTGCGCTTACCACCGTTTCCATGGCATGCCGGATTATGTTGTTGACCTTTGGCTTTGCCGTTCTTCTTACCTTTCTCCGGTTTGTCCTCCTCTGAATCCGGATCCTTGGTATTATCTAAATTGGCATATTTAACCAAAGCGGCCATGAGTGTTGACATGTCATTGCAGTGACGTTTGAGCCTTCCCAACTTCTGTTTTAACGGTTTGAAACAGCAATTGCCCTCTAATGTTAACACTACAGTGTCTGCATTGATACGATCTGATGAATGCAAAATCGCTGAGACCCGTTTGACCCAATGGGTCGTGGACTCCCCTTCCTCTTGGACACAAGCGGCCATATCTACGATTGACATTGGCTGCTTACATGTATCCTTGAATTTCTGGATAAACCGGTGCTTCAATTCAGCCCATGATCCAACAGAGTTGGTCGGCAAGCTCTTCAACCAAGTGCGAGCTGTTCCTTCCAACATCATGGTGAAATATTTAGCACACACTGCCTCATCCACATCTAACATCTCCATTGCCATCTCATAGCTCTCCACCCACGCCTCTGGTTGCAAATCAGCGGTGTAATTTGGGAAATTACGAGGTCCCTTGAAATCCTTGGGAAGTCTCACATTACGTAAAGCGGGAGTTAAACACAACACCCCTAAGGACCTGAACATCACCCATGGCTCCATGGAGTCCGTGGGGTGAACCGGAGTATGTTGTTGTGCTCCGTGTCGAGCTGTCAACTTGGCCTCCCGACGTGCGCGGCCATGGTCCACAACATCTTGCGCATTAGCGCCTCCCCCGGCCGGGTTGTTCCCTCGTGGTGAATTTCGGCGATGTGCACTACTGGACATGGCCAGTTCGTCCTCCACGTGTCTGCTATAACTCCGGCTTGGACGGGGAGTGGAATGAATCCTCTCACGACTGTGTGAATACGCCTGCTGTTGATTTAGTGCTGTTTGAAGGAGATCCCTGGCCCGACGTACTTCCACTGCAACTGGTGACTCGCCGTTGGTTGGGAGGGCCGCCAGGCGTGAAGCGGCGGCCACAATGTTGTCCAACGGGTTGGAATAATGCCCGGGCGGCATCGATGGCACAACGTTGTTCTGGCGAGGTGGGTCCGTTGTGCGTGGCTGAACCGGCGCTCCTGTTCCCAGCGCCCCCGCCCAGTTTAGCATGGGTTGCTTACCAGCTCCTGCACCTGGTGTATTGAAAAGATTCTGTGGCTCATAAACCGACGGGTGACGTGATCGATACCTTCTTCTCATGACTTCCTCTGAAGCATTCTGATCCAGTCTAATCCGGTAGGCCTGTGCTTCCAATTCAGCCCCGCTCTGTTGCCATCCTAGCATTCTCTATTGCCAGGTCCGCTTTAGCCTGGGCTATCTGATCTTTCACCTTTGCAATCTCTGCATTGTGCTGATCCCTGGCTGCTGCATCCACCTCCGCGGACATCAACGCTGCCAAAGCATCGAACAAATCAAACAACACTTGAGCCAGAGGCGGCGCCGAGCTTCCTGCCCCTGCTGGTGTGGCCGTCGTTGAACCGGAGAGCATTGCTGCGGTGGTAGATGAATGAGGCACCGATTGTGTGCCAGCCATGAAGATGGCGGCCCGGTTTGGTAGAGCGGGGGAATCCGGAATACTGTTGCCCTCGGATCCTCCCTCAATCCGGCCGTCCTGCAATTGGTAAAGTGATTCGGTCTCTCCAGAAGACTCGTCATCAGAATAGACTACGGTTTCTCCATCGGACACCGGTCTGTCCTGCAACTGTCGAAGAACTTGCATGCCGAGCCATTTCGATGATGTCGGTGTAGATGTCCGTCTCGGGGGCCAGTTCGCCGATCTTGCCGATGAAGACATGAATCCCACCAAAGGGGACCCGGTACCCGTATTCGATTGAATCGGCCTCGGGACCCCATCATGCATTGTCGATGTAGAGCTTGCCACGACGACTCTTCGTCATCCGGCCCACAGCGTATCCCTTAAGTCCATCGAAGATGCCATTCAAGAACTCAAAACCATCATGCGATAGCCCCACGGTGGGTGCCAACTGTCGTGCGTTTGTCACGGCAGATGTCCTCATGAAAGGACTTAGTCGTGGAGCTATCGCAATGGGTTAGCTTAAAGGGGTTGAACCGGACAAGGGGACATGGGAGTTTATACTAGTTCGGCCCCTTCGATGAAGGTAAAAGCCTACATCTAGTTGTGATTGGTATTGCTAGGGTTTCGAAGACCAGGGAGCGAATCCGCTTTGTCTGGCTCTCGAGTTGTTGTTGTATGTCCCTAAACCGCGGTCGGGTCATCCCAATATATACATAGGTTGACGCCTGCTGGGCTACAGAGTCCCGAAGCCAGATCATAAACGTGTCCGGTTCGGTCTCTACTCTTCCTATCTTACTATACAAGTTATATGACTAGGTCGGTTTACATTTACAGGCTGTAACCCTCCTTTGGGCCTTCCTTAAAGCGCCATTATCCTTACATCTTCATGGGCTTCTAATCTTCAAAGAGTCAACCCGGCTACATAAGGCCGGTTTACCTCCAGTAGTAATATCCCCAACAACTTCCGTGACGATAATTTTGGTAATGTCATGGAACACTTCTATGACAGCACAGGTATGACTATCTTGATTCTGTCATAAATTTGTCATGGATGTACATGCATGACAAAAAAAGCGACCTACTGTGACAAACATGTATCGTCACGGAAGTGTATTTTTTTGTAGTGCATCCCTCTCTCTCTATCCTTCTCCTCGTGCCTCATTTGCTTCTAACACACACGTGCATGTATACCGATCGATCTCCGAACATATACCTAGATCGAATTTAACTACCCCCCCATCGATCGACATACCTCACAAGTTATGTCTCTCCTTTGTCTTACAAAGGGCGATTGATCTTCCTATATAGTTACGTCTGCTTACCACAGCCACATCGTCCCCCCTCATCATTCGTGCATGCCTCCTAAGATGTCTCTCACACGCACGTGCACAGACAACAAGCAGCCATCTCCTCTCTTATTGATATTGCGGGCGTGCCCTCCATTTCTCTAGCAAGCCTATCCCACCATTTGTTAGAAGCAACTCCACTACCACCTCCTCCAACACTCTAGCTCTGTCTCTCTCCCAACCTTATTCATCTCCTGCACATATGCATGGATGCCGATCGATCTCCCTTAATACATGAGGCAGATCGATCTCCTTAATACATGAGGTAGGCCTCTCTCCTCCTCCACACATATACCAGCCATTGTACCTCTATAGTTAATTGGGCCTCCCTCTTCCCCCACCACACACCGATAGTCGAGCGCTGCAGGTAGGTATCCATGCCACAGAGACAAACTGCACATGTCCCATCTCACGTTCCCATAGGGCCAGCCACTCAATATCTTTGACGTGGGCACACACAAATTCGATGGCACTCTTTATCGATCGCGCGCGCACACACACACACACATCATCCCTCTCATCGATTCTATGGACACCTCAAGCCGATGATACCTCCACTCTCTTCACGTGGAACGCCACGAGATATGTTATATCCAGGACTCTATTTCACACACATTGCATATGTTAAATTTTTTGATTGACCCCCCCCCCCCCACAAAAAAAACTCTCAAGAACCCACACACTATATCTCTCTAGGTTTGTATCTCTCTCACATAACCCACGTAGGTGGTGTACGTATACAAGAAGAGAATAGGTGCACCGTGCACGCACTCACGCTTCGTGCCCAGCCACACCCGCGCAGGTACACGGTGGAGCTCATTTTTCCGCAGAAGGTGAATTTGTTTTTGAAACATCAAGTGGCCAGAGACTCGAAAACTTATTTGCCCATTAGTGACTTGTCAGGGCGGTGGATTTTATTTTGTACAATAATGCTGCATCCACCTAAAGTAACGAAAGTTCTTACGTAAACTTCCTAGTAATTCCCTCTTCGTAGGTGCAGCATTACTCCTAACATTTGTAATATTAGTTTGAAACTTGTAATATTGCCGTGTCCTATTCCTGCGTTTTCAAAATCCTGCGAATCAAATAGGTCCTGAGTTGGTGATGATGTTGTGCCTCCCATCTTTCACCAATAGCCGTCGGATCTAGATCTGACACATACAAACCAAGCTTCTCCACTTTTGCAAAAACATTCCTGCACTTGTTCCGT
This sequence comes from Triticum dicoccoides, assembly GCF_002162155.2. NCBI lineage: Eukaryota > Viridiplantae > Streptophyta > Magnoliopsida > Poales > Poaceae > Triticum > Triticum dicoccoides. Next base: position 449,900,703 of record NC_041388.1, on the reverse strand, counting down.
ATTTACAAACAACTCCTTGTCTCTCACAATCTAGGAGTAGAAGGCCGTGGAAAAATCTGGCGCGATGGCCGCTGCCGGAGGCGCCCACCCCCAATCTTGGTTTTCCGTGCAATGCACAGGCATCTACGCATGGGAAATTCTGTCGAACAGGGCTAGTTATAAGCAGGCTAGCTCTACAGCCATGGTGATAGTGACTACAGATGGTGAGGCTGACTATGGTATGCCGAACACGGCGCCTATACTTAGGTGTCATCTCCGGCGCAAGGTCTTGTCACTTCATTGTGAGGAGCAGCACGTAATAATTTGACCAACAGGTAGTATAGTGCTAGTACTCCTACTACTACATTGGTAGTACTACTACTAGTACTAGTAGCACCACCGTCTGGATTTAGGAGTAGTACCACGTCCACCGGCACCAAGGAACGTCTCCAGGTAGTATTGCTTGAGGCCGCCAGGGCGAGGGGCCGCTTGGACGACGGCTTCGTCTCCTTGTTCGACAAGGTCCTCGTCGGTTTCCTCGACAAGTTCACTGTCGTCAAGAAGCTTGCGGACGACTTTGACGTAAGCCTCCAGCCGACGCGCCTAGGCTCTGCGATGCCCGCCACCCTCAACGGCCACTATGGTAACAACCTCTTCGACGCACTGGTGGCCCTGCGACTGCATGCCGTCGCGTCGGAGAATGGCCACCTCGAGGTCGCACTCGCCGCGCGGCGCCTGGCGCAGCAAGACACCATCAACATAATCACCCATGTCTACGCACAAATTGTCCACAAGGACTACTACATGCAAGAGGAGGACGATAGGACGCTGGCCTTCTTGGAGCGCAGGGCAACCTTGGACGGCACTGTTCAGAAGCACGTTGATCTCGCCGCCAACGCCGCTCCTCCTCACACGTCGGTTGGTGACCCGGCGCACTAGGGCGTGAGAATGTCGTTGAACGTTGATGGATCCGTATGTATTTTTATCTTTCCGTCAAATCCATGTAGTAGTATATGATACTACAGTAATTATCTTGTCGGATGGCTGAGAAAATAGGAGGGAGAAGAGATGGCTGTAGCACGGACTCCAAAAAAATTGGTGTCAGATGGGACTCGTGTGGGTGGCGTGTGCCGTACTGCTAGACGTGAATGCTACTGAGTTATGGCCCATGCCACCGCACTATATCGAGCCTATATCGAGGTACGTAGAAAAAATTTCCTACAGTCCGTGCTCAGCCCTCCTCTATCTCTCTTCTCAGCCAGCCAGCGGACGCGCGGAGCCCATCGTCTGTTTTCTCACATGCGGCCCCACATGTTAGTCAAAACGCAAGAGGACCCACTGAACCTGCATATCTTTCACCTCGACGTGCTGGTGATGAAAAACAAATCCAATAAAGATCTTCGGTGGCCTCTTTTGGAGTTACTCAAGAGTAGTAAGATTCTATTTACAGTTTAACCCAATATGCACATCTCTTGGCTTCAACTACCACTCTATTTTTTTTCATGACACGACCTGGATGCTGGATGTCCCACGTGTCGGCAAAAGGAGGAAGAAACCGACCAAATCTTCAGTTCTGCTATTGGATGAGATTATTGCACTTGTTGACACTCCTACTAGAATAGAGGCTAGACATGAGACTAGATGCGAGGAAGCAACGTCTACTTCTTTACACTTGAAGAAGAAAGAAGCACGCAAGATCGAGCCTCCGCAGATCAACAATGAATGCAATGAGAAGGCACTAATCCAACTTACAAGAGTAGTAAAATGTATTCTTGTGGTTCTTGTTTTCTTTGGTCTTGCTTTTCTAGTCAAAATTATCGTTGGAGTTCGTGCAAAATGGAGGTCCGTTTGGAGTCGTGCGTTGGAGTTGGCCTTACAAGTGGGACCGCAGTAAGGAAACCGACTATCGGCAAACCCCCACCTCACCCGCCGCGCGATGGCTGAAGTTAGAGAAACGACGAGGTTGAAGGGATTGCTCTGGCACGGACTCCAAGAAATAATATGGTGTCAGATGGATGTCGTGGTGGTGGCGTGTGTCGTACTCCTGGACGTGAATGCTTGTTCTGGCCCATGCCACCCTACTACTCCTACTACTTACTCCTACAAGTATATAGTATACTAGTATCGAGGATTCGAGGTGCTGGTTACGTACAACGAACACATTAACATATGGCTACAGTAAAAACACCCGCCCGACGCGCGAAGCATGTGAAGCTAGTACAAATTTAGAGAAGCGACTCGAAAGCCATTCATAAATTTAGTAAGTTTATCACAGACACATCATTTTATTACATACAACAGGTCATCAACCCACATCGACAACGAGAATACATTATAAATACTAACGTTTTCACCACACAACAAATAACAAGCCATGAAATGAACTTCAACTCAACCATTCCGCGGCGTTGGAAACGCTTGCTTTGAACCACAAGTGATTCTCTGGGACGGGCCATGTGTTGTCGATCTGGAGACCAACGCAGGACTGATCATCCAGGCTGAAGCAGCCTACCATATCAGTACGATGGTAGGGAACCACCCAAATGTCCGAGGTATAGACACAGTTGCTTCTCATAAATGTGTCAACAACAGTTGGATCGCCTTTCACCATCATCAGATAGTTTTGTCCAAGGAAGAGCGAGTTTTCTCCAAGACTATCAATTTTGTGCCAGGGAGAAGGAGTTCGCGCTAGCACACTAGTATCCATCCCGAATACCATGCAACGGGTGTTGGAATAGGTCCAGAGAGTGCGACCATGGGAGAAACTTGCTTCCTTAGCAGTAGCATCATCAGTGGGCTGTATACACACAAGAAGAGGGGATCCATCGAAATTAGTTGCCAGGCTCCACAGAGTATATCGGCGCTGCTCGTGATCATCACCATCGGCATCTCCCCCTTGGTTATAAAAAATTTCAAGTATAGGAGACTTGCTAACCCGCATGCATGTGCATGAAACAATTATAATTACGGTGGAAGACAAACGTACTGAAACTACAAGGATACCATGCAAAAAGAGTGCCACGAGTGGTGGCAGCAAACACAAGGCCCTCGTATTGAATTGCATCATAGTACTCATTCGTGCACAGAAACTGATTTTTGAGCAATGTCTGTCGGTGTCAAAACCGGCGGATCTTGGGTAGGGGGTCCCGAACTGTGCGTCTAGGCCGTATGGTAATAGGAGGCAGGGGACACGAAGTTTTACCCAGGTTCGGGCCCTCTCGATGGAGATAAACCCTACGTCCTGCTTGATTAATATTGATGATATGGGTATTACAAGAGTTGATCTACCACGAGATCAGAGAGGCTAAACCCTAGAAGCTAGCCTATGGTATGATTGTTGATGTGTATGTTGTCCTACGGACTAAAACCCTCCGGTTTATATAGACATCGGAGAGAGGGTTAGGGTTACATAAAGTCGGTTACAATGGTAGGAGATCTAAACATCCGTATCTTCAAGCTTTCCTTCCACGCCAAGGAAAGTCCCTTCCGGACACGGGACGGAGTCTTTAACTTGTATCTTCATAGTCCAGGACCATGGGTTGAACTTTGGGGCGACTGGCTCTACCGCGTATACGTCCCTTAACGCGCGCTTCCGCTCCCTTTTGGGGACGTGGGTGGCATATATCATGTTCACCGTCCGCACTTGTGGGGGGAAACCCTTCTGTCCATTGTTGTTCGGCGGTCGGGGCTCCTCATCATCATCGCTATGCAACCCCTTGTCTTCATTGTCGGCGCTTAATCTGCCTGCCTGCTTGAACACCCAACAGTCCCGGTTGGTGTGATTGGCCGGCTTTTTGGGGGTGCCATGTATTTGGCACAAGCGGTCGAGTATTCGGTCCAAGCTAGACGGGCCCCTAGGATTCCTTTTGAATGACTTTTTCCGCTGACCGGATTTAGAGCCTCTGAATCCGGCATTAACTGTCGTATCCTTAGCATTGTTGCCATTGATGTGGCGTTTCTGCTGGTTGCGACGCGACCTGCCACTAATGTCCCTGGTGTCCGAACGACCAGGGTTCTTGGTCATATTGTGGCTACGAGCAAGCCTCCCGCACAAAAGCGGGTCATGAGTGCCGTGAGTGCTGCCATAGATTTCGGCTTCTCCTGTCCTAGGTGCCGGGCAAGCCACTCGTCACGGATATTATGCTTGAAGGCTGCTACGGCCTCTGCGTCCGGACAGTCGAGTATTTGATTTTTCTTTGTTAGGAACCATGTCCAGAATTGCCTGGCCGATTCGTCTGGCTGCTGAATTACATGGCTTAGGTCGTCAGCGTCTGGGGGTCGCACATAAGTGCCCTGGAAATTGTCGAGGAATGCGGCTTCCAGGTCCTCCCAACAGCTGATTGACCCTGTTGGCAGGCTGTTAAGCCACTGCCGGGCTGGTCCTTTAAGCTTGAGTGGGAGGTATTTGATGGCATGGAAATCATCACCGCGGGCCATGTGGATATGAAGGAGATAATCCTCGATCCATACCGCAGGATCTGTTGAGCCATCATATGATTCGATGTTTACGGGTTTGAAACCCTCGAGGATTTGATGATCCATTATTTCGTCTGTGAAGCAGAATGGGTGTGCAGCGCCTCTGTACTGGCTATATCATGACGTAGCTCCAATGAGATTTGTCTACTGTGTTCGGCCCTGCCGAATTTGTGACCGGCGTGATGGTTACCATCTCGAGCCATGGGGCGCCCACGCGATCCGTAGATCGGTCTTGTTTTCCTTGCCTTTTCCTCCAACATATTACGTAAGTCCGGCGCATATTCCCGTGCCATGGTATGGGCTGCGGCTTGGGTGGAGGTCCATGAGGCCTCTCTATCGCGGCCACGAGGTGGCCTGTCGGCCGCGTCGAGTGCTTCCTCCTCTAATCGGGGTAGCAACCTGCGCTTTGGGTAGCACTTGGAGGGGCGTTCGGGTTTATGCTCTTCGGCCGCAAGGACTTCAGTCCATCTATCCACTAGCCGATCTTGATCAGCTTTAAGCTGTTGCTGTTTTTTCTTGAGGCTTCTTGCCGTGGCCATAAGCCTGCGTTGAAAACGCTCTTGTTCGACGGGATCCTCTGGCACGACGAATTCGTCATCGTCGAGGCTTGCCTCGTCTTCGGAGGGAGGCATATAATTATCGTCCTCGACCTCTCTGTCAGCGCTCTCCCATGGGGGCTGGTTTCTCCATCCCCCTGTGCTAAATCTTGCTCGGGGGGGTGTTCTTCGGCGCTTTCCGGGGTATAATTACCTCCCGTGTTGGCATCGTCGTTTTTGTGTTGGCGGGATTTTGAGCGGCGCCGCTGACGCCGTCGCTTCTGCTGTTTCTTGGAGGGGTCATCCTCCGCTGTTCCATCGCCCTCTCCCTCTTTTGGGGTGTCCACCATGTATATGTCATATGACGAGGTGGCTTTCCAGGGCCTAGTAGGCGCTGGTTCTTCATCATCTCCTTCATCAGTGTCCATACCGTCGATTTCTTCGGAGTCGAAGTCGAGCATGTCGGTTAAGTCGTCGACCGTGGCTACAAAGTGGGTGGTGGGTGGGTTTTGAATTTCTTCATCGTCCGTACCCCAACCTTGCTGACCGTAGTCCAGCCAGGACTCTCCTGACAAAGAGAGAGACTTCAGTGATTTCAGGATATCGCCGAAAGGCGAGTGCTGAAAGACATCCGCGACCGTGAACTCCATGATCGGCGCCCAATCGGATTGGATCGGCAGGGGCGCAGAGGGTTCGGAGTCCGGAGAAGAATCCGGCTCCATGGAGTCACGAGTCTTGCAGAGCACGGGGATGGTGTTCGGCTCAACCGTCATTGGAATTGCAGCCCCCGAGGTGGCGTCCAACTGCTCATCCTCGATCGGCACGGTCGGCTCCGAACTAGGGGTCGGAGCCGATGCGGGTGCGGCCTCCAGGGCACTGTTCGGCAGTAGAGCTAGATCATGCTCGTCGTGACAGTGCGGCGCGCTCGGCAGTGGCTCGAATCCGTCGAAGATCAAGTCCCCGTGGATGTCGGCCGTGTAGTTTAAACTTCCGAATCTGACCTAACGGCTAGGGGCGTAGCTTTCGATGTGCCCTAGATGGCCAAGTGAATCGGCCCACAGTGCGAAGCCGCCAAAGACGAAGATCTGTCTGGGGAGGAAAGTCTCACCCTGGACTGCATCGCCATTGATGATCGTAGGAGCCATCGGGCCTGACGGCGACGGCACAGAGGAACTCTCAATGAAAGCACCAATGTTGGTGTCAAAACCGGCAGATCTCGGGTAGGGGGTCCCGAACTGTGCGTCTAGGCCGGATGGTAACAGGAGGCAGGGGACACGAAGTTTTACCCAGGTTCGGGCCCTCTCGATGGAGGTAAAACCCTACGTCCTACTTGATTAATATTGATGATATGGGTATTACAAGAGTTGATCTACCACGAGATCAGAGAGGCTAAACCCTACAGCTAGCCTATGGTATGATTGTTGATGTGTATGTTGTCCTACGGACTAAAACCCTCCGGTTTATATAGACACCGGAGAGGGTTAGGGTTACATAAAGTCGGTTACAATGGTAGGAGATCTGAACATCCGTATCTACAAGCTTGCCTTCCACGCCAAGGAAAGTCCCTTCCGGACACGGGACAGAGTCTTCAATCTTGTATCTTCATAGTCCAGGAGTCATACATTACCGGTGTGCTCAACCTCTGGGCAATGTGCTGAGATTTTTGGAAGTGGAACCCGGTGACGAGTGTACACATTCACAAGTTCCCACTCGTAGTTGGACCCAATGTAAACAACCCAATCTCCATTTGCGCCTGTCCAAGCCTTGCCCTCGAGCGATGGCATCTTAACATCATATGTATCATTATCAAGCGGCATCAACTGGCACAAGACGAGGCCTCCGTCGTGCCGGCGCCAGTCATCAGGGTCACGACGAAGAAGATAGGGGAGATCAAACCGCTCCTTGAATCTTGGGTTCTTTGTAATGATGTTATTAGTTGAGTCGAGAATGGGCTTGAACGAACCTGCCATGCTAGCCGAGGTGATGATGTCACACCGATCAATGAGTTCCTCCACCACATCATCTTTCAGATCGGGGGAAGAATAACGGGGTCGTTTCCGGCCTGTTCCCTCCATGGAGAAGACGATCGAACAATGGCAGAAGAAAGGGTGAAGGGCTGAAGGAAAATGGACGAGGGAGAGGAAGAGCGTGCGACAGCAGTTCCAAATCAAGAGGGAAAGGCGAAGAGTCGGTGGACGGTTGCGAGTTTGCCACGGTTCACAAAGAGGCGCCCCGGCCTACATGTCCGTTCGGAAATACTCCTACTACTCGTCGTCGTCTCACTAATATGTTGGAACGGGACCACATGTCAATGAAATATGGTGTGTAATTTCTGATGCAAAATGCGATCTGGCCGCCTTGGCCCGAGGTGCCGCATTATTTATCGACCTTTATTTTTTTAATGGCATGCCGATCAGTTTTGAAGCACGACTAACTGGTACTGTACATGGAGAGGATGACAGCAGGGACCCGCCAGGGTCATGGCAGTATGCAAGCAAGTGCCTCCTTATTTCAAGCAAATAAAAAAATGGCTCCTCCTAGTGGATTTCTGACATCTGGGTCCCATGCCATGTCAACGTAGTCAATAAACGAGAGAATTGCACAACGAGCGGCTGACACCAGGGACCCAGTAGCTCGCCCAGTTATTTTTGTTTTGTGTTAATTTGATAAATGCCACTCCAAATCTGGTGTACTGAGAAGAGCCACTGCACTTTCCAAACTTTGAAAAATGCCATTTCAAGCCATTTCTAGTGGCATTTTTCGAAGTCCGGACTGGCGTTTTTCAAAGTTTGCAAACTGTAGTGGCGTTTTTCAAAGTTTGCAAAAATTGCAGTGGCATTTTTCAAAGTTTCGAAATTGCAGTGGCATTTTTATGAATCGCCATAATTGGAGTGGCATTTATCTAATTTGTTTTTGAGACGGACGCAGGGTGTCAACTGGGCTGTGCGGGACACTCTAGCATGTCTAAATAGCCTTTTCTTTTATGTTTACCACAGACCAACCCAGTAGTTTTTTTCTTTCTGAAAATGGCTAGCCCAGTTCTTTTGTGATTTGTCAAGTAAGTCGCTTTATCAAGCTTGCTGGGCTGCAAATCTTTCAAGATGAGGAGAGCTTCATTCGGCTGACCGAGAAAATGGCCTATGAGTAATGAGAAATGGGCTGTACATTTTTAAAACACATCAAACCGGCAATTATTTTGAAATATCTTTTTTCATTTCAAGATTTTCAATTGCATTGATTTTTATACGTTGACAATTTATTGGATTTTATATTTATATACATTTATTTTTAAAATCAGTCTGAATGTGACTCGAAATTTCGGGATTAAAAACAGTTCAGACCGCACTGACATATGCAAAATTTCGTATAATTTTTTAACCGTGGCCACAATATGGGCTGTAATGCTAACATAAAGAATCTGGGCTCCAAAAAAACCCATAAGAATTAGCAAATGGGCTGTAAATTATTTGAAATAATGGCAGATGGGCTGTTTGCTGTTTTCCATAGATGGCCTGTATACTGTTGGATGTCCATCCAACGGCCGTCGTGCTTCTTCAATCTCTGCTCTTCCTGCTCCAGCCGCTCAAACAAGCGCCAGCGGGACTGCCTGCTCCCTCCTCCCCGCAGTCGGCTGTGCTGCCGCACAGGCCTCACCGCCCCACCATACTCCCATCGCTGGCCTAGCCATCCATCTACTCACCCACACCTGCTGTTATTCTCCGACGATGGTAGACGAACCAGTAAACCCTCGTACAGTCGTACTCCCCTCCGCGTGGGAAACAAAAACAACGGCCGAGTCTTCCCTACCTCCGTGTCGTTACCTTCCAAGGCCTCGCCATCGTCCACTGCCCTGGTGCTCTCGGCATGGCGTGGTCAGCGTGGTCAACGACCGACATGCATCTGAAGTGGACTGTACGTGGAGAGGCTGACAGCTGGGTCCATGGCTGCACGCAAGGAAATTCCTCCTTACTACGCAGAAAATAATGATTATCTCCACCTGACATCTAGGACCCACCAAAATGGCCTCTGTATTTCACGAAAAAAACGTTACCGCCGCTGACAGCTCGGACCCACCAGCTATATCTTCGCATGCAAGTGCCTCCTTATTACGCACCAAAAAAATGAATACTCCCCCTGCTAGCTGGGACCCAGTATAGTGGGCCTACTAAGTTGACGAGGACGAAGTGCTTTGTAAACTTAGTCAGTATGCACGATTCTAGCTCGACTGACCGTACGATGTCCATCCAACAGCCGTAGTGCTTCTTCAACCTCTGGTCTTCTTGCTCCAGCCGCCCAAAGCAGCGCCGGTCGTGCCGCCTGCTCCTGCCTCCCGTGGCCGGCTGTGCTGCCGCGGAGGCCTCACCACCCCCATACTACTCCCACCGCTGGCCAGGCCATCCCTCCACTCCACTCACCCACACCCCCCGTTATTCTGCGGCGATGGCAGCGCAGCCGAACCAGTGAACCCTCGTACTCTTCTCCGCATGGGCATCCACGGCCGCGTCTTCCCCGGCTCCGCGTCGTCCCCTTCCTAGGCCTCGCCGTTGTCCACCGCCGTGGTGCTGTCGGCGCGGCGTGGTCAATGTGGTCAACGACCGAATTCCATCAGAAGAATACTGTACGTGGAGAGGGTGACAGCTGGGTCCACGGCAGCCGCAAGGAAGTGCCTCCTTATTACGCGGAAAATAATTATTCCTCCACCTCATAGCAGGGACCCACCGGACGCCCACTAGTTATCGCAAAAAAAAATGTTGCCCCTGACTGCTGGGACCCACCCGACGGGCCACTGTATTTCGCGAAAAAAACGTTCCCCATGCTGTCAGCTCGGACCCACTGGAAGTGCCTCCTTATTACGCACAAAAAAAATGAATACCCCCTGCTAGCTGGGACCCACCTTAGTGGCAGGCTGACTTGTGGGCCTACTAAGTTGATGCGGACGGAGGGCTTTGTCAACTTAGTCACTATGCACGATTCTAGCTCCAGTGACCGTATGATGTCCATCCAACGGCCGTAGTGCTTCTTCAACCTCTGGTCTTCTTGCTCCAGCCACCCAAACCAGCGCCGGTCGTGCCTCGTGCTCCTGCCTCCCGTGGCCGGCTGCGATGCGGCGGAGGCCTCACCGGCCCCTACTACTCCCACCTCTAGCCAAGCCATCCCTCTACTCACCCACACCCCCTGTTATTCTGCCGCGACGGCAGCCTCACACCACAGCGAACCAGTGAACCCTCATACTCCTCTACGCGTGGGCATCCACTGTCGCGTCTTCCCCGGCTCCATGTCGTCCCCTTCCTAGGCCTCGTCGTCGTCCACCGCCCTGGTGCTCTCGGCGCGGCATGGTCAACGTGGTCAAGGAACGGCTTCCATCGGACGTGGACTGTACGTGGAGAGGCTGACAGCTGGGTCCATGGCCGCATCATGGAAGTGCCTCCTTATTAGGTGCAAAATAATTATTCCTCCACCTGACAGCGGGGACCCACCGAACGGGCCACCAGTATTTTGCGAAAAAATTGTTTCCCCTGACTGCTGGGACCCACCGGACGGGCCACCGTATTTGGCGAAAAAACGTCCCCCCCCCCGGGCTGTCAGCTCGGACCACCGGAAGTGCCTCCTTAGTATGCACAATAAAATGAATACTCCCCGGCTAGCTGGGACCCACCTTGCTAGAAGGCTGACTTGTGGGCCTACAAATTTGACGGGGACGAAGGGCTTTGTCAACTTAGTCAATATGAAGGATTCTAGCTCCAGTGATCGTACAATGTCCATCCAACGGCCGTAGTGCTTCTTCAACCTCTGGTCTTCTTGCTCCAGTCGCCCAAAGCAGCGCCGGTCGTGCCGCATGCTCCTGCCTCCTGGGGCCGGCTGTGCTGCCGGAGAGGCCTCAGCGCCCCCTACTATTCCCACCACTGGCCAGGCCTTGCAGCGACGGCAGCCTCACACCTCAGCTAAACAAGTGAACCCTCGTAGTCCTCTCCGCGCGGGCTTCCGCTGCCGCGTCGTCCCCTTCCTAGGCCTCGCCGTCATCCACTGTCGTGGTGCTCTCCGCGCGGCATGGTCAACGTGGTCAAGGAACGACTTCCATCGGAAGAGTACTGTACGTGGAGAGGCTGACAGCTGGGTCCACGGCCACAACAGAGTTTTTTGTGATTTGCCAAGTAAGTCACTTTGTCAGGCCTATTGGGCTGCAAATCTTTCAAGACGAGGAGAGCTTTCTTTCGGCTGGCCAAGAAAATGGCCCATTAGTACTGAGAAATGGGTTGTACATTTTTAAAACACATCAAACCGACAATTAGTTTCAAATATCTTTTTTCATTTCAAGATTTTAAATTACATTAATTTTTATGCGTGGAGAATTTGTTGGGTTTTGTATTGATATACATTTACTTTTAAAATCAGTTTGAATGTGAGTCGAAATTTCAGGATTAAAAACAGTTCGGACCGCACCGAAATATGCAAAATTTTGTATAATTTATTAACCGTGGCCACAATATGGGCTGTAATGCTAACAAAAAGAATATGGGCTCCAAAAGAACCTTAAGAATTAGCAAATGGGCTGTCAATTATTAGAAATAATGGCAGATGGGTTGTATGCTGTTTTCCATAGATTTGAGGCTTTCCTAAAAAAAGGTTGACGCACAAGCACTGACTATTGGATGTCCATCCAACGGCTGTCGTGCTTCTTCAATCTCTGCTCTTCCTGCTCCTGCCGCTCAAACAAGCGCCGGCGGGACTGCCTGCTCCCTCCTCCTCGCGGCTGGCTGTGCTGCCGCGCAGGCCTCACCGCTCGACCGTACACCCATCGCTGGCCTAGCCATCCCTCTACTCACGCACACCTGCTATTATTCCCCGGCGATGGCAGACGAACCAGTAAACCCTCATACAGTCGTACTACCCTCCGCATGGGAAACAACTGCCGAGTCTTCCCTACCTCCGTGTCGTCCCCTTCGTAGGCCTCGCCATCGTCCACCGCCCTGATGCTCTCGGTGCGGCGTGGTCAACCTGGTCAAGGAACGACTTCCATCGGACATGGACTGTACGTGGAGAGGCTGACAGCTGGGTCCACGGCCGCAGCAAGGAAGTGCCTCCTTATTACGCGGAAAATAATGATTCCTCCACTTGACAGCTGGGACCCACCGGACGGGCCACTGTATTTCGCAAAAAAAACGTTTCCCCTGACTACTGGGACCCACCAGCTACATCTTCGCACGCAAGGAAGTGCATCCGGGCAAAAAACCGATTCACCCCCTGACTGCTAGGACCCACCAGCTACATCTTCGCAGTCAAGGAAGTGCCTGACTGTCGGGACCCACCTGGTCAAAGCGTATGTAGTGTTGTCATTCTGGTCGCGAATGTGTACATACATACTGGTCGATATATAGGCGCGCATGTGTCGTAGTAGAGGCGCGCACGTGTTGTAGTAGAGGCGCGCATGTAGCATGTACACGTACGTACATCGGCCAGGGTGCAAGAAAGAAAATATGGCCACGTATGTGTACATACGGGCGGGGTCTCGAACGCCTACTCGCGCATACGTACGGCGAGGGCTCGTGTACATGGCTGGGTCGGAACGGAGAAATAGCGTCGTCGTCGTGTTCATGGGGAGGCAACGGAATGCGTCATGTTCATGGGGAGGCAACGGAATGCGTCGTGTTCATGGGGAGGCAATAGAATTCGTCGTGTTGATCGGGAGGCAACGGAACACGTGGGAGCCAACCGGCTGGGTCAGAACGGAATGCGTGGTCGTGTTCATCGGGAGGGCTTGGACGGAACATGCGATGGAAACGAGGCCTGGCATACTGCACAATGGAGGAAACGTACCTTCTACGTTCGGAACGGGGTCCTGTTTATCGGGAGGGGTCTGGCGTACCGCAAAACGGAGGAAACAGACCTCCTACGGTCGAAACGGGGGTCCTGTTCATCGGGAGGGGTGTGGCGTACCGCAAAACGAAGCAAACAGACTTGTGTTGGAGTGCTACGATCGAAACGGGGGTCCTGTTCATCGGGAGGGGAGTGGCGTACCGCAAAATGGGACTCCACGGGATACTGTTCATCTCCACCGTCGACCCCCTCCAGCCTCCACGAGCTACTGTTCATCCACCGTCGATCTCCTCCAGCCTCCACCTGCGACTGTTCATCCACGGGCTCCTGTTCACCCAGCCTCCACCGCGCGCTACTCCACCGGCTACTATTCAACCAGCCCTCTCCATGGGCTCCTGTTCAACCACCCCTCCACGGGCTACTGTTCATCCTGCCCTCCACCGTCTACTGTTCATCCTGCCCTCCACAGGGTGGTCCTGTTCATCCAGCCCTCCACGAGGTCCTATCCATC
>NC_041388.1:449797780-449886871 GCF_002162155.2 Triticum dicoccoides | reverse complement strand
GCTCACTGTTCATCCAGAGGAAGCATCGATCGGCTTCAGTTAGCAGCAGTAGCGAAGGAATCGCTCGATCGGGTTCAGTTAACAGCCATCAATCGATCGCTCGGGTTCAATAACGCGTAGCCTGCAGTGCAATCGCTCGGGTTCAGTTGGAGCCCAATGCCTCGCTTGGGTTCAGTTAGAGCCAATGCCTCGCACACACGCGCGTACGTGTATGAGAGAAATGCGCATTGCTCAGCCCCCGACCTCCCACCGTAACTGGGAACTCCCTGAAATTTTCCTACCCCTCGCTTCTACCACGGTTTTTTCCATCATGGACGGCCCAAAGAATGTCATGCAGCTGCATCTCCAGCCCGCCCAGGACGAAAAGCCCATTTTCTGTCATGATTTTTTGTCATAGAATTAGGAGCCCACCACATCTATGATGATACCGGGTTTTGTCACAATTATCGTCATAGAAGTGTCATATGTATGACAGAAAAAATTTCGTTCGGCCCAAAATGTCACGGATGTGTCTTTTTTTGTAGTCATATAACACGGCCGAGCCATGAACTTGGCTTAAGCCGGCCGTCCAAACAGAGCATGATATGGGCTTTTGATCTTAACCACCTCAAAGGTTAATTTTTCTGTTCTGGAGTCATACTCATCCCCGAAGGCTACTTCCAGTTCAATCTTACCAACTAGGTATGCCGACTTTCCAGGTACCACACCGTGAAAAACAGTGTTGGATTGCTTAAGACTCTTATCAGTCAACCCCATCCGACGGAACGTCTCATAGTAGAGGATGTTGATCCTGCTGCCCCCATCCATGAGCACTTTAGTGAATTTATATCCACCAACCTGAGGCGCCACTACCAAGGCGAAGTGGCCCGGATTGTCAGCCCGGGGTGGATGATCCTCTCTGCTCCACACAATAGGCTGTTCTGACCAACGTAAGTAACGTGGAATCGCCGGCTCAACGGCATTGACGGCCCTCTTGTGAAGCTTCTGGTCCCTCTTACATAAACTAGTGGTGAACACATGGTATTGCCCACTATTCAACTGTTTTGGGTTGCTCTGATATTCGGACTGTTGCTGTTGATTACCTTGGCCGGGTTCTAGGTTATATCCTCCTTGGTTACCTAGATGGCCCTGACCATGAAATCCTCCTCCACCTGAACTGGCGCCCGGGCCATGGAAACCGCCCCCACCTCAACCACCGCCTGGGCCGTGACCTCCATCAAATGCATTTGAATTTTTAAACGCCTTCATGATTGTACAATGTTTCCACAGGTGGGTAGCTGGCTTCCCCCGGGAGCCGTGCCTTGGACAAGGTTCATTCAATAGTTGCTCAAGGGTGGGACCTGACCTGCCCGACCGAGGGGGTTGCCTGCCCTTGCACCGTTGATTGCGGCCCTGTGCATTGGTGTTAGCAACAAATTCATCAGCCTTACGTTTATTACCTCCTTGATTTGCCGGGTTATGCTGGTGACCCTTGTCGTTGTCGCTCTTCTTTCCCTTCGCTGCCTTTTCTTCGTCAGAATCAGCATACTTGACGAGAGCCACCATCAACTGGCCCATGTCATTGCAGTCATGCTTGAGCCGCCCCAACTTCTGCTTCAGAGGTTCAAAACGACAGTTTTTCTCCAACATCAAGACTGCTGAGCCGGCATCCATCTTATCAGATGAATGTATTATCTCCTTGACACGGCACACCCAATGGGTTTTAGATTCACCGTCCTCTTGTTTACAATTAGTCAGGTCCACAATCGACATGGGTTGTTTACATGTGTCTTTGAAGTTCTGAATGAACCGGGCCTTCAACTCCGCCCATGAGCCGATAGAATTGGGTGGCAACCGCTTCAACCAAGTACGAGCTGTTCCATCCAACATCATAGTGAAACACTTGGCCATTGCCGCATCGCTGACCTCCAGCAACTCCATAGCCATCTCATAACTCTCAATCCAAGCTCCAGGTTGTAAGTCGGCCGTGTAATTAGGCACTTTACGAGGTCCCTTGAAGTCCTCTGGCAACAGCTCATTAAGTATGGCCGGCACCAGGCAAGGGACACCTCCGGTTCTTGTGGCCACTCCAGCCTCAACCGAGGACACTGGATAAGCCAGAAAAGTCTGATGAGCCACCTGCTCCGCTGCTAGTTGAACCGCTCGCTCAGCCTCTTGTGGGATCCTCTCCTGATCCACCAAGTTAAGCACTCCAGCCTGTACCGGCTCATGCCTGTGCGGCCGGTTGTGGCGTTGAACATTGCTTGACATGTCAGCTGAGTCCATATGCCTACTATAGCTTGGGCTCCGACTTGGGAGAGGACTTGAATGGATCCTGTCTCGACTATAGGAGTACGCATCCTGTTGTGCCAGAGCTGTTTGAAGAAGTTCTCTCACCCTTCGCGTTTTGATTGCTGCCGGCGAGTTGCCTTCCATCGGGAGAGCCGCCAAACGAGCCGACGCTGCAATGAGGTTTTCCAAGGGATTGGAGAAGTGACCCGGCGGTGTTGGTACATAATGTTGCGAAGCGGTATGTACATGAGGTGGTTCCATGGTGCGCGGTTGAACTGGTGCCCCAGGCGTCGTGATCCGATTTTCCTCCGGCAGGTTGCTTGCCCCAGCCCCGGGTGTATGAAAAAGGTCCCTAGGATCAAGCGTCAGAGGTAGATGTGACTGAGTTTTCTGATGCCTTCTTCTCATGACCTCGTTTTACGCGTTCAGATCCACCGAGAGCCAGAAGTCTCCGTTTGAAGCTGTTGAGCACGAACGTCCACAGCCGCCCGTTCCTCTGTCATCCTGACCTCCTCTGCTACTAAATTTTCTTTGGCTTGTACAATCTCTTCACGTACGCGTGCCACCTCTGTGTCATGTAGGGCTTTATCCGCCGGCTCTACCACGGCAATGAACAGAGTCGTCAGTCTATCTGTGAGGTCCATTAGAATCTGAGCCGAGGGCGCGCATGCTCTCCTGACCCGGCCTCGGCCGACCCGGTAGTTATTGCTGCTGCTGCTGTGGAGTTCTAGTCAGGCTGTGTTCCTGCCATGAAGACTCCGACCCAATTCAGCGGCTCAAGGGGGTCCAGAATACTGCTGCCATCAGAACAGCCCCCGAGCATACCGTCCTGCAGCTGATACAGCGTGTCTGTTGTTGGAAATATGCCCTAGAGGCAATAATAAAATGGTTATTATTATATTTCTTTGTTCATGATAATTGTCTATTGTTCATGCTATAATTGTGTTATCCGGAAATCGTAATACATGTGTGAATGCATAGACCACAACACGTCCCTAGTGAGCCTCTAGTTGACTAGCTCGTTGATCAAAAGATAGTCATGGTTTCCTGACTATGGACATTGGATGTCATTGATAACGAGATCACATCATTAGGAGAATGATGTGATGGACAAGACCCAATCCTAAGCATAGCTCAAAGATCGTGTAGTTCGTTTGCTGTAGCTTTTCCGAATGTCAAGTATCATTTCCTTAGACCAAGAGATTGTGTAACTCCCGGATACCGTAGGAGTGCCTTTGGTGTGCCAAACGTCACGACGTAACTGGGTGACTATAAAGGTACATTACAGGTATCTCCGAAAGTATCTGTTGGGTTGGCACGAATCAAGACTGGGATTTGTCACTCCGTATGACGGATAGGTATCTCTGGGCCCACTCGGTAATGCATCATCATAATGAGCTCAATGTGACCAAGTGGTTGATCACGGGATCATGCATTACGGCATGAGTAAAGTGACTTGCTGGTAACGAGATTGAACGAGGTATTGGGATACCGACAATCGAGTCTCGGGCAAGTAACATACCGATTGTCAAAGGGAATTGTATATGGATTGATTGCATCCTCGACATCGTGGGTCATCCGATGAGATCATCGTGGAGCATGTGGGAGCCAACATGGGTATCAAGATCCCGCTGTTGGTTGTTGATCGGAGAGGCGTCTCGGTCATGTCTGCATGTCTCCCGAACCCGTAGGGTCTACACACTTAAGGTTCGGTGACGCTAGGGTTGTAGAGATATTAGTATGCAGTAACCCGAAAGTTGTTCAGAGTCCCGGATGAGATCCCGGACGTCACGAAGAGTTCCAGAATGGCCCGGAGGTAAAGATTTATATATAGGAAGTCAAGTTTTGGCCATCGGGAAGGTTTCGGGGGTTACCGGTATTGTACCAGGACCACAGGAAGGGTCCCGGGGGTCCATCGGGTGGGGCCACCTATCCCGGAGGGCCCCATGGGCTGAATTGGGTGGGGAACCAGCCCCTAGGGGTGGGGGCGCCCCCCCCCCTCACCTGGCTTGGGGGGGAAGCCACCCTTGGCCGCCGCCCCCTTGGAGATCCATCTCCCTAGGGCCGGCGCCCCCCCAAGGCCCCTATATAAAGAGGGGGGAGGGAGGACAGCCGCACCCCCTTGCTCTTGGCGCCTCCCTCTCCCTCCGTAACACCTCTCCTCCCCGCTTGCGCTTGGCGAAGCCCTGCCGGGATCCTGCTGCATCCACCACCACGCCGTCGTGCTGCTGGATCTTCATCAACCTCTCCTTCCCCCTTGCTGGATCAAGAAGGAGGAGACGTCTTCCTAACCGTTCGTGTGTTGAACGCGGAGGTGCCGTCCGTTCGGCACTAGGTCATCGGTGATTTGAATCACGTCGAGTACGACTCCGTCAACCCCGTTCTCTTGAGCGCTTCCGCACGCGATCTACAAGGGTATGTAGATGCACTCCTCTCTCCCTCGTTGCTAGATGACTTCATAGATTGATCTTGGTGATGCGTAGAAAATTTTAAAATTCTGCTACGTTCCCCAACAGTGGCATCATGAGCTAGGTCTATGCGTAGTTACTGTGCACGAGTAGAACATAGAGCAGTTGTGGGCATCGATATTGTCAATTTGCCTGCCGTTACTTGTCTTATCTTGATTCGGCGGCATCGTGGGATGAAGCGGCCCGAACCGACCTTACACGTACGCTTACGTGAGACTGGTTCCACCGACTGACATGCACTAGTTGCATAAGGTGGCTGGCGGGTCTCTGTCTCTCCCACTTTAGTCGGATCGGATTCGATGAACAGGGTCCTTATGAAGTGTAAATAGAAATTGGCAATTCACGTTGTGGTTTTGGCGTAGGTGAGAAACGTTCTTGCTAGAAACCTATAGCAGCCACGTAAAAACTTGCAACAACAATTAGAGGACGTCTAACTTGTTTTTGCAGCAAGTGTTTTGTAATGTGATATGGCCAAAGGATGTGATGAATGATATATGTGATGTATGAGATGATCATGTTCTTGTAATAGGAATCACGATTTGCATGTCGATGAGTATGACAACCGGCAGGAGCCATAGGAGTTGTCTTTATTTATTTATGACCTGCGTGTCAACATAAACTTCATGTAATTACTTTACTTTATTGCTAAAGCGTTAGCCATAGTAGTAGAAGTAATAGATGACGAGACAACTTCAAGAAGATACGATGATGGAGATCATGATGATGGAGATCATGGTGTCATGCCAGTGACAACGATGATCATGGAGCCCCGAAGATGGAGATCAAAAGGAGCAAATGATATTGGCCATATCATGTCACTATTTGATTGCTTGTGATGTTTATCATGTTTTACATCTTATTTGCTTAGAACGACGGTAGCTTAAATAAGATCATCCCTCGCAATAATTTCAAGAAAGTGTTCCCCCTAACTGTGCACCGTTGCGAAGGTTCGTTGTTTCGAAGCACCACGTGATGATCGGGTGTGATAGATTCTAACATTCGAATACAACGGGTGTAAGCCAGATTTACACACGCAATACACTTAGGTTGACTTGACGATCCTAGCATGTACAAACATGGCCTCGGAACACAGAATACCAAAAGGTCGAGCATGAGTCATATAGAAGATACGATCAACATGAAGATGTTCACCGATGTTGGCTAGTCCGTCTCACGTGATGATCGGACACGGCCTAGTTAACTCGGATCATGTTTCACTTAGGTGACTAGAGGGATGTCTATCTGAGTGGGAGTTCATAAAGTAATTTGCTTAGATGAACTTAATTATCATGAACTTAGTCTAAAATCTTTACAATATGTCTTGTAGATCAAATGGCCCACGTTGTCCTCAACTTCAACGCGTTCCTAGAGAAAACCAAGCTGAAAGACGATGGCAGCAACTATACGGACTGGGTCCGGAACCTGAGGATCATCCTCATAGCTGCCAAGAAAGATTATGTCCTAGAAGCATCGCTAGGTGACGCACCTGTCCCACAGAACCAAGACGTTATGAACACTTGGCAGTCACGTGCTGGTGATTACTCCCTCGTTCAGTGCAGCATGCTTTACAGCTTAGAACCAGGGCTCCAAAAGCGTTTTGAGAGACACGGAGCATATGAGATGTTCGAAGAGCTGAAAATGGTTTTTCAAGCTCATGCCCGGGTCGAGAGATATGAAGTCTCCGACAAGTTCTTCAGCTGTAAGATGGAGGAAAATAGTTTTGTCAGTGAGCACATACTCAGAATGTCTGGGTTGCATAACCGCTTGACTCAGCTGGAAGTTAATCTCCCGGATGATGCGGTCATTGACAGAATCATTCAGTCGCTTCCACCGAGCTACAAGAGCTTTGTGATGAACTTCAATATGCAGGGGATGGAAAAGACCATTCCTGAGGTGTATTCAATGCTGAAATCAGCAGAGGTGGAAATCAAAAAGGAACATCAAGTGTTGATGGTGAATAAAACCACTAAGTTCAAGAAAGGCAATGGTAAGAAGAACTTCAAGAAGGACGGCAAGGGATTTGTCGTGCCCGGTAAGCAAGCTACCAGGAAGAAGCCAAAGAATGGACCCAAGCACGAGACTGAGTGTTTTTATTGCCAGGGAAGTGGTCACTGGAAGCGGAACTGCCCCAAATACTTAGCGGACAAGAAGGCCGGCAACACTAAAGGAATATGTGATATACATGTAATTGATGTGTACCTTACCAATACTCGTAGTAGCTCCTAGGTATTTGATACCGGTGCGGTTGCTCACATTTGTAACTCAAAGCAGGAGCTGCGGAATAAGCGGAGACTGGCGAAGGACGAGGTGATGATGCGCGTCGGGAATGGTTCCAAGGTCGATGTGATCGCCGTCAGCACGCTGCCTCTACATTTACCTATGGGATTAGTTTTAAACCTCAATAATTGTTATTTAGTGCCAGCTTTGAGCATGAACATTGTATCAGGATCTCGTTTAATTCGAGATGGCTACTCATTTAAATCCGAGAATAATGGTTGTTCTATTTATATGAGAGATATGTTTTATGGTCATGCTCCGATGGTGAATGGTTTATTCTTAATGAATCTCGAGCGTAATGCTACACATATTCATAGTGTGAATAACAAAAGATGTAAGGTTGATGATGATAGTCCCACATACTTGTGGCACTGCCGCCTTGGTCACACAGGTGTCAAACGCATGAAGAAGCTCCATGCAGATGGACTTTTAGAGTCTCTTTATTACGAATCATTTGACACGTGCGAACCATGCCTCATGGGTAAAATGACCAAGACTCTGTTCTCAGGAACAATGGAGCGAGCAAACAACTTATTGGAAATCATATGTACTGATGTGTGCGGTCCAATGAGTGTTGAGGCTCGCGGTGGCTATTGTTATGTTCTCACCCTCACTGATGACTTGAGTAGATATGGGTATGTCTACTTAATGAAACACAAGTCTGAGACCTTTGAAAAGTTGAAGGAATTTCAGAGTGAGGTTGAGAATCAATGTGACAGAAAAATCAAGTTCTTGCGATCAGATCGTGGGGGAGAATACTTGAGTCACGAATTTGGCACACACTTAAGAAAATGTGGAATAGTTTCACAACTCACGCTGCCTGGAACACCTCAGCGTAATGGTGTGTCTGAACGTCGTAATCGCACTCTACTAGATATGGTGCGATCTATGATGTCTCTTACCGATTTACCGCTGTCATTTTGGGGCTATGCTTTAGAGACTGCCGCATTCACTTTAAATAGGGCTCCGTCGAAATCTTTGAGACGACACCGTATGAATTATGGTTTGGGAAGAAACCTAAGCTGTCGTTCCTAAAAGTTTGCGGATGCAATGCTTATGTCAAGAAACTTCAACCTGAAAAGCTCGAACCCAAATCAGAAAAGTGCGTCTTCATAGGATACCCTAAAGAAACTGTTGGGTATACCTTCTACCTCAGATCCGAAGGCAAGATCTTTGTTGCCAAGAATGGGTCCTTTCTAGAGAAAGAGTTTCTCTCGAAAGAAATAAGTGGGAGGAAAGTAGAACTTGATGAAGTATTACCTCTTGAACCGGTAAGTGGCACAGCTCAAGAAAATATTCCTGAGGTGCGTGCACCGACTAGAGAGGAAGTTAATGATGATGATCATGAAACTTCAGATCAAGTTGCTACTGAACTTCGTAGGTCCACAAGGACACATTACGCACCAGAGTGGTATGGCAACCCTGTCTCGGAAATCATGTTGTTAGACAACGGTGAACCTTCGAACTATGAAGAAGCGATGGCAGGCCCGGATTCCGACAAATGGCTAGAAGCCATGAAATCCGAGATAGGATCCCTGTATGAAAACGAAGTATGGACTTTGACTGACTTGCCCGATGATCGGCGAGCCATAGAAAATAAATGGATCTTTAAGAAGAAGACAGACGCGGATGGTAATGTGACCATCTATAAAGCTCGGCTTGTCGCTAAGGGTTATCGACAAGTTCAAGGGGTTGACTACGATGAGACTTTCTCACCCGTAGCGAAGCTGAAGTCCATCCGAATCATGTTAGTAGTTGCCGCATTCTATGATTATGAGATATGGCAAATGGACGTCAAAACGACATTCCTTAATGGTTTCCTTAAGGAAGAATTGTATATGATGCAGCCGGAAGGTTTTGTCGGTCCTAAGAATGCTGACAAGGTGTGCAAGCTCCAACGCTCGATTTATGGGCTGGTGCAAGCATCTCAGAGTTGAAACATTCATTTTGATGAGATGATCAAAGCGTTTGGGTTTACGCAGACTTATGGAGAACCCTGCATTTACAAGAAAGTGAGTGGGAGCTCTGTAGCATTTCTCATATTGTATGTGGATGACATACTGTTGATGGGAAATGATATAGAATTCTTGGAAAGCATAAAGGCCTACTTGAACAAGTGTTTTCCAATGAAGGACCTTGGAGAAGCTGCTTATATATTAGGCATCAAGATCTATAGAGATAGATCGAGACGCCTCATTGGTCTTTCACAGAGTATGTACCTTGACAAGATATTGAAGAAGTTCAAAATGGATCAGTCAAAGAAGGGGTTCTTGCCTGTATTGCAAGGTACAAGATTGAGCACGGCTCAATGCCCGACCATGATAGAAGATAGAGAAAAGATGAGTGTCGTCCCCTATGCCTCGGCCATAGGGTCTATCATGTATGCTATGCTGTGTACCAGACCTGATGTAAACCTTGCCGTAAGTTTGGTAGGAAGGTACCAAAGTAATCCCGGCATGGAACAGTGGACAGCGGTCAAGAATATCCTGAAGTACCTGAAAAGGACTAAGGACATGTTTCTCGTGTATGGAGGTGACGAAGAGCTCGTCGTAAAGGGTTACGTCGATGCTAGCTTCGACACAGATCTGGATGACTCTAAGTCACAAACTGGATACGTGTATATTCTGAATGGTGGGGCAGTAAGCTGGTGAAGTTGCAAGCAAAGCGTTGTGGCGGGATCTACATGTGAAGCGGAGTACATGGCAGCCTCGGAGGCAGCACAAGAAGTAGTCTCGGTGAAGGAGTTCATTACCGACCTAGGAGTCATACCCAATGCGTCGGGCCCAATGACTCTCTTCTGTGACAACACTGGAGCTATTGCCCTTGCCAAGGAGCCCATGTTTCACAGGTAGACCAGGCATATCAAGCGTCGCTTCAACTCCATTCGTGAAAGTGTTCAAAATGGAGACATTGAGATTTGTAAAGTACATACGGACCTGAATGTGGCAGATCCGTTGACTAAACCTCTCCCTAGAGCAAAACATGATCAACACCAGAACTGCATGGGTGTTCGATTCATCACAATGTAACTAGAATATTGACTCTAGTGCAAGTGGGAGACTGTTGGAAATATGCCCTAGAGGCAATAATAAAATGGTTATTATTATATTTCTTTGTTCATGATAATTGTCTATTGTTCATGCTATAATTGTGTTATCCGGAAATCGTAATACATGTGTGAATACATAGACCACAACACGTCCCTAGTGAGCCTCTAGTTGACTAGCTCGTTGATCAAAAGATAGTCATGGTTTCCTGACTATGGACATTGGATGTCATTGATAACGGGATCACATCATTAGGAGAATGATGTGATGGACAAGACCCAATCCTAAGCATAGCTCAAAGATCGCGTAGTTCGTTTGCTGTAGCTTTTCCGAATGTCAAGTATCATTTCCTTAGACCATGAGATTGTGCAACTCCCGGATACCATAGGAGTGTCCTGGGTGTGCCAAACGGCACAATGTAACTGGGTGACTATAAAGGTACATTACAGGTATCTTCGAAAGTATCTGTTGGGTTGGCACGAATCGAGACTGGGATTTGTCACTCCGTATGACGGAGAGGTATCTCTGGGCCCACTCGGTAATGCATCATCAAAATGAGCTCAATGTGACCAAGTGGTTGATCACGGGATCATGCATTACGGCACGAGTAAAGTGACTGGCCGGTAACGAGATTGAACGAGGTATTGGGATACCGACGATCGAGTCTCGGGCAAGTAATGTACCGATTGACAAAGGGAATTGTATACAGATTGATTGCATCCTCGACATTGTGGTTCATCCTATGAGATCATCGTGGAGCATGTGGGAGCCAACATGGGTATCCAGATCCCGCTGTTGGTTATTGACCGGAGAGGCGTCTCGGTCATGTCTGCATGTCTCCCGAACCCGTAGGGTCTACACACTTAAGGTTCGGTGACGCTAGGGTTGTAGAGATATTAGTATGCAGTAACCCGAAAGTTTTTCGGAGTTTCGGATGAGATCCCGGACGTCACGAGGAGTTCCAGAATGGTCCGGAGGTAAAGATTTATATATAGGAAGTCAAGTTTTGGCCATCGGGAAGGTTTCGGGGGTTACCGGTATTGTACCGGGACCACTGGAAGGGTCCCGGGGGTCCACTGTGTGGGGCCACCTATCCCGGAGGGCCCCATGGGCTGAATTGGGTGGGGAACCAGCCCCTAGTGGGCTGGTGCGCCCCTCTTGGGCCTGCCCTGTGCCTAGGGTTGGGAAACCCTAGGGGTGGGGGCGCCCCCCCCCCCCACTTGGCTTGGGGGGGAAGCCACCCTTGGCCGCCGCCCCCTTGGAGATCCATCTCCCTAGGTCCGGCTGATGAAGCTATGTACCTAGGGTAGGGGCACGGACCTGTCCAAAGAGCCTACCCAAGGACATCCCTAGAAGAAGTCACCTTTCAATCGACTTGAAGGAATCCCACTCGACGGGTTCAAGACACTCGACCAAGAAGCTATCACTCGACCATGAAGCCAACCACTCGACTGCCAGGAGACCTAAAGTCACTCAGCAGGAAAACGGTCGGCTATTAAGTAGTCTTTATGGTCATTATAGCACTTTATTAGGGGCGTTACCAGTAACGCCCAACCTTAAATGTACTTTAAACCCTGCATCACTGAGGGCAGGAGAGGGCCGGCGAACTCTATATAAGCCACACCCCTCCTCAGTATGAAGGGTTCGCGCCCCTGTTATTCACACACGCATAATCCAATCGACCGCCTCCGGGCACCGAGACGTAGGGCAGTTACTTCCTCCGAGAAGGGCCTGAACTCGTAATCGTCGTGTGCTTACAGCTCCTCCATAGCTAAGATCTAGCCTCTCTATACACACCCCCCTACACCACTGTCAGAGTTAGAACCACGACAGTTGGCGCCCACCGTGGGGCAGGAATCTTAGCGCCTAGTTGGAGAAGTTGCGATCTTTTCCGATCCCTTTGATCATGGTTTCTCGCGGAGTTTTGGTGGAGGGCCGCGAGATCCGTCTCGGCGCGCTCACGTTCATCGCCAACGACTCCGCCTGGCTTTAGGAGGCACCACCCGACATCGACGCGCTCCCCGTCCGCGGTGCGACGCACTTCCGCGCGTGCATTCGTGGCGTCCTCCTGCGGCAGCCGTCGACCCAGTATCAGTCGGCCCCCGTGTCGTCTCCCCGCCCTGTCTCCCACCAGCGCAAGCACTCTGGCCGGTCGAGACTTCGGAGGTGGGTGAGGCATGGCGTGGCCCGCCAGTCGGCAGCCCCGCAAGTCACGACAATCGAGCCCGACGAGTCCCTCTATGGCTTGTTCGACTGGCTCCGTGGGGACCACATCCGAGTGCGACAGCAGCGACCCGACGGCTGAGGTTCTGGCGGTCGATGGAACGCACAGTCCTCCCGGTTTCCCTCGCACCGATGGAGGCGCGGGTGGAGGCGACCCGTCGCATCCTCACGATGAATATCTCCCCGAACCTCTCACGTCAGTGCAGTGAGAGGAGCTTCGCCGCCGGAACATGGATGCACTCCACACTCCTATCGTCAGAGAAACCCCCGAGGCCCGGGCCTTGGAGGACGCGCGCTTGGCTAACTTGGCCGAGCGCACTCGATTGGAGAATCTCCAGCGAATACTCGACGAGCAAGCGCGTCAGTAGGCTCCCGAGTCCAGTCGACGTCAGCTCTTCCCGCCTATGCAGGTATATTGAACCCCAGTTCAGAATTTGGCAGCCGCGGCCCGTATAGCGGAATCGATTCAGCCCTCCCAGTCGGAGGCTGGCAGGGGCTTGTTGCAAATCAGAGCGTTGCTCCGGGCGGCGGGAAACCAGAATTCCGCCGTTTCACAGTCGCGGAATAGGATCCACAGTCGATCCGTTGCAACAGATACAGTCCAGTCGGCTCACAGCCCGAGATCGCCCCCGAGGCGTGAGGGATGTGGTGACCGGCATGATCAGTACAGGAGGAATAAGCAGTGTGATCACCGATTCGATCGTGATGATTGACGTCGAGTGCCAACCCCTCCCCCGAGGAGTGGGTCGTATGCGCCTCGACGGCAAGATGACACACGCCCTCATAGTGTTGGGCAGAGGATTCTAGTCGACCCCAAGGACCCAGGCTTTGATGCGAGATCCATCCTCGTTCAAGGTTTGGTTGACAGGAACAGAGCTCATCGAGAAGGCCACAACAGAGATGCGCCTGCCAGCAGCAGAGTACATGCTTCAGGGCCAGAGTATTTCAGTCGAGCCATCAGGGCCGCAGTGATTCCTCCCAACTTCCGGTTGGCGACCGGAGTCAGCAAGTTCACCGGTGAGTCTAAGCCTGACACTTGGCTCGAAGACTACCGAGTGGCTGTCCAGATTGGTGGCGGCAATGATGAGGTGGCTATGAAGCATTTGCCTCTCCTGTTAGAGGGCTCAGCCAGAGCGTGGCTGAATCAGTTAGCACCCAGCAGCATCTACGCTTGGGAGGATCTCTCTCGAGTGTTTGTCACAACCTTTGAAGGAACATGCAAGCGACCAGCAGGCCTTACAGAATTGCGGTCCTGCATGCAGAAACCGAGTGAAACTCTGAGGGATTACATCCAGAGGTGGATCACTTTGCATCAAACGGTTGAGAACGTACCAGATCACCAAGCAGTTTGTGCCTTTAAAGAAGGCGTCAAGAACAGAGAGTTGAACCTGAAGTTCGGTCGGACTGGAGAAATGTCTCTGAATCGGATGATGGAAATTGCCACCAAATACGCTAACGGAAAAGATGAAGATCGACTCCGGAGTGGCAAGCAGAAAGTAGTCTCCCAGGAAACCGGAGGCAATTCCAGTCGGAAGCAGAAGCGGAAGGCCGAGCCAGCCGCTCCTAGGGAGGCCCTGGCCGTGACCCAGGGAAAATTCAAGGGAAAACCCAAGGGGCCCTGGAACCACAAGAAAGTCAAGGATCAAGATGGAAATGATGTTTTGGATTTGCCATGTCACATCCACACCAAGAAAGATGAAGAGGGTAATTTCATTTACCCAAAGCATACCACTCGACAGTGCCGGCTCCTAATCCAGCAGTTTCAAGGCAAACAGTCCAAGGACAAGGAAAAAGAGTCAGACAGAGTTGAGGACAAGGAAGACAGTGACGATGGGTACCCCCAAGTCAATTCCACCCTGATGATTTTTGCTGATGTCGAAAGCTAAAGTCGACTGAAAGTCATTAACCGTGAAGTGAATATGGTTGCCCCGGCAACACCCAGCTACCTGAAGTGGTCTCAGACTGCCATCATGTTCGACCAGTCCGATCACCCTGCGCGCATTGCCACCCCTGGGAGGCAAGCTCTGGTGGTCGATCCAATTGTCGAAGGCACTCGATTGACCAAAGTTCTGATGGATGGTGGCAGCGGCCTGAACATACTGTATGCAGAAACGTTGAAAGGGATGGGCATTCCGATGTCCAGGCTCAGTGCCAGCAACATGAGTTTCCATGGAGTCATTCCTGGAAAGAAAGCCGAGTCACTCGGCTAGATTGCTCTCGATGTGGTTTTCGGTGATTCAAGGAATTACCGCAAGGAAAAGTTGACATTTGAGGTTGTGGACTTCCAAAGTGCTTATAATGCTATTCTAGGCCGGCCAGCTTATGCACGCTTCATGGCTCGACCGTGCTATGTGTATCTCAAGTTGAAGATGCCCGGCCCCAAAGGCGTGATCACCGTTACAGGCAATCGGAAGAAAGCAGAGGAGTGTTTTCAGAAAGGATCAAAGATCGCTGATGCTCAAATGTCAGTAGTCGAACTGCAAGAGTACCAGAAGACTACTGATCTATTGAATTGCTGCGAGCGAAGAAGCCAGCTTTAGAATAAGCTTTTCAGTCGTCCGGTGAAACTAAGCCAGTTCACATTCACCCGACCAACCCCAATGCCGCCCCGACTCACATCTCAACGACGGTCGACTCCAAATAGGAAGAAGTGCTCATCCAGTTCCTCCGTGAGAACTGGGACATCTTCGCATGGAAGCCTTCTGACATGCCTGGAGTTCCCAGGGGGCTGGCTGAGCACCGTCTACGAGTCGACCCGAAGTTCAAGCCTGTGAAAGAACATCTTCGACGGTTCGCCGTCCAGAAGAGGAAAGCTATTGGCGAGGAGGTGGCTCGGCTCTTAGCAGCGGAGTTCATCCGAGAGATTTACCACTCCGAGTGGCTCGCCAATGTCGTCATGGTCCCCAAGAAGGACAAGTCGCTTCGCATGTGCATTGACTTTAAACATATCAATCGGGCCTGCCCGAAAGATCATTTCCCTCTCCCCCGCATCGACCAGGTAGTCGACTCGACCGCAAGGTGTGAGCGTTTGTCTTTTCTAGATGCTTATTCAGGGTACCATCAGATCCGTCTGTATGGACCCGACGAGATCAAAATGGCTTTCATCACCCCATTCGGGTGATTCTGTTATGTCACCATGCCCTTCGGCCTCAAGAATGCTGGAGCCACGTTCATGAGGATGATTCAGAAGTGTTTGCTCACTCAGATCAGTCGGAACATAGAAGCATACATGGATGATATTGTGGTTAAGTCACGGAAAGGTTCCGACCTACTGACTGACCTTGCCGAAACCTTTGCTAACCTCAGGGGATACGATATCAAGCTCAATCCATCAAAGTGCACATTCAGAGTTCCAGGTGGAAAGTTACTCGGTTTTCTCGTTTCCGAACGAGGAATCGACGCCAATCCCAAGAAAGTTGGCACCATACTCCGGATGAAGCGCCCTGTGCGTGTACAAGATGTCCAGAAGCTTACAGGTTGCTTGGCCGCTCTAAGTCGATTCATTTCTCGTCTCGGTGAAAAGGCGTTGCCCCTTTACCGACTGATGAAGAAGTCTGACAAGTTCGAGTGGACTCCAGAAGCTGACGCAGCGTTTGCAGAGCTCAAAGCTCTGCTCTCCACCCAGCCGGTGCTTGCTGCCCCAATCAGTAAAGAGCCTCTGCTGCTGTACATTGCGGCCATGGGACAAGTTGTCAGTACAGTACTTACGGTCGAGCGGGAAGAAGAAGGAAAGGCCTTCAGAGTTCAGCGCCCAATATATTATGTGTCTGATGTTTTGACCCCTTCGAAGCAAAGATATCCCCATTACCAGAAGCTTGTATATGGGATCTACATGACCACGATGAAGGTTGCACACTACTTCTCTGACCATTCCATTATAGTCGTCAGCGACGCTCCACTGTCAGAAATCTTGCATAACAAAGATGCAACTGGTCGAGTGGCGAAGTGGGCGATTGAACTCCTTCCCCTAGATATCAAGTTTGAAGCAAAGAAGGCTATCAAGTCCCAAGCAATTGCAGATTTCGTCGCCGAATGGATTGAACAGCAGCTTCCGACTCAAGTTCACTCGGAGCACTGGACCATGTTCTTCGATGGATCTAAGATGCTGAATGGTTCCGGCGCTGGGGTAGTCTTGGTCTCCCCCCAAGGAGATAAGCTCAGATATGTTCTCCAGATCCACTTCGATTCCTCCAATAATGAAGCAGAATATGAAGCACTCTTGTATGGGTTACGCATGGCCGTTTCACTTGGCGTCTGGCGCCTCATGGTCTATGGCGACTCAGATTTGGTGGTTAATCAGGTGATGAAGGAGTGGGACGTCAGAAGCCCAGCTATGACTGGCTACTGCAACGCAGTAAGAAAGATAGAAAAGAAATTCGAGGGGCTAGAGCTTCATCACATCCCCTGACTGAAAAATCAAGCAGCTGATGATCTGGCAAAGATAGGCTCCAAGAGAGAAGCCATTCCCAGCAACGTGTTTTTGGAGCACATCCGCTCGCTGTCAGTCCAGGAGGATCCTTTTACAGAAGAACCCCGCAACCAAAAAGTGCCACAGATCCGACTGAAGTCGAAATTGCTGCTGTGGTCGACCTAGTCATGGAGGTCTTGGCAATCACTCCCGACTGGACGGTGCCATACATCGCGTATATCTTGAGGAAAGAACTCCCGGAGGACGAGGAAGAGGCTCGACAGATCGTCCGCCGATCCAAGGCCTTCACGGTCATAAAGGGACAGTTCTATAGGGAAAGCGCGACTGGAATCGGTCAGAAGTGCATAACACCAGAAGAGGGTCAGATAATCCTTGATGATATCCACTCGGGGACCTGTGGTCACCATGCGTCCTCTCGGACCATTGTGGCTAAAGCATACCGAGCGGGATTTTACTGGCCAAGAGCAAATGAGATGGCAAAATAGATAGTCGACAAGTGTGGAGGCTGTCAGTTCTACTCCAACATGTCACACAAGCCTGCATCAGCCCTGAAGACCATTCCACTCGTCTGGCCCTTTGCTGTCTGGGGACTGGACATGGTTGGTCCACTGAGAACAGGCAGGAGCAGATTCACGCATGTGCTTGTGGTAGTCGACAAGTTCACCAAATGGATTGAAGCCAAGCCTATCAAAAATCTTGATGCCAGCACTGCTATCGGTTTCATCAGAGAGTTGATATTCAGATATGGGGTCCCGCATAGCATCATCACTGACAATGGGTCAAACTTCGATTCAGACAAGTTCAGAGCTTTTTGCGCCTCTCAAGGCACACGAGTCGACTATGCGTTGGTCGTGCATCCTCAGTCGAATGGACAAGCTGAAAGAGCAACTGGTCTGATTCTCAAAGGACTGAAGCCTCGACTGATGCGTGATCTCAAGCACGCAGCAGGTGCTTGGGTCAACGAACTTCCATCAGTTTTGTGGGGGCTGAGGACCACCCCGAACCGGTCGACCGGAAGAACGCCATTCTTTCTGGTTTATGGAGCCGAAGCGGTCCTTCCGAGTGATCTGCTTCACAACGCCCCCAGAGTAGAGCTTTATAACAAAGACGAAGCAGAGCAAGCCCGGCAAGACGCAGTCGACCTCCTAGAGGAGGAGAGGGAAATGGCTATGATCAGATCAACCATCTATCAGCAAGACTTGCGTCGATTCCATGCCAGAAATGTGAAGAGCCGAGCCTTCCAGGAAGGAGATTTGGTCCTCCGAGTGGATCAACAGAATCCACACAAACTTGCTCCTACTTGGGAAGGCCCCTTCATCGTCACTAGAGTCCTCCACAATGGAGCATATCACCTCTATAATGTTGATCGCCAGATCAACGAGCCACGAGCTTGGAATGCGGAACTACTCCTCCCCTTTTACACTTGAGTTCTCCCTTGGACGAGATGTAATAAGAAAAAAAATTCTGCAGTTTATTTTTACCAAAGACAAGAGTGTTCCAATAATTGCTGTCACTTTTGTTTGCATACGAAATCCCCAGTGGGTGACTTAGCTGCGAATCCGTTCCGCCTAAGTTTGAAAAATCCTACCGAGTGGAAAGCCAGACTCCCACTCGGGGGCTTAGCTGCAGCCCAGTGCTTGCCTAAGTGTTCAAAAATCCTACCGAGTGGAGAGCCAGACTCCCACTCGGGGGCTTAGCTGCAGCCCAGTGCTCGCCTAAGTGTTTAAAAATCCTACCAAGTGGAGAGCAATCCTCCCACTCGGGGGCTTAGCTGCAGTCCAGTACTCGCCTAAGTTCTCCCACTTAGAGACTTAGCTGCAGTCAGGCACTCGCCTAAGTTTGAAAAAATCCTACCGAGTGGAGAGCAATCCTCCCACTCGGGGGCTTAGCTGCAGTCCAGTACTCGCCTAAGTTCTCCCACTCGGTGACTTAGCTGCAGTCAGGCACTCGCCTAAGTTTGAAAAAATCCAACCGAGTGGAGAGCAATCCTCCCACTCGGGGGCTTAGCTGCAACCCAGTATTCACCTAAGTATTTGAAAATCCTACCGAGTGGAGAGCAAACCTCCCACTCGGGGGCTTAGCTGCAGCCCCGCGCTCGCTTAAGTATTTAAAAAACCCTACCGAGTGGAGAGCAAACCTCCCACTCGGGGGCTTAGCTGCAGCTCAGCGCTCGCCTAAGTGTTTTAAAACCCTATCGAGTGAGAGCAAACCTCCCACTCGGGAACTTAGCTGCGGCCCAGTGCTCGCCTAAGTACAGGACACAACCTAATCCGCAAGGACGACGAGGCGCAAGTCGACTGCTACCTTCTCCTCCGGAGTTGCGCCGCAAATGCAAGGTTATACCGAGTGAAGATCGAATTCCACTCGACGGATCAAACCATGAAGATATTCAAAGAGAAATCAAGTTCAGATAAAGCCTAAAAGGTCCCAGACCTTAGATCAAAGTACTCGGGCCCTCGGCTCGGCAGTGTTTAACGGTTACAAATCCACTCGGCATTCCGAGGCAAATTTAAAGTGAAGCATAAAAGTTTTTCATTCCTCAGGAGGAGGACTGGAAGGGGCGACGAACTCGTCCAAGTCGATCCCGTTTGCAATACGAGTGGCAGTAGTGATGAAGGTCTCCATGAAGTCTTGAAAGTTGTGCTTCCTGGTATTGGCAACTTGGAGGGCAACCAGCTTTTCTTCTCGTGCCTCCTTGCAATGGACGCGGACCAGAGACAGAGCGACATCAGCACCACATCTAGCAGAAGATTTCTTCCATTCCACCACTCGATCCGGGACTTCATTCAGTCGAGCCATGAGAGACTCGAGGTTGTTCTGAAGTGTCGTCCCAGGCCAGAGTGATGTGTCGATCCGCGACTTCGCAACCTTCAGTCGAGCAAGGTAGTCAACAACACTGGTAACATGAGACTCCAGTCGGAGCACGTTCATAGCAGCCTCATCCTTCACGAGAGAATTGGCGGGGTCCAAGCCTGGCTCCACTCGAATGGTTTCCTCTTCGAAGTTCTGGCAGAATTCTGCAAACACGATTGAAGAATCAGACAGTGGCTCTACACGGGTTTGGTAACTGCAAGACAGTCGGAGCAGAGTAATTACCTTCGAGCATGACGAACAGCTTCTTGGCGAGTCCACCAAGATAAGTCTCCAGATCGTTCCTCTTCCCCGCCAGCTCACCTGCCTTGTCGTGCAGAGCCATGTTGTCGTTCTTTAGTCGACTGACCTCTTGATTGGCTACCTCGAGAGCAGTTTTCAGTCTGGAGTTCTCCTGCTCAAGAGTTACGACCGAAGCCAGTTTCTCCTCAGCAAGCCTCGTTTTGGTCAAGACCTCCTTCTGCGCTTCGGCAAGATCTTGATCCTTATTCTTCAGAGCTTCTTCCAGTTTATCTGCGGCGCGTCGAGTGAAATCAACATCAAGAATGGACAAGAAAGAAAAGCCACTCGTCAAGAATGGAGAACCTCACCAGCCATAACTTTTGCTTCTTCTTGCGCCTTCTTAAAATTCTCCTGAGCAAGCTTCAAGTTAAGGTTGAGCTGGATCTGCTGATTCTCCAACTCAATATAGCGAGCTACAAGTTCGCAGGATTTCTTTAAAAAGAAAAATCAGTCGACAGACGTCCAAAATAAGTTGCTTCCGAGTAACTAAGAGACAATGATGACGTTTCTAAGACTACAGCCGAATCAAGAACATTCGACAGTAGTCTCGGGGACTACACCCAGTGGGTGCACTCAGCGTGCCCCCACTGTAAAAAAACAAACAAACAAAAAGTCGACTGCCCGCAGTCGACCGGATACAGTCCCATTCGACATGGCCTGACCAGAACGAGTGAAGAAATACAGCTACAGCAACACAATATAAAGACTACAGTCGACTGCCAGCTGTCCACCGTAGTCTCGGGGACTACACCCAGTGGGTGCACTTAGCGTGCCCCCACTCGTCCAAGAATTGGCAGACATACCCAGTGGGTGTACAGATACAAAGATCTTCGGAAAAGAGATTCTTCAAACAGCATATCATAACAGACCAAGTGTTGAGTCGACTGACCTGGACGTTGCTCTGAAGAGCCGAGCTTGCGTCATAAGCTGCTTGGCTGGCCTCCCGAGCCACCTTCACTTGCTCCATCATGATCCCCGCCTAGCGTATAGCCTCTTTTGCGGCAGCCGCTTGGTCCTCAGGGACAGGGTACGTGGCAAAAAGCGAAGGCGGATCCGCAGTCGACGTCGAAGGCCGCACACTTGTCAGAGGAATGGCGAAAGTCACAGAAGCCCGAGCGGTGTCACCACCATCCCGAGCTACGGCCTCAGACGCCGAAGTAGATTGGGGGGTCTTGTCAGCCGACGCCCTCTTGTTCCTCCTCACTCTCAGCGGTTCGTTGTCGTCGTCATCTGGGAGGTCGATAACATGAGAAGGAGCTACAAGGGAAACATTCAATCGACCAGAGTTGCAATAAATGCTCAGTCGACTCAAAGCAGAACGTCAGTAATCGTACCAAGGTTGGAGGTAACAGCATCCTCCATCTCTTGGTCGTCGTCCTTGGCGGAGATCTCAGAAGTAGCAGTGCTGCAAATCTCGAAAATCAGTCAGTTGGCAAAATGAATCGACCAAGGATCTGTCCACGGTCGACGAAGGAAAGCAAGTTTTATTATTACCCAGAAA
This sequence comes from Triticum dicoccoides, assembly GCF_002162155.2. Taxonomy (NCBI): domain Eukaryota; kingdom Viridiplantae; phylum Streptophyta; class Magnoliopsida; order Poales; family Poaceae; genus Triticum; species Triticum dicoccoides. Next base: position 449,865,502 of record NC_041388.1, on the reverse strand, counting down.
TGGTGGGGACGGCCATCTTCATCTTGGGCAGAGCCTTGGGCAGCTTGGACGGCGTCGCGCGTGGGTGCTTGGGAGCCTTTCCAGTCGGCGAAGGAGAAGAGGTCCGAGGGCGTTTCGACGACTGCCCAACAAGAGCAGTCGCCCTACCACGCTCCCGCGCTGGATCGTGTGTGAGCTTGGATCGCCCCTCTGGGCGGGGGGGGGTTCAACCTCCTCCTCCTCCTCTTCGCTAGTCGACGTCGTCGCCTCCCTCTCCTTCACCGTCGGACTCCCACTCGCCTTGATCGTCTCCGCTCTCACCTCCGCTAGACTCCCCTTCCTCAGTTGGCCCCTGTGCCCCGTTGGGCATCGAGTACATCTCAGTAGTCACCTGAATAACAACAGACAAGACAAAGGTCAATTGACCAACTCAAAGTAGACCAATGAAGAAAACAAGATCTCAGTCAGGAGCATAAAGACATACCTGGTCCACGTCATACGAGTTGTCGAGTGGAATTACCCTCCTGGCTCCTCGGGGGTTGTCTTTGTTCCCCGTGATGCTGGACAGCCACCCCTCCAGCATCTCGTCGGTAACCTCCTCCGGGTGGACTCGAGTGGTGTCGTCGAGACCCGAGTACAGCCACATCGGGTGGTCACGAGCCTGGAGCGGTTGGATGCGCCTCCGGAGGAAGACCTCCGGCAAGTCCATACCTGTCACACCCTCACGGACAAGCTCAACCACTCGACCAGCCAGCACTTTCACTTGGGCCTTCTCCTCCGGCATCACTTTCAGAGAAGCAGGTTTTTCAGCTCGGTCGAGAGAGAAAGGGGGAAGACCAGTCGACTGTCCTGGGGTCGCCTGGTCTTGAGAGTAGAACCAGGTCGCCTGCCAACCGCGGACCGACTCTGGGAAAGTGATAGATGGAAAACAACTCTTTCCCCTCGTCTAGATCGCCAGGCCCCCGCACAGCCAGATCACCTGCGTCCTTTCGTCACTCGACTTGGCCTTCTTGACCGATTGGGAACGACATGTAAAGATGTGCTTCAAGAGTCCCCAATGGGGGTGGCAACCCAAGAAACCCTCACACATGGAAATGAAAGCAGCAAGATATACGATGGAGTTGGGAGTGAAGTGGTGGAGCTGCGCTCCGAAGAAGTTCAGAAAGCTCCGGAAAAAAGGATGGGGCGGCAGAGAAAACCCTCGGTCGACATGGGTGGCTAGGAGCACACACTCACCATCGTGAGGCTGAGGTTCGATCTCTCTCCCCGGGAGACGCGCAGCTTCGTGGGGAATGACCCCCCCCCCCTCGACCATGTCGTCGAGATCTTCTTGCCGGATCACCGACGGCATCCAGTCGCCCTGGATCCAGCCGCGCGGCAGAGCAGACCTTGAGGAAGATCCGCCCCGAGCAGATCTCTTCCCTTTCCCCTACGCCGCCGCCTTATTCGCGCGCTCCAGAGCGGATGTCTTGTCCTTCGCCATCGTCGCCGGCAAATCTCGCACGGGTCTGTGGCGCTAGGGTGAGAGCGGAGGTGGCGGAGGAGCTTGCGAAGGGAGAGAGGAAGAAGAGAGCACACTGTTTGGAAACCCCGAGCCGGCTACTTATAAGAGGCTACTCCCAAGTGGCTGACTGGTAGGCCCAGGCAATCCAGTCAAATCCCGCAGCAGACGCGCGCGCAGTACGTGGTGAAAAAGGTGGCACAGAAATCGAGGAGCTTCCGCTTTATCGCTTCCGATTACTGCGGCCGCTCCCGTCCCGCGCGCTTCCCGAAATCCGAATCGCGCGACATCCGCGGGCCGCAAACCAACTTGTCAAAACAGAAGACCCCGCTCGCGCCGACACTAGGTATGTCACAAGTAAAGAAATTCACTCGACGAAAGGCCTGGAATGGATCAAGGCGACTGAAAGAGGTTGATGATGTCATCTGTGACGATTGACCCGAAATGAGGCACTCACGTAGCCCAAAGAACCAGCCGGAAAGATCTCCAACTCTTTCCCCATTCAAACTTCGATCCATTCGGGGGCTAATGATGAAGCTATGTACCTAGGGTAGGGGCACAGACCTGTCCAAAGAGCCCTACCCAAGGACATCCCTAGAAGAAGTCACCTTTCAATCGACTTGAAGGTATCCCACTCGACGGGTTCAAGACACTCGACCAAGAAGCTATCACTCGACCATGAAGCCAACCACTCGACTGCCAGGAGACCTAAAGTCACTTAGCAGGCAAACGGTCGGCTATTAAGTAGTCTTTATGGTCATTATAGCACTTTATTAGGGGCGTTACCAGTAACACCCAACCTTAAATGTACCTTAAACCCTGCATCACTGAGGACAGGAGAGGGCCGGCGAACTCTATATAAGCCACCCCCTCCTCAGTATGAAGGGTTCGCGCCCCTGTTATTCACACACGCATAATCCAATTGACCGCGTCCGGGCACCGAGACGTAGGGCTGTTACTTCCTCCGAGAAGGGCCTGAACTCGTAATCCTCGTGTGCTTACAACTCCTCCATAGCTAAGATCTAGCCTCTCTATACACACCCCCCTACATCACTGTCAAAGTTAGAACCATGACACCGGCACCCCCCAAGGCCCTTATATAAAGAGGGGGGAGGGAGGGCAGCCGCACGCCCTTGCTCTTGGCGCCTCCCTCTCCCTCCGTAACACCTCTCCTCGCCGCTTGCGCTTGGCGAAGCCCTGCCGGGATCCTGCTGCATCCACCACCATGCCGTTGTGCTGCTGGATCTTCATCAACCTCTCCTTCCCCCTTGCTGGATCAAGAAGGAGGAGACGTCTTCCTAACCATACGTGTGTTGAACGCGGAGGTGTCGTCCATTCGGCACTAGTTCATCGGTGATTTGAATCACGTCGAGTATGACTCCATCAACCTCGTTCTCTTGAACGCTTCCGCGCGTGATCTACAAGGGTATGTAGATGCACTCCTCTCTCCCTCGTTGCTAGATGACTCCATAGATTGATCTTGGTGATGCGTAGAAAATTTTAAAATTCTGCTACGTTCCCCAACATCTGTCTCACCCGCTGATGATGTAGCATCAGAACAGACGGCCGTCTCAGCGCCATCCACCGATCCTTCAGAGTATTCACTGCCGTGGATGCAGCTTATGAAAGCACGCTTCAGGACAGATTGAACACAGGTGGTCCTTGCGCGCTGAGCCATTTCGGCAAGGTTGGTGTGGACGTCCGGCTCAGGGCCCGACTCGCCGATCCGGCCGATGAAGACATGAATTCTGCCGAAGGGGACCCGGTACCCGTACTCGATTGAGCCGGCCTCGGGGCCCCAGCCTTTGTCGTCGATGTAGAGCTTGCCGCGGCGACTCTTGGTCATCTGGCCCACTGCGTATCCCTTGAGCCCTTCGAAGTTTCCCTTAACTCAAATCCACCATGCGCTGGCCCCACGGTGGGCGCCAACTGTCGTGGAATTTTCATGGAAGATGTCCTAGTGGAAGGACTTAGTCAGAGGGCCATCGCAACTAGGAAGCTTAAAGGGGTTAATCGGGACAAAGGACACGAGAGGTTTTATACTAGTTCGACCCCTTACGATGAAGGTAAAAGCCTACGTTTAGTTGTGTTGGTATTGCTGGGGTTTCGATTACCAAGAGGTTAGTTCGCCGGCTTGGTTCTCGATATCTTGTTTTCTTGCCCTAAGCCGCCACCGGGTCGTCCCCTTATATACACGGGCCGACACCTGGTGGCCTACAGAGTCCCGGCCGGCTCATAAATTGTATCCGGCTCGGTGACTTCTTTTACATGCCTTTCTTTACAAGTCTTTCCTTACATACGACAGTTTACAATATTGGGCCTTAAGGAGCCTCTAGGCCTTAGGCCTCCTATGAGCTTTTAAATAACCATCGTCTTGAATGTTTATTGGGCTTCCTTCGTGACCCACCATTTGGGCTGACCCGGCCCCTCCTGGGTGGGTTATAACTGATATTTACATCCCCAACAGTAACCATAATTGATAAACCGTCCTCACAAAAAAGATGATCTGGATACTTCAAAATATACAGACTAAATTGAGTGGACAGACATTAACATAGAGTGTTCTCAGGACTCACCACACACCAAAAGGGGCAGTACTAGACAATACAGGGTTCACAAACACAAATCAAGTACTGAACAATAGTACTTACTACAGATAAGCAAAGTTGTACTAATTAAACTCTGTAGACTATTTCTTGCCACCGACCTACGGGATGAACCCCGCATAACTAATTAGGCCATGGACTTCGTGAGAGATGTCTATCGGCACCATCACCATCTCCTCACCCTTGGAGAACCTAACAGAGTGGTCTTTCCACTCATAAACATGACGATGAAGACATGCCGCATCATATTTGTCGGGAAGCTTTACAAGAACCACACCCTTCGTAATCAAAGGCACAACCAGGATATTGTTGTGGTCAAGTACAGCCTCGAGAACACGTTTGACAACAATGTTACAGGAAAACACTAGTTCAGGACCCGGGGTGACAAGGACACATCAGCTGGATAGTTTAGGAGTAGAACTCATCCTCATGTCTTCCAGTTCACACGGCATGACTTTGAGAACTTCATCTCCACCGCGGACCTAGTTCTAATTCAAACAAAAACCAAATATTTTATTACTACCTCCGTTCAGAAATATAAGATGATTTTTGATATTTTACTCCATATATGATTACATCTACGCACAGAAATGAGTCAACAAGGACACTGGAACATGTCTTCAAAGGCATGAGAGCAGAGAGATGACTTGTAATATCCATAACACAAGTTACTGATGCAAATATGCCCTCCTCAAAGGTAGCATTGATGTTCATAAAGTAGTTGAAAGTAATCTATAAGAAATCGGTGTCAACCTCTCGCATGTTTTGGTCAAAAGAGGAATTTAGAACCGTCATTTGGCACACAAAAATCACATGCAAGATCACCCAGAAAGTTGTACTACCAGTACTAGTTCTGCGTGTTAGATGAAAAAACACGATCAAGATCGAGAAAAAGATCGTCAAGAAGAGATATTACCTGGACTTGCTTAATGAGGGATCCCGAAGAGGGGGGCTTGGACAGGGTGATGGCTTTGATCTTGTCTGCGGTAGTCTCGGCGGGGTGCTTGCGCTTCTTCATGCCATGAGCCTCGACGGTTTTGGCCAGAGCCATAGACATCAGTTCCGCCGGTGCTCCAGCGTCCACCAAGAAACTGTTAAATAGAAATAAAAGAAAATAAACCATAATCACAAACCCAAAAGAAGAACAGAGAGGGAGTTATAGGATCAGTCTCGGGGTTGCAAGATCGGGCCTTGGCCAAAATCAGCACCATTTATGCGCTCACCTTTCCTTCTTTGGGAGAGAAGAACAATGGCAAAAGTAGGTCGGGGTTTTCTTGAATAAATGAGGAACAAGATGCGGGAGAAGCAAGGTTTGGGTAGAGAGGAAACTGAGAGAGAAGAGTGAAATGATTGTTGCTTCATTCGTCCAACTTACTGTTGGAAAGGAGGGGGTTTTGTGATTTGATGGCTCATGGGGCATTACTGCGGTGCTTCAGTCGAGGTAGTCTACCGTGCAGTTGGGCACTCTACTACGTTGTAATTTAGTGCATGGTTGGTGGACCCCCATGCTGGTTGTCCCACATGTCGGCGAAAGTGAGTAGCAAGGTTCCCGACAATCGTCGAGGAGGATCCGCATGGTAGAGCGAGTCCATAGTTTTTTCTAAAGAAAAAAATGATTACAGCAAGCGTTTCCACTCTTACGATGGAGGAGTGTGAAACACGGTAGCCACTTGAACATACATAGTGCTCCTACTACTAGACATGTGCAGTGGTTCATACGCTAGTACTACATAATCTTGTTGCTAGTGTAGTAAGATATGACAATAACAAAAGATGTTGTGCGCATGTCAACTATATGAACAGTAATGTAACATAGTACCGCTTTTTCGACTGTCTGGTTGAGAATGAACGGTGAGATATATGTTAGCAGAACTAGGTCTACAGCGCATGGAGAGTAAGGTGCTACAGTACTCCACGAAACATGAACCATTTGAAGCACGACTCAGTGTTAGGCAGGGTGTATGAAGGGTGCACGGGATGGGAGCAAAAGTTCCCTTCTCGACCCACTTTTGGGTGTTTGGCAGAGTGCATGAAGGGTGCATGAGTCCACACTAGTAGGTTAACACAAATACACGAAGAGGGAACAACTATATTGAGATGAGAATGCAACAAAACACACCCACATGCTTTGTGCTACAGTGACTGATCTGCACCGTCTGAGTTTGATCCAACGGTCATGTTGCGCCGAGATATGGACATGCCCATGCAGAGGACGCCTAAACACCACCGAATTCTCTCTGCTTATCGAGGCGCCCGAAATTGGTGATGCAGGGTGCAACAGCACGCAGAGCCCGCTCCCGGTCGACGGGAGCCAGCTCGTCAAAGACGGCGTCCAATGGCACGAATGGATTCTAGTGACGGAGCCTTGAGAGGACTCGCCCGACAACGGCGAAGGTAGCCCGCAACCCCTCCTTGTCCCACTCTGCCCCCACCATCGCGTGGAGACGGCTCAGCTCCTCGGAGATATAGGTGAAGAAGGAGACCAGGTCAGGAAGCCGTAGCTCGTTGAAGTCGATGGGGTGGTCGAACGGGTTTAGCCCGATGGCCGGCATGGTCGCGCTGGCACGACGGTAGGCATCGCGCAGCCGCAACACGTGCATGGCAACTTGGTCCACCAAGTGGCTGGGGCGATCCTGGACCTTGTCACGATCGGCTCGCTCGCGCTCCAGCCGGCTCCCCTGATGGCCAATCATATCTTCCGCTTTCTACAGCAACGCCGCCGACGCCTCGAGCATCTTTGTGGTGGACGCGTGCCACTTTTGAAGTTCCGTGAACTCCTGCACATAACTAAGGAGCAATGCACTCCTCTCCTCCTTGAGGTCATGGAGCTCCACGTCCTTGGCCCTAAGCTCCTCATCCTTTGCCTGGAGCTCCTGTGTCAGGCGCCTCACCTCAGACTCCGTGATCTGCTGCGCCGCCATGGCACCAGGTAGAAGCAATGGGGGGAGGAAGCAAAGGGGGCAAAACGGCTTAAAGGCAATGAAATCTACGGGAAGGCGGAGGGAGCTAGCCGGGGAGCGGGGAATCTTTAGGTTTTCACCATGGAAAACACCAGTCGACGACTTCTCACATCAGGGAGCAGTGGATTTTATAGGCGGAGTCTTCGTGACTAATTACTGTCGTGCCTGCTCCCGTCAATCAATAAATTAAAAATCCTGCCACGCCTGCTCCCATCCATCAAAAAATTAAAAATCCTGCCGCACCCAAAGACTAGAGCAACGCCGCGGTGAATATTTAAATTTACCTGCCTGCAAGGGGATAAAAAAGGGTGAAAAAACAAATGTGGTGGCGGCCTAGCTAATCGGTCGCACTAGCCCAACTAGCTAGCCACCATGCTTCACTGATGTACTTGGCGGGAAAGGTAGTATTTCGTGATTTGACGACTCATTTAGTTTCTTTGGCGCTACGACCGAGGAGGACCCAAAAAACGTGCGGTAGGGCATTCCATGTCTCAGCAAGGAAGAATGTATGCGTGCACCACCCGAGAAGCCCCGAAACCTAGCGGTAGGGTGTGCCACATCTCGGCATGGAGGAAAAATGTGCGTGTAAAAATATACTATATCAGATGTAGTAGTACCTATGGTTCGACCTCGGGACCCAGCCAGTCGGTCAAAAACACCCCACTAGCCACACAGCTTCATCATGCTAACGTGGCACGGAGGATAGGTGTGGTTAGCTCCGTCTCGACCAGCCACATCGCCTCTTGTTCTAGGTGATTCTTCTATTTTCCAAGCTTTTTTAGTTATAATAACACCGCGGCAAGCTAGTGCTGCTCTTCGTGTGTGCCCGTGCGTCTAAAGGTTAGACGATGGAGAGGAGAGAGAGATTGCAGACCTGGGACCCACTAGTAAGTGAGTCAACGGTCATGCACGTGTTGACGAGGCACTCCCTCTACTCTACTCAACGTAATACTGTATAAAATCAAGTTTTGCGACAAAGCCAACAACTGTTGTTGTTTTAGTCTATCGACTTATGCTTTGTAGTACAGGTTTCCAGTTCGCATCTCGTCTTCCAGATTTGATAGTTTTAGGTCCAAATTTGATCAATGACAAGTGGGACCCCCGTGTGTTGTTCCGATATTTCAGTTTAAGATGGTTTTCTAAACAAACACTTCGCGTGGTTAGACAAGTAACGGCATGAGTTACACGTATTTTTCAAGTTTACGAACAAAAATGACAGCGGCATAGAATATCACATCCCCCTCACATCTTAGATGATATGGTGATACGAGTTTTTACATCATTGGAACTGAGATCCAATGGCTTGGGAGTAGTCTTTATAATTATGCGCAATTTCCAAACACTCCAATGCTTTTTTGCAAATAAAACATTCATGCCTCGTGTGTGCCGCTGCATCTTGGATCCAACGGCTCCCCGTTGCTCATATTAGGCGCTCCCCGTAGCTTAATTAGCCGCTACGGTGATACGAGCATCTAGGTCGTATGATCTATGATCAGATGCCACATGTGTAGTACTTGTACTATCTGCGCAATTCCTAAACTCTCTTAGGCGTATATTGCAAAAACATTCAAACTTCCTACTGTGAGCCGTCAGATCTCCATGAAATCGTATCACCATAGAATCTGCGGTGCGGGAGCACCTCATATTATCCCATGCGAGAAAACATCATGTGCTCTCGCAGCTTGGATGGTACGGTGATACTAGCTTCGAGGTTGTTTGATCTGAGATCCAATGGCATCTGAGCAGTATTTGTGCTTGTAAGCAGTGGCCGAACTATTTGGGGGATTTTATGCAAAAAAGCAATCGAACCACCGAGGAGTTGTTGGGTCACAAATCCAACGTCTCTGAAGAGCTTGTATCACCAAAGCATCTAAGGTGTGGTAGCACATGATATTCTTACATACAGGAGAATATGATGTTCTCCTTCATCTTAGATGCTACGGTGATACGAGCTTCGAGGTCGTTGGATATGGGATCCAAGGGCATCTGAGTAGTTTTTGTACAAATTGTGTGCAATTATCAAATTCATTAAGGTTTCCTGTAAAAATATTAAGACATCATCTGAGCTGCTATATCTCAGATCAACAAGCTCCAAGCAACTCGTATCAGCATATAGCATCTAAGATGTGGGGGCACATGATATTCTCCTAGGGAGGAGGGGGGTGCACAACCAATCGGTGTTTGGGAGGGTGGGGACAAATATAATCTAAACAATCCTAAACAGAGCTTCACAATTTTATCTAGGGTCAAGGGGTTAACCCCCGACAATCTACATAGCTCCGCCTAAACACAACATTTGCTGTAGTACTAGACTTAATATTCATGTTTCAGTTTACTATTCATTTTAAATATTGAATTGAGGACCATGCATGTCTTTCATTTTACTCCCATCATTCCTAAATATTAGTCTTTCTAGAGATTTCAAATGGACTGCCACATACGGATGTATATAGACATATTTTAGAGTGTACATTCACTCATTTTGCTCCATATGTAGTCACTTGTTGAAATCTCTAAAAGACTAATATTTAGGAACAAAAGCAGTAGTTTTTATTTCGTGTCATACATGCATGGTTTCGAAAAATAGATGCACTATACTTATTGGATTGCTGTTGTGTTCGTGTGTGTGTGTGGTCGTATGCTTGATATATACAAAGTTTTCTCACCACCATACTGTTCATCTTTTAAATTTGAATTTGCACTAAAAACTTACTAGGGATACCATGAAATGTGAAATCCACGTTGAGATCACTATATCACAAACCCACTCTAATTCTAGAACTCGTCATAAATCAATTACCACGTTGAGATTACTATTTGCAAGGAAAATACGGGCATTGTAATACACATAGATTCGTTCACAATTTAAAGGATTCCTTTCGTATTCTTTTTTTAAGGGATCCTTTCGTATTCCCGAATGGTAGGACCCAACGGCGTACCAGCCAGACCTTGGCTCGTCTTGATCCTAAAAAAACGGGCTCGTGTCCTTCTGGTGGCGTGCGTGGTATGCACATTAGCCAACCCCAACCAGTCGAGCCTCCGTGATTCGAGTCGAAATATCTGGCGGCCAGAATTCTAGCCCTAGAAAATTCCCCTCATGTCCCCGGTCCATAATGACTACCGAAGAACAATGGAGGGATGCTTTATTAACTAGACAACATTACCTACCGTGCCAAGCACGGTTCAATTCCCTCGATCGCCACTACCAAGGTCACCCGTCAACTGAATTGCCTAGTAAATATATCAGGCAATGCACTGGTACGGAGGGATTATCCTTTTACTCTACATATATAACTTGTCTAAAGTCTAACTAGGCAAAAAATTTGACCAAATTCTTTCTTGAGAAATACAACATGAAAGATGTATCACCTGAAAATTTATTGCGTGATGCAGGTTATGATATTGTTTCGAATCCTGGATTCTAAATTTTAGAAAATCCAAAAGTGACCAGAAATTCAAGACCTCTCACGTGATATGGCACAAATATTCCTACGTAATTTTTTTCTTCAATTTTATGACAAGCTGCTTATGAGAAGTTGCACAAATGAAGAGCCAAGGTATTTTGGAACAAAGACCTATCACGTTAAGGCGAACGCTTTCACTATTGAAACCGTGGGTGTTTACGTGCCGCCACGAGTCCCGCTTCGCATCAACAGGTGTCGTCCAAGCAAGCGTGTGAGTCGACGGGAGGCGTGCGAGCAGACCGCTGCGCCGGTTGACAGGGAGGTGCGAGTAGACCGCTGCGCGGGCTCACCGGGAAGCGAGCCCTTTGACCAGGCTTCGCGGCCCACCTTCGTGCCAACTGCTCCCACTTTTAATGTCGTCAGCGCCGCAGTTTGAAATCAACCTCGCACTACCCGATATCGCTACAATCTTCTCTCTTCCCCTCCGATTCTCCTGTCGTCTACCTCCAACCAGCCTGACCTAACCGTACGCCATGCTGCATCACGATGGTCTACCCTTAGTCTTCCAGTTTCCTGAGGAAGACACCCAGCCGGAGTCTCATGAACATAAGGCGTTGTGGTATGAGCTTCAACCGGCCTTGCGGGAAGACGCCACACCTGTCCCCGCTCCCGCTCCCGTCGCCCCGTCTGCGCCAATGCCCATCCCCGTGGCATTGATGGGCTGGGAGCCACACATTGTCGCCAAGCTTGATGCCACGAGGTTCCACGAGCTCCCCGCCGACTTTCACACACCAGTGCACCTGCCAGCGCATGCGCCTGCGCGTGCACTGACGCGCATGCCCATGCCGATGCCCCGTGCACCTGCCAGCACATGCGCCTGCGCGTGCACCAACGTGCGCGCCCATGCTGGCGCCCGTGCACACGAATGTCTCCATGGCGCCGTTGCCAGCGCCTGTCCCCGCGCGGTTGCCAGTGCCCCCATCAGCGGCATGGATGGCCACCATCGACCGCTTCCTTGCACCAGCGCCAGTCGCCTCCTCCCGCCAGTTGACTCGCTCCTGGAGTCCGAAGTCCAAAACATTGTGGCCTTGTTTGATGCTAGGGCCAACATCCAGGAGTACGCCAACAACGGCGCAAGACACTGCCGTCGCCATCTGTCAGTGGCCCGACGACACACAGAGCACGGCAGAGGAGCTGCTTCCCACCGCAAGACGCCTCCGTTGCCGCCGCGTAATCGAAATTTTCCATGAAAAACGTTCAGATTGTCATGCTTAAAATCCGAACGTTTATCATTTCTGTTTATTTTAGATCGATCGTCGTATGAATGTAAAGTCGGAGTCAGACTTAATGAAATCTAAGGTTTGATCGATTGAATGTTCTGCTAGAGCTGTATCAAATTAAATATAAAACGTCATCAAGCCACATGTTCCTTCTCATCCAACGACCTAGACTGCTTCAATGTCAAACGCTCAACACGTTTAAGCGTGCAGTTAATTTCATGCCAAAAATAGTGCTAATCACAAATATCTGCATGCACTTAATATACTTCCAAATTAACGTGCATTGCACGTACACATTGACTAGTACTACTAGTGCGTGAAACTGGTGCCGTAACTTGTGAACGCGTCCAGATATAGTCAACGGCAACATAGCCCACGAGTTCTTCGTGTTTGCCCATGCGTCTAAACGCAGAAGGGGAGAAGAGAGAGAGAGAGAGAGAGAGAGGGAGAGAGAGAGAGCACACATGGAACCCACCAGTAAGTGAAGGCGAATAGTACGTGCTAATGAGCCGGTCCCACTAATGTACTAAAAATAATATTACATGTTATCCATTAAATAGGTTGTGGTAATATAAAAACAATATATGAACCTAGGGGGTACAACAAACTGTTGGGGAACGTAGCAGAAATTCAAAATTTTCCTACGTGTCACCAAGATCTATCTATGGAGAAACCAGCAACGAAGGGAAGGAGAGTGCATCTACATACCCTTGTAGATCGCTAAGCAGAAGCGTTCAAGAGAACGGGGTTGAAGGAGTCGTACTCGTCGTGATCCAAATCACCGGAGATCCTAGTGCCGAACGGACGGCACCTCCGCGTTCAACACACGTGCAGCTCGGTGACGTCTCCCATGCCTTGATCCAGCAAGGGGAGAGGGAGGGGTTGAGGAAGACTCCATCCAGCAGCAGCACAACGGCATGGTGGTGGTGGAGGAGCGTGGTGATCCAGCAGGGCTTCGCTAAGCACCGCGAGATATGAGGACAAAGAGAGGTAGGGCTGCGCTAGGGAGAGGTCAAGAACTCATGTGTATTGGACAGCCCATACCTCAACTATATATAGGGGAAGGGGAGGGGCTGCTCCCCCACCTAGGGTTCCCTCCCTAGGGGTGGCGGCAGCCCCCTAGAGCCCATCTAGGGGCGGCCAAGGGGAGGGGAGAGGGGGAGGCCCACCAGGGTGGGCCCTAGGGCCCATCTGCCCTAGGGTTTGCCCCCTTCTCCTCTCCCTTGCGCCTTGGGCCTTGGTGGGGGGGGGGGCACCAGCCAACCTGGGGCTGGTCCCCTCCCACACTTGGCCCATGCAGCCCTCCAGGGCTCGTGGCCCCACTTGGTGGTCCCCCGGGACCCTCCCGGTGGTCCCGGTACGTTACCGATAAAACCCGAAACTTTTCCGGTGACCAAAACAGGACTTCCCATATATAAATCTTTACCTTCGGACCATTCCGGAACTCCTCATGACGTCCGGGATCTCATCCGGGACTCCGAACAACATTCGGTAACCACGTATATCTATTCCTTATAACCCTAGCATCATCGAACCTTAAGTGTGTAGACCCTACGGGTTCGGGAGACATGCAGACATGACCGAGATGACTCTCCGGTCAATAACCAACAGCGGGATCTGGATACCCATGCTGGCTCCCACATGTCCCACGATGATCTCATCGGATGAACCACGATGTCAAGGACTTAATCAATCCCGTATACAATTCCCTTTGTCTAGTGGTACGATACTTGCCCGAGATTCGATCGTCGGTATCCCGATACCTTGTTCAATCTCGTTACCGACAAGTCTCTTTACTCGTTCCGTAACACATCATCCCATGATCAACTCCTTGATCACATTGTGCACATTTTTATGATGTCCTACCGAGTGGGCCCAGAGATACCTCTCCATTTACACGGAGTGACAAATCCCAGTCTCGATTCATGCCAACCCAACAGACACTTTCGAAGATACCTGTAGTGTACCTTTATAGCCACCCAGTTACGTTGTGACGTTTGGCACACCCAAAGCACTCCTACGGTATCCGGGAGTTGCACAATCTCATGGTCTAAGGAAATGATACTTGACATTAGAAAAGCTTTAGCATACGAACTACATGATCTTGTGCTAGGCTTAGGATTGGGTCTTGTCCATCACATCATTCTCCTAATGATGTGATCCCGTTATGAACGACATCCAATGTCCATGGTTAGGAAACCGTAACCATCTATTGATCAACGAGCTAGTCAACTAGAGGCTTACTAGGGACATGGTGTTGTCTATGTATCCACACATGTATCTGAGTTTCCTATCAATACAATTCTAGCATGGATAATAAATGATTATCATGAACAAGGAAATATAATAATAATCAATTTATTATTGCCTCTAGGGCATATTTCCAACAGTCTCCCACTTGCACTAGAGTCAATAATCCAGTTCACATCGATATGTGATTAACACTCAAGGTCACATCCCCATGTGACTAACACCCAAAGAGTTTACTAGAGTCAATAATCTAGTTCACATTTTCCATGTGATTAACACTCAGTGAGTTCTGGGTTTGATCATGTTATGCTTGCGAGAGATGTTATAGTCAACGGGTCTGAATCTTTCAGATCCGTGTGTGCTTTACAAATCTCTTTGTCATCTCCTAGATGCAGCTACCACATTCTATTTGGAGCTATTCCAAATAACTGTTCTACTATACGAATCCAGTTTACTACTCAGAATAATCTGGATTAGTGTCAAAGTTTGCATCGGCGTAACCCTTTACGACGAACTCTTTTACCATTTCCATAATCGAGAAAATTCCTTAGTCCACTAATTACTAAGGATAACTTTGACCGCTGTCCTGTGATCCATTCTTGGATCACTCTTGTACCCCTTGACTGACTCATGGCAAGGCACACTTCAGGTGCGGTACTCAGCATGGCATACCGTATAGAGCCTATGACAAAAGCATAGGGGACGACCTTCGTCCTTCCTCTTTCTTCTGCCGTGGTCGAACTTTAAGTCTTAACTTCATACCTTACAACTCAGGCAAGAACTCCTTCTTTGACTGATCCATCTTGAACACCTTCAAGATCATGTCAAGGTATGTGCTCATTTGAAAGTACCATTAAGCGTTTTGATCTATCCTTATAGATCTTGATGCTCAATGTTCAAGTAGCTTAATCCAGGCTTTCCATTGAAAAACACTTTCCAAATAACCCTATATGCTTTCCAGAAGTTCTACATCATTTCTGATCAACAATATGTCAACAACATATACTCATCAGAAATTCTATAGTGCTCCCACTCACTTCTTTGGAAATACAAGTTTCTCATAAACTTTGCATACACCCAAAATCTTTGATCATCATCAAAGCATACATTCCAACTCCGAGATGCTTACTCCAGTCCTTAGAAGGATTGCTGGAGCTTTGCATACTTATTAGCATCTTTCAGGATTGACAAAACCTTCCGGTTGTATCACATACAACCTTTCCTCAAGAAAATCGTTGAGGAATGAGGAAACAATGTTTTGACATCCTATCTGCAAGATTTCATAAATAATGCAGTAATCGCTAATATAATTCCAACAGACTCTTAGCATCGCTACGAGTGAGAAAGTCTCATCGTAGTCAACTCCTTGAACTTGTCGGAAAACATCTTAACGACAAGTCGAGCTTTTCTTAATGGTGATACTTACCATCAATGTCCGTCTTCCTTTTAAAATCCATATTTACCTAACAGCCTTACGACCATCAAGTAGTTCTTCCAAAGTCTACACTTTGTTTTCATATATGGATCCTCTCTCGGATTATATGGCCTCGAGCCATTTTGGAATCCAGGCCCACCATCACTTCTCCATAGCTCGTAAGTTCATTGTTGTCTAGCAACATGACTTCCAAGACAGGATTACGTACCACTCTGAAGTAGTACACATCCTTGTCGTCCTACGAGGTTTGGGAGTGACTTGATCTGAAGTTTCATGATCACTATCATAAGCTTCCACTTCAATTGGTGTAGGTGCCACAGGAACAACTCCCTGTGCCCTGCCACACACTAGTTGAAGAGACGGTTCAATAACCTCATCAAGTCTCCACCATCCTCCCACTCAATTCTTTCAAGAGAAACTTTTCCTCGAGAAAGGACCCGATTCTAGAAACAATCCCTTATTGCTTTCGAATCTGAGACAGGAGGTATACCCAACTGTCTTGGGTGTCCTATGAAGATGTATTTATCCTCTTTGGGTTCGAGCTTATCGGCCTGAAACTTTTTCACATAAGCGTCGCAGCCCCAAACTTTTAAGAAATGACAGCTTAGGTTTCTCTAAACCATAGTTCATACGGTGTCATCTCATCGGAATTACGTGGTGCCCTATTTAAAGTGAATGTGGTTGTCTCTAATGCCTAACCCATAAACTATTGTGGTAATTCGATAAGAGACATCATGGTATGCATCATATCCAATAGGGTGCAGTTATGATGTTCGGACACACCATCACACTATGGTGTTCCAGGCTGTATTAGTTGTGAAACAATTTCCACAATGTCTTAATTCCGTACCAAACTCGTAATTCAGATATTCATCTCTATGATCATATCATAGATATTTTATCCTCTTGTCACGATGATATTTCAACTTCACCCTGAAATTACTTGAACCTTTCAATAATTCAGACTCGTGATTCATCAAGTAAATGTACTCAACATCTACTCAAATCATCTGTGAA
Source organism: Triticum dicoccoides (assembly GCF_002162155.2). NCBI lineage: Eukaryota > Viridiplantae > Streptophyta > Magnoliopsida > Poales > Poaceae > Triticum > Triticum dicoccoides. The sequence goes on along the minus strand of NC_041388.1, from coordinate 449,849,070 downwards.
GTAAGAACATAACGATATCCACTACATGCCTCAGCACTCATTGGACTGCACACATCAAAATGTATTACTTCCAACAAGTTGCTTTCTAGTTCCATTTTACTGAAAATGAGGCTTTCAGTCATCTTGCCCATGTGGTATGATTTGCATGTCTCAAGTGATTCAAAATCAAGTGAGTCCAAACGGTCCATTTGCATGGAGTTTCTTCATGCATATACACCAATAGACATGGTTCGCATGTCTCAAACTTTTCAAAACGAGTGAGCCCAAAGATCCATCAACATGGAGCTTCTTCATGCGTTTTATACCGATATGACTTATGTGGCAGTGCCACAAGTAGGTGGTACTATCATTACTATCTTATATCTTTTGGCATGAACATGTCTATCACTACGATCGAGATTCAATGAACCATTCATTTTAGGTGCAAGACCATTGAAGGTATCATTCAAATAAACAGAGTAACCATTATTCTCCTTAAATGAATAACCGTATTGCGATAGACATAATCCAATCATGTCTATGCTCAACGCAAACACCAAATAACAATTATTTAGGTTTTAATACCAATCTCGATGGTAGAGGGATCGTACGATATTTGATCAACCTTGGAAATACTTCCAACACATATCGTCATCTCACCTTTTAGCTAGTCTCCGTTTATTCCGTAGCTTTTATTTCGAGTTACTAACACTTAGCAACCGAACCGGTATCTAATACCCTGGTGCTACTAGGAGTACTAGTAACGTACACATTAACATAATGTATATCCAATATACTTCTATCGACAGCCTTCTCATTTACCAAGTATCTAGGGTAATTCTGCTCCAGTGGCTGTTCCCCTTATTACAGAAGCACTTGGTCTTGGGTATGGGTTCAACCTTGGGTTTCTTTACTAGAGCAGCAGCTGATTTGCCGTTTCATGAAGTATCCCTTTTTGCCCTTGCCCTTCTTGAAACTAGTGGTTTTACTAACCAACAACGATTGATGCTCCCTTTTGATTTCTACTTTTGCAGTGTCAAACATCGCGAATATCTCAAGGATCATCATATATGTCCCTGATATATTATATTTCATCACGAAGCTCTAGCAGCTTGGTGGTAATGAGTTCGGAGAAACATCACTATCTCATCTGGAGGATCAACTCCCACTCGATTCAAATGATTGTTGTACTCAGACAATCTGAGCACAAGCTCAACAATTGAGCTTTTCTCCCTTAGTTTGCAGGCTAAGAAAATCGTCGGAGGTCTTATACCTCTTGACATGGGCACGAGCCTGAAATACCAATTTCAGCCCTCGAAACATCTCATATGTTTCGCGACGTTTCAAAACGTCTTCGTTGCCTCAATTCTAAACCGTTTAACTGAACTATCACATAGTTATCAAAATGTGTATGTCATATGTTCGCAACATCCACAGACGACGTTTGAGGTTTAGCACACTAAGCGGTGCATTAAGGGCATAAGCCTTCGATGAAGCAATGAGAACAATCCTCAGTTTACGGACCTAGTCCTCATAATTGCTACTATCAACTTTCAACTAAATTTTCTCTAGGAACATATCTAAAACGTAGAACTGACGCGCGAGCTATGACATAATTTGCGAAGACCTTTTGACTATGTTCAGGATAATTAAGTTCATCTTATGAACTCCCACTCAGATAGACATCCCACTAGTCATCTAAGTGATTACATGATCCGAGTCAACTAGGCCATGTCCGATCATCACGTGAGACGGACTAGTCAACATCGGTGAACATCTTCATGTTGATCGTATCTACCATATGACTCATGCTCGACCTTTCGATCTCTTGTGTTCCGAGGCCATGTCTGTACATGCTAGGCTCGTCAAGTCAACCTAAGTGTTTTGCATGTGTTCCGAGGCCATGTCTGTACATGCTAGGCTCGTCAACACCCGTTGTATTCGAACGTAAGAATCTATCACACCCGATCATCACGTGGTTCTTCGAAACGACGAACTTTCGCAACGGTGCACAGTTAGGGGGAACACTTTCTTGAAATTTTAATGAGGGATCATCTTATTTACTACCGTCGTTCTAAGCATAAGATGTATAAACATGATAAACATCACATGCAATCAAATAGTGACATGATATGGCCAATATCATATTGCTCCTTTTGATCTCCATCTTCGGGGCTCCATGATCATCATCGTCACCGGCATGACACCATGATCTCCATCATCGTGTCTCCATGAAGTTGCTTGCCAACTATTACTTCTACTACTATGGCTACCGGTTAGCAATAAAGTAAAGTAATTACATGGCGTTGTTCAATGACATGCAGGTCATACAATAAATAAAGACAACTCCTATGGCTCCTGCCGGTTGTCATACTCATCGACATGCAAGTCGTGATTCCTATTACAAGAACATGATCAATCTCATACATCACATATATCATTCATCACATCCTTTTGGCCATATCACATCACATAGCATACCCTGCAAAAACAAGTTAGACGTCCTCTAATTGTTGTTTGCATGTTTTACGTGGCTGCTATGGGTTTCTAGCAAGAACGTTTCTTACCTACGCAAAAACGACAACGTGATATGCCAATTGCTATTTACCCTTCATAAGGACCCTTTTCATCGAATCCGATCCGACTAAAGTGGGAGAGACAGAACCCGCTAGCCACCTTATGCAACTAGTGCATGTTAGTCGGTGGAACCAGTCTCACGTAAGAGTACGTGTAAGGTCGGTCCGGGCCGCTTCATCCCACAATGCCGCCGAATCAAGATTGGACTAGTAACGGTAAGCATATTGAACAAAATCAACGCCCACAACTACTTTGTGTTCTACTCGTGCATAGAATCTACGCAATAGACCTAGCTCATGATGCCACTGTTGGGGAACGTAGCAGAAATTCAAAATTTTCCTACGTGTCACCAAGATCTATCTATGGAGAAACCAGCAACGAAGGGAAGGAGAGTGCATCTACATACCCTTGTAGATCGCTAAGCGGAAGCGTTCAAGAGAACGGGGTTGAAGGAGTCGTACTCGTCGTGATCCAAATCACCGGAGATCCTAGTGCCGAACGGACGGCACCTCCGCGTTCAACACATGTGCAGGGAGAGGTTGAGGAAGACTCCATCCAGCAGAAGCACAACGGCGTGGTGGTGGTGGAGGAGCGTGGTGATCCAGCAAGGCTTCGCTAAGCACCGCGAGATATGAGGAGAAAGAGAGGTAGGGCTGCGCCAGGGAGAGGTCAAGAACACATGTGTATTGGACAGCCCATACCTCAACTATATATAGGGGAATGGGAGGGGCTGCGCCCCCACCTAGGGTTCCCTCCCTAGGGGTGGCGGCAGCCCCCTAGATCCCATCTAGGGGCGGCCAAGGGGAGGGGAGAGGGGGAGGCGCACCAGGGTGGGCCTTAGGGCCCATCTGCCCTAGGGTTTGCCCCCTTCTCCTCTCCCTTGCACCTTGGGCCTTGGTGGGGGGGCGCACCAGCCCACCTGGGGCTGGTCCCCTCCCACACTTGGCCCATGCAGCCCTCCGGGGCTCGTGGCCCCACTTGGTGAACCCCCGGGACCCTCCCGGTGGTCCCGGTACGTTACCGATAAAAGCCAAAACTTTTCCGGTGATCAAAACAGGACTTCCCATATATAAATATTTACCTTCGGACCATTCCGGAACTCCTCGTGACGTCCGGGATCTCATACGGGACTCCGAACAACATTCGGTAACCACGTATATCTATTCCTTATAACCCTAGCGTCATCGAACCTTAAGTGTGTAGACCCTACGGGTTCGGGAGACATGCAGACATGACCGAGATGACTCTCCGGTCAATAACCAACAGCGGGATCTGGATACCCATGCTGGCTCCCACATGTCCCACGATGATCTCATCGGATGAACCATGATGTCAAGGACTTAATCAATCCCGTATACAATTCCCTTTGTCTAGTGGTATGATACTTGCCCGAGATTCGATCGTCGGTATCCCGATACCTTGTTCAATCTCGTTACCGGCAAGTCTCTTTACTCGTTCCGTACCACATCATCCTGTGATCAACTCCTTGATCACATTGTGCACATTATGATGATGTCCTACCGAGTGGGCCCAGAGATACCTCTCCGTTTACACGGAGTGACAAATCCCAGTCTCGATTCGTGCCAACCCAACAGACACTTTCGGAGATACCTTTAGTGTACCTTTATAGCGACCCAGTTACATTGTGACGTTTGGCACACCCAAAGCACTCCTACGGTATCCGGGAGTTGCACAATCTCATGGTCTAAGGAAATGATACTTGACATTAGAAAAGCTTTAGCATACGAAATACATGATCTTGTGCTAGGCTTAGGATTGGGTATTGTCCATCACATCATTCTCCTAATGATGTGATCCCGTTATCAACGACATCCAATGTCCATGGTTAGGAAACCATAACCATCTATTGATCAACGAGCTAGTCAACTAGAGGCTTACTAGGGACATGGTGTTGTCTATGTATCCACACATGTATCTGAGTTTCCTATCAATACAATTCTAGCATGGATAATAAATGATTATCATGAACAAGGAAATATAATAATAATCAATTTATTATTGCCTCTAGGGCATATTTACAACACAAACATTGTTGTTCTACATATGTTGCCTATTGACGTGCGGCTTGAAGGCCCTGGTCGCATGTTTGATCCCCGTCCTTTATTTTTTAATTTGTATATGGGTCCAAATTTGTTTCATAACAGGTGGGCCCCTCGGTGTCTAGTTTGTAGCACTTTAATTTGTGGGTCAAAATTTGTTCCATTCCAGGTGGACTATTGGTGTGTAGTTTTGTAGCTTATTTGTAATAATTAAAGAGACAACAAAGTTTTTTGCAATAATACAATGGTGCGACGTCGAAGGCGACAAAGGACGTGCGAGAGAGGGATGACCGAGCAAGAGGGAAATCAATTGGGGGAGGTGCGGGGGTTGCAATGGTGTTTGGAGTAGTTGTGGGCTGAATGCTAGGAAAATATAATCTAAACCCATCGGAATAAATGCCTACACAAATTAATCCAAGGTTGGAGTCCCCCACATAGTGTAAATAGCTCTGTCTTTGCGAGGGATGGAGAGGTAGCTTCATTGTGTGGAAGATACGACATGAGAACGCGAGGTCAATCGAGAGACATACAGATAGAGAGACAAAGTGAGTGTGGTTTGACATTCATTGAAAAGATAGGTATGCTTTGGAGAGATATTGTCCGATTGAGCTTTTGGGAAGAGTGAGGGCTATAAGATAGAGCTTGAGAGATGATCCAGTCACACACATGTACATATATTTTGTGTGTGGGAGGAAGCAAGGTCAATCGATTACATATATAAAGGGAGAGAGATTGAGCAAGTGTGGGTCATCGTGCGATCGAAAGAGTGAGATGGGTTGGAGAGAGTGACCTAGATAGAAAATGTGAGTGAGAGAGTATACAATATGAATATGACGAATTGGGCTCAAACATGGAGATATATCGTTTGTGTCCGAGAAAGAGCGAGGTCAATCGAGACATACAAAGAGAGAGAGAGAGAAAGAGATATTGAGTGAGCGTGGCCCGCCATGAGGATGAAAGAGCGGGGATGGCTTGGATGGGCTAACCTAGATAGACAATCTGCATGAGAGAGTATAGACTGTGTCGATCGAGGCCCGAACAGGTAGATATATCATTTGTGTGTGAAAGAAAATGAGGTTAATCGACACTCTGATAAAGAGAGCGAGATTGAGCGAGTGTGGCCCGCCATGTGGAAGAAAGAGTGAGACAGTCTCGAGGGAGTGACCTAGATAGACAACGTGCGTGCGCACGAGAGGTTGGTGGGCTAGATAGGCAATGCATGTATCTAGCAAGAGAGGGTGGGAGGGAGATAGAGAAAGAGCTTGGCATGGGGTGCAATGGCGGGTGTGTGAGGTAAATACATTTGGTAACAGAGTTTAAAAAGGGGGTTGTGTAGTTGAGAGAGTTAGAGATCGAAACATGGAGAGTAAGAATGAATGTGTGTCGGAAACCGATAGCTTCCTAATATGGTTAGGAGAGGAAGATTGACCGATATAGGAAGTATGTAGCGTGTGTGCCGAGGGGGTGGGGTGGAGTGGGGCTAAAAACAACATTTGAATGTAAATAGTACTACACTTAATATCGATGTTTCAATTCGGTGTACATTGTAAGATTTGAACTGAGGAACATGCATATGGGTAATTATTTCGAATTCGTGCCACACTAGGTTTGGAAAAGTTGACATTGACTCGATTGTTGTGCTATGTACTAGCAAGAGGCAAATGCGTTGCATGGAACATCAAGATGCATATATACGAGTTGTTTATCTCATGGGAGACGAAGATGAATGAGGGAAGTCCTTATCTACAAATGTGGAGAGGGGTGCGGGTATCTTTTTGCAAAGTTGTCGTAGTTTGCTTTCTATCCGTCAGATATAGATCAGACGGTCTATATAGCGGGATGGCAGGCACACCATCATCACCAACTCGGTTTTTTATAAGATAGCAAGATGCCCGTGCATTGCACGGAACATCAAGATGCATTTTTTTTACAAAACACCTATTGTGATTGACGGCGCCGGTAGCAGCCACCATGCTAAATTGTTCCAGAAACTTCCTTTTTTAATTGCTCAGCAATGAGGTTGTGGGAGAAAAGGATGAACGAGGCAAGGCCTTATCTATAAATGTGGAGAGAGGTCCGGGTTTTTTTTGTAAAATTGTCACAGTTTGCTTTCTGTCTGTCAGATGTAGATCGGACGGTCTATATTACAAGATGGCAGGCACACCATCGTCACCAACTCGGTTTTTTATAAGAGTAGGTTTCATAAGAGTGGATATTAGGTCATATGTTTGAATACATCCAAAGTTTTCTCACTACCATGGTGTTCAATATATACATATGAATTTGTATTAAAAAAGTAGCGTGGATACCGTGAAATGTGAAATCCACGTTAGAATTGGAGATCCCTATGTGACACATAGTCTAATTCAAATAACTAATTATGTGACGCACACTCTAATCCACATTAGCATGGACACCGTGGATACCGTTTCGATTTTTTTTCAAATAACTCCTCATCAATTAATTTATAGTATCTCGTTTCAAATGACTAATTATTTGCAAGGAAAACACAGGCATGGTAATACATACAGATTCGTTTGCAAATGAAAGAAGATTCGTTTGCATTCTCAAATGTAGGCGCACCTTGCAGACCAGGGTCGTGTCGTGGTGGTCGCGTGTGTTGTACGAACGCTTAGCACCCAGCCACCCCCCTCTCTCCCTCACCCCCTCCCCCCAAAAATGATGACAAAATAAGTTCGCACTTCCACGTTTCGGATTGAAATATCTGGCGGACCCAAGCAAAATCTCCCTTCTCCACCGTCCCCTTCCGCACCAAGATTGCTCAAATCCCTAATTCGCCGCCAACCCAAGCAAAGTTTGATTCGCCCCTCGTCTCCTCTCTCTACCCACCTCTGTGCCAGACGACGACGATGACGAAGACGACGGTCGTGCTTAACCACCGCACCAGAGCTACCCCATCTACGCCCTCGTCCACTGCATTGGGTGGTCCACCAACATTGTCGGCCGCCGCAACCGACGTGCCTCACAGACACCGACTTCAACCGCATCAGGTGCGCTTCACCAATGTCGTCTCCCACCTCACCGGGGCTACTTCACTGAGCACATCATCGCACCCCCGCCCCCCGAGGCCGTTGGGGCTTCACCAACGGTCTCTCCCACCGCATCGTAGTGCTCCGCTACCACTCAAGATATGCATCCATGTGTGGCCAGGAAACGCCAGCGCATCACCCTCAACTGCTCTGAAGTGACCCGCACTCTAGCTAGGCGAGCATGCCGAAATGCCGGCGCGAACTAGGTATCCACACATCACTACCTTGTGCACTGTTCCGACGATGTTTGGATATCCTTTCACTACTCTCTTAGCTTACACGCCTATGCAACTCTGACCTTAACTCTTATTTCTTCTGGAGATATCATCTGAAACAAGCAAAACCATTTTTTAGCGAAGCATGACGATGCTACGGGATTTGGTACACATCCTGCACACCCGTATAACCTTGTATGTATCTGTCCTCCGGTACAACAGCAATGTACATTCCTCTTATTTGATCAACCATTCGTCGTGTCAAAAATGCAGAGGGGGATGCAAGGAGCACAAGGCCTGCACATCCAAGCGAGTGGTAACATGGACTTGTACATGGAACATCCTAAGCACAAGTAGAGCTGTAGTGAGCCTGTACAACGAGCTAGTGTAAGTCCATGCATTTCATTTAATTCATACTGGCCTGCGTGTATGATTTGTGTGCAGTGGCGGATCCACGAATTCAAGTTACCAGGGGCGAACATTTAACTTAAAAAATACGAAGGCACTTGCACTCCGGAAATCAACATAACTTGGGAAATGTGAAGCTACATGCACTTTGAAAACCAGCTAATGATCCAAAGTAGTTCAGATTGTAAAACACTAAATGATGTAAGCACCAAAAAACACAAAATGCAACATGGTGTACAAGGAATACTAACATGGTCCGTACCTTCTTGAATTATTCGTTCCCTGGCTAAAAATATCAAAGTGTAATTGCACCTATAACCATTGTGCAAACTGCATATCAATATATCTATCCTTTACAAGTATGCCAATAGTTTCAAACAATAGATTATAAAAGTATTTATGCTATGTTGTCATGATATGTGGACTTTCTGGTAGATGGCCTCGACGTTTCCTCAAGCTATGAAAATGTACTATAATTTGCTTCTCATCAATGCCTGCAAATCTCTATGTCTCTCTCAACATAGCAGATCATCATTAGACACTAAATCCTTCAATGGGAGCTTGCAAAATGCTTGCATTAGATCCCTCATTAGACACTATATGTTCATCACCAGGAGCATGTAAAACGTTTGCATCAAATCCTTCATTAGTAGTCTGTTCATTAGACACTTCGAGCTCAAGAACAACATGAGCTTGTATGTTTGCACGGGAAACTTGATTATATACATCAGATTCAGTCAGTTCAGTATTGATTGGAGGAGTTATAAAATAAGCAGAAATTGGCTTCATTTTCTCATAGATTCCCTACATACAAGCAGTTTTACAACACCGTCAAGTTTAACTATTGGCTAGAAATTGAATAGTTGAATTAGATATAATCAGGGATGTGATGTACCTGCTCATTGCGCATGCTGCTCTTGCAAGCTGCGACTGTCCGTTTTCGCAAGCTCGATGCCATGCCCGTGCTACCGCCGTTGCCTCCCACACAGGCTACACCCAGGGTTGGATCTTCATCTTCTTGTCCTTCCATTCGCTTGAAGCCCGGCGACCGCCCTCCAACGAGGGCACGAGGAAGTGCTGTGTCGGTCTGTCCAGCGGCGGCTAGGTTAGGAGCAAACCAAACTGGAGGCTGGAGCGAACAAATTGGGATTTTTCTTGCTGTCGATCGATATGGGAGGTGCTCATTTGGGCCGCGAGCCTGCTATAGGGTCTACCTTGCACTTACGTTATTGGCCCATCCAAGTTGAAACGTTTTTCTTCATTTTTTACATTGCCTGCTCGTGCGTTGGGACGAACAAAACTAGCCTGGGCCAACCTGGATGACTCAAACTAGGTGCACACTTTCCAGCCACCCGAGGCGGCCACCCATATATACCAGCCCCTATGGTGGCATCGCTCCTTTTTGCGTGTATGATTGGGGTAGTGAAAAATATTCCAGTGGCACTTTTGATTTACCCACAGAATGGTTGAATTGCTTGTTTCTATGAGTTCGCTAATAATGTGAAGGATGCCAGTTTTTCATCCTATTGTAGATTGCTTAGATCTCGATATGTCAAATGTAATCGCATGAAATATACAGTAAAAGCAAGTGTGATGTGTGTGGCTACAACTAGTCTGACTACACGTCCTCGTATAACATATCAAGGACGCACCATCTTACCAGATTAACCATTCGACTTAAGAATGTTGTGTGGGAAAAAAAGAAGTATTGGGATTGCATATCCAAGCAATTGATGCCATGGACTCCTTAGTAGAACATTGTAAGCGAAAAAGAAGTTGTATTGTGCTCTTGCAAGCCGCTCTTGTAAGTTGCGACTGGTAGATTCACAATATAGAATGGAGAACTCATCAAGAGCACTCTGGTTGTGATCTTTTCGTTCACAAGAACTTCTGTCATAATGGTTCATGGTATTGGAAGAATGATACACCATGGACCTCGAAGACTATCACAAGATTACTAACTTCCTAAAGGAACTAGCAAACACTATCAACATGAATTAAGTAGAGTGAATCTTGGGTTCAAGAACCCAGAGATAGGATACCTACTAGCTAAATGGCATCACGGGATCGATGCTTTCAAGGATAATGGCCAGAATTATCACATTGGGAACACAACACATGGCTAGATTACCAGGTGATCCTCTAAGACACCTAGGGTCATAATAATAGTTCCAACATATATGTCGATGCAATAGAGTACCTCAACTCACCGATCAGTGTGGTTGAACTGGCCCAAAGGGACATCAGGAACGAAAAGAAGGGATTTGCAAAAGCATCAGACTACTTAGAAACCTGGGATGACTCGGACAGCATAACTGCTATAAATGCTCAAAAAGATTTGAGACATCCTGCAAAATGGTGGCATAACCACTCAACATCACAGTATCAAGGTTCCGAGATCAACTATCAACATACAGAAGTAGTAAGAACTGAAGTGAGGCTTGAAACCAACAACCCTAAGAGTCTACAGATTAGTAACACGTGATCCTGATAGAAAGATGGGAAGCCTAGTTCTTAATCCCCGTAGAAAGGAAGAGGTTGACTCAGATCAGAAGGGCATAAGGTGAAGGAGTAAAAAGAGCCTTACATTCCCATCCACAATCAATTCCCTTATATAACTAAAGAATTTCTAGACTCAACTTCGACTAGTTTGGCTTGGTAATCCTACAGGCAGTCAGGCTCTGATACTAAAGTTGTCAGGACCTCGATCCTAAGCCACATCAATCTAGCATGTAACACATCATATCACTTTGCGGCCTCACGGACAGTATTCCCACGGGTGCCACCTTACCTGGCCCGGGACCATTTGCACCTTTTGGCTCACGTATATGATAGTGTCACTAGCATCCATATGACAGAGAACCCGGGCCGACATGACTAGTCATGAACCCAAAGTAGCAATAACTTACAGGGACAGGCATACATGACCCAACAAGAACGTGTCGGTCATCAACGAGTGAATCTGGGCTGTAGCAGCTGGGCTAACAGGACTCCAGAGAATCTGGGCTATAGTAGGCTAACAGGACTCTGGTAGACACCACGTGACATTTCCCCAAGGGACAGACATCGGAATGAAGAAGGACACTTGTCGGCCAGCCTAAGTATTTCGGAGCATTAGCAAGCTACCATGGCTCAGTGGAAGCACTAAGAGACATTTCCCGATTAGAGAGACCGCCAAGGATAAACAACTAGGTTGTCGGATCCCGCACATACCAACCATTTCAAATCATACACACAATATGCTCGATATGTGCAAATACAACATGGCATCACAACATAACTCTATGAGTCAAAGTATTTATTCATTAGGCTCCGAGGAGCCAAGTATTACAAACATGGGTCTCATGACCCCACATACGGAGCATACAAACAACAAACACATGCGGAAGCTTAACTTGTCTGAGTACATACAACTACAAACAAAAAAGGATGAGAAGCCTGACTATCTACAAGACCCTCCCAAGGGTAGAAGATCGTAGCTGAGGTAACAAGCTAAACGTCGAAGTCCATGCGGAACTACTAGCGAGACTGAAGTCTCTCTGCTAAAACATAAATTAGGCAAACGTGAGTACAAATGTACTCATCAAGACTTACATCAGAACTAGCTACATATGCATCATTATCAACAAAGGGATGGTGGGGTTTAACTGCAGCAAGCCAGCTTTGATTCAGTGGCTAACCTGAACTACTACTGCAAGTAACTATTTGAGGTGGCGCACACGAGTCCACATATTCACCAAATCAATACACCACTATGGATTCACTCCCGTCTGCCTACGAGAATGCCATCCATAGCACTCATGCTTATCTTGCACATTTTAGAGTATCCACTTTCACTTGTCTATGAACTATACAGGCAACCCAGAAGTCCTTTACCGTGGACATGGCTATTCGAATAGATGATGTTAACCCTGGAGGGGTGTACTTCTTCACACACGCTCTCTCCACTTACCACCATGTACACGTCGTGTGTCTCGGCAACCTTCAAGTGGCATCCTGGCGAGGGAGTCGGCCGCGACCTGACTACCCACACAAGTCTCTAATCCAGTTTCATCGCCTATTCGGGTTCCATCTGCAAGGAGATCCGGTCAGGGTTTCGCTCACAGCCCCAAACGATGAGAGCAGGGTTCCTGAGGCACCAAACGGGTGTCCCGATACACTGTGCCTCGTGTCTCTACCACATCATAGCCCACCCCTAGGGTCAGTGCTACGCCCGGCCCCCAACACATATCCTACAAACACCAGAAACTAGTTGCAACTCCTGGACAGAGATCAAGGCGATTAATAAGTCGAGAGGGGCACTTAAGCATTCTAATGCGTGGTAGTAGCTGTATATGGATCACAAACACCGAACTCAGTTCCTAAGGATGGCTGCAATAAGACAACCCACCATGTACTCCTACATGACCTCTCGCCGCTACCTTTACCAAATCGTGTTCACACACTTAGCTCTCAAAAGTAGGGTATGTTCACCACATTCCAATCCATTCCCGATGAATCAGACCTAACTCAACTCTAAGCAGTAGCAGGCATGACAACAAGCATGAATGAGTAGGCACATCAGGGCTCAAACAGCACCTACTCATGCTAGTGGTTTCATCTATTTACTATGGCAATGACAGGTCATGCAGAGGAAAGGGGTTCAACTACCGCAGCATGTAACAGTTGAATCGTTTTTGTCCTAATGAAGTAAAAGAGAGCAAGAGCGAGAGAGTGGGATTGTATCAGAATGAACAAGGGGGTTTTGTTTGCCTCGCACTTTTGAAGACATTATAGCTCTTCATCGGTGTCATCGAACTCATCATCCGAAGCACATCTATTGAGAGGGGACAAATACCGGCAACAGAGATGGAAAACACAATGAATGTAATGCACAATATGATGCATGATCAGGGCATGGAAAAATGAGTGTGTTGGGCTAACGCAACTACAACCAGCTGGGTTTGAGTCATTTTGAACCAAAGGTTCAATCCCAAACTCAACTTATGAATTTAAATAGTGCCTTATCATGTTTGCACTAAACATAAAGGTTAAGTCGCTTAAACATGCATGAAACTAGTATAGATGGAAAGATCGGATTTTTCTGATCATTCTTCATATATAACTTATTTCGTTCTGAGCTACAGATTATTTTCTATGATTTTCTGAAGTTTATAACATTTTCTGGAATTTCCTGATTATTTAAAATAAGTTAAATCCAGAAAATGCTTTATTGCACCAGCATTACAGCACTGTGACGTCAGTGAGTCAACAGGGTGCGGTCCATGTCAAACCTGACGTGTGGGGTCCACACGTCAGTGACTAACTAACCTAAGTTAATTAGTGTTAAACTACTACTAACTAAAAGTGTTAGTGGGGGTGGCCCACGCATCAGTGGCAGAGGGGAGGTCAAACCCCCTGGTCAGCGGGGTTAAACCCGCCAGACTTGGTCCATGGCTCGTCATCGGTGAAGCCCGAGATGGCGGAGGGGCTCGGGATTTGCCCACAGTCGACCAAATCGGCTGCGGTTTGGTCCTACACGTAGCTGGGGCTCACGCGCATCCGGTAGGGCAAGCGGGAGGAGATGGGGTGGAGCGAGCTCGCCGGAGTCGAGCTCGTGGCGGCGGGCGGCGTTCGGCGTTAGCGGGTTAGGCGCTACGGTGCACCTCAGGACAAGCTGGTGAGGTCCACGGCTTCCTGGGAGTGCCCTGAGTGCGGTGACGCGCTTGGTTTGGACGGAGGCAAGCCAAAACGACGACGGAGACAAGTCCGGCACCGGTGAGGTCTCGTCCTCGACGGAAATGAGGACTACGCTGAGGTATTGAGCATGCGGCGGGCGTTCGGTAGGGGAGCTCACGGCGAGCCGGACGAGGGTCTCAGCGAGCTCGAGGAAGGTCTGGAGTCGTCGGGTCGGCGGATGCGATCTCCGGGGTTGATGAGGACGTTGATGAGGACGTTGCGGTGCGTCCGGCAGCGTGCGGCTCGTCGAGGAGGTCTAGGGAGTCGAGGCGGAGCTCGTGGACGCATCAGTGAGGCAAGGGGGTGGTGGTGGACGCGGCAACGGTGAGCAGTGGCGAGGAGCGCACTTGGGTGCGCTGCGCGGAGAGAGAAGAGGAGGGGAGAGGAGGAGTGGGTAATCCATACGGCTCCATGGGGTCGCGTGGCATCTCTAGGGCGTGGAGGGGGAAGCGACAAGCAGGAGGTGGCTGGGCGTGTGGCTACGCGCGCCGGGCACGCACCCTCGCCTACTGGCACGAGGAGGAACGTGACAGGGAGCCTAGGTGGGCTGGGCCAGCGAGCTGGGTCGCCAGGTGAGTAGGCCCATGTTGGCTTTTCTCTCTCTCTTTCTAATTCTTTTCTGTTTTCTATTTATTTTGTCTGTTTTGATTTAGTAAACTTACTAAACCATTTTTATAAATACTGGAATAAATTGTGGGCACATATTGGAATATTCCCAACAGCCCTCAACAGCTTTCAGGATTAATTGGGCATTTAAAATATTTATAGCAGTTAAATGCCCAAATTCAAATACTCTATGGATTAATTCAAAAATCCAAAGTGGCTTAGGAAAATGTGCACAATTTTTGGCATAGGTTCTAGACCAATTCATAAATGATGAACTTTTCATTTGCTGCTAGGGTTTGAACATCCCCCATTTCAAATTTAAAAGAAATTTATACATGATGCAATAACCAAGCTAGTCCAAGTGCATAGCAAGGATAGGGATGTGGCACATATGTAGTTCTAGGGTGCAGCAGAATTCATGTGTAATTTACGTTCTGATACCCTATTTGTTTAAATGGTTTACTGTTATCACTTGTTGCACTAGTAATGTTTGCATGTTCATAGATAGACAATTGTCAGGTTTCTATGAGGGACACCGTCTTTTTAACTTATATATGTGTTGGAATCATTTTGCTTACGTCAAAGAAATTTAAAGATGTTTGTGTTGCTTCTAAACGGTACCGACTTGTTACTTTAGTCATAGTTCAAAAAAGCGCTAGGCGTAAATTGTGCGTTTTGCCACCACCTTGCGCTTTACTGACCAAAGTGTATGCTTATGCGCAATTATGCGCAGATTAAGCATAGTTATGCGTAATGCGTTTTGCCAATGCCTAGAGACTAGGCGTGCTTAAGCGCTCGCTTAGGCGTGCCTTTTTAAACTATGACTTTAATACGTTGCCAAGAACTTGTTAGTTTTACTAGTTCATGTGTAATTAAATACGTTGCCAAAACTGGTTAGTTTAACTAGTTTGATGTTAGTTTCTTATGGCTCTTGCAAAACTTTATTTATTGATTGCTAACATTCAAGTTTGCGGGATCCAACTGAAACTCCGTTGGCATAACAGGTATGTTTTCAGAAACTTCCTTGTTTACCTGGTTTGCTGCTGTAACTTGTTGATGTAATCATCTTACCAACTTCAAGTTTTCAGCATCCAATTGAAAGTCCAATTGCATAGTAGGTACATTTTCAAAAATATATTTGTGTAACAGGTTTGCTGCTGTAACTTGTTGCTCTAATCAAGTTACTAACTAGTCAACTTTCCAGGATCCAAGAGAAAGTCCAATGCCACAACATGTTCCTTTTGCAAAACTTGTTTGTTTAACTGCTTTGCTGTTTGCACCCGGTTGCTCTAATCATGTTACTGGCAACTCAACTTTTCAGGTTCCAAGAGAAACTCCAATGACACAACAAGTACCTTTTGGAAAAAAATTGTTTAACTCCTTTGTTGCTGCAACAACCGGTTACAATGATGTTAATAACTACTTTTCAGCATCCAATTGAAACTCTTTAATTCCTTGTTCGTTTAACTGGTTTGCTGTTATAACTCCCAGTTGAGATGTTTTGCTAACTTCAACTTTTCGAAATCCAATCAGAACTTTAATGGCAAAACATGTTCACCCATGATCAAGGAGCGAGGTCCCCATGGACGTTGTATCATCCCACAGCAGTGGCACCGGCCCAATCGTTCATTATGAATTGCCAACTGTTGATAATCCAGAGGCTAAACTAGTGGTAGAAAGAGATTCTGCTTCTGCACTTAGATATGAAGTTGACATGTTGAGGAAGCAAACATCACAATCACAAGAAGTACTCAAGACAACCATTAAATATTTGGTGGATTTCAAAACGAAGCAAGCTGAGACTAACAGCATTGTTAAGGTCCTGACGGAAAAAAGGAAATTAAATTCCCACTTAGTAATCATAGATGAAATGTTCTTTCCATCGTTGAATAACCTTTGTGTTGTTTGTTCATGTAATCGATCAAACCATTTGTTTTAGAGGTCGTGTAATAATTGTTTTCTGTTTTTTGGTTTGTAATTTTATTTGAGCACAAGTCTGTATTAATTGATAAGACTCGGAGACATTTCATTTTGATTGCTATGCCAGACCTATAAATATGCCAATCGGGCTGAATGTGCATTCAGCAATAATAGTAGTATAGATGGACCATAAGTGGCACGCATCGGAAAGGGCCAAGATGATGTACTAGCTTCGCTAGAAACAAGATGCCCTTCTAGCAAAAAAAATACAGCATCCTGGCTTATGTATGTTAGTTGATATTATTGATCCATATCTATAAGTGTTTATATGTCTGTTAGTTTTGTACATTCTTGGTTGATTGACTCGTATTTGAATCTTGATACATCGCTTGTGTACATATCTAAACGGGAGTACACGTTATGCTACATGTGACATTTGAGTTGGACATAAAGTGTTCCAAATATTAGAATTCACCTTAAACTAGATTCTAGCTTCTGAATTCGAGTATCGGCATTTGTAAATCATATTCATATAAGAAAGTGGAATACATCTTTGTCGTGCTTTTGAATATATATATATATATATATAAACACACATAGAATGATTTATAAAGATTCGTATAGGAATACAAAATGGATTCAAATTTAGTTGCCAGGGTAAACGTGGATGCTTATTGTCCCAAAATTCGAAAGAAGCGGCAAAATGTCTACTCCCACGTCGACTGCCCGAAGCCAAGTATTTGAGAGATGGAAATTACTGTCTACCCCTTACACGGACAATCCATCAGCCCGATTTCCACTGCTCACAATAGGGGTAGGTTAGTAACTTCAATTAGACGTGACACGACTGCCTCTGAGCCCATTCCGACATGGTGGGTGCCAAACATGGGCGGCAAAACACATTTGATTCAAGCTCGTCCGAAAGACCTCTGTTTCTCCCTGCATTTCCCCATTGATACACGGTCGGCGGCAAAACAAACTTGCCTCGTCCGAAATCGATGTAGGTAAATATTTTCAATAGGGGCAGGTTTGTAACTTCACTCAGACGTGACACAACCGCCCTACCTGTCAGCCCCGTTCATACACCGTGGGCGCCAACCATGGGCGCCAAAACACCCTCTCCTTGCGAGAAATCGCTCTGGGCAAATATTGGTGAGATGCGAGATTACCGTCCTATCCCCAACTGATGGGACGCCCAAATTTTAAACGGGGGCTATGTTCTTAACTTTCCCATATTTCAGACAGGCGCATCCCAAAGACATGGTTGCCCGTACCTCTCCCTCCATTTTCCCATTCATACACCGTCCGCGCTAGAACACCATCCCCACACCAGCCTCCTCCGTCCGCCGCCCCATCCATCGCTGCCGTCCTCCACCACAACCATCGCCACAGTCCTCCACCATGCCGGAGTGCCTACCTAGACCCCGTTGTCCACTACTAGAGATGGACGTTTCTCATCCACGGCGACGGACCAAGATCCTTGCATCGCGTCCTCTCGCTTCATCGGCGTCGTCGTCCTCTTTGCTGGGGCCGCTCACACGACCTTCTCTTCCACCACAACGGGACTTATCCCCCGATGCACCTCTCTACGCTCGCAGTTCTGCTTCAATGCCACCGACAGCCATCGCACCCCCGTTGCCTACATGGCGCCGCAAGAGAGGTGGTACTTCACATCTCCTCAACTTTTTGATCTCAACCAGAAAAGAGATCGTAACTTGGTTACTGTACTTTTTTTCTGCTCTTAGAATTTAGTTCTTAGTTCGAAGCAAACAATGGATTCTAAATAGCATTTCTCCAGTTTGTAGCTTTAAATCTGCCACGGCATAGTCATAATAGGGTTTAATTGATCATATTGGTTCCGTGGTGGTTTCTTTAATAGAAATCGGAGGGGAAACCCTCTTTTGCTCAAAAAATGCTAGCAGAAGAATACTCGGGGTGTGTATCTCTATAGGGTGCCCACGGTGGGCCGCGACCCACCCTGGGATTTTGAGTCGGCCCAGGCCCCGATTCCCCTATGTTCTACTGTGCGCTTCTGATCTCTACTCGCTCCCAGCCGCCTGCCTCGCCAGCGACTTGCCATCCCTGGACGGCATGACTCTTGGAGGAGACGCCGGACTAACATGAGGTCAAAAGCCGCTCTCCCAACAGCGTCACCGCTGCCCGGGTGCACCGCCGTGCCTACCTTCCCAGTCCGTTCAGGGCTCAGGCATGCAGCACCAACCAAGCCAACCCGATTTATCCTGAGACACGTCCTCAACACTCATCAACCACTCCTTATTACCTATTTTCTAATTGATTCATTACTCATTAGGCAGGACTGTCATTAGGGTTTGTTGTCTGCTGAGTGCTACCTACACTTAATGGTTCAGATGTATTTCAGTAATATTTAGTACCTGTAAGGTTCACAGGGTTTCAAAATTCCGGCCCTAGGAATAGACACTAGTCATTTTGAATGGTTGGTCACAATGACATTGACCCAGATAACTACTGCAGGCCAGGTTTGTTGACAATTTTACTTGTCTTTCTTACTCATTCGATATGATATCCAATTATTCACGTCGAGTAGGTTGACGATGTCCTAGAATAGGGGGTACTCGCCATGTCGTCTTCCGACCAGCTGGATCGGGCCAAGGACCCCATGGCGGTTCACTCATGGGCCACTTTGGGAAGCCCATGCCGCACACGAGGAAGATTCCACAAGGCTTGATGATCAAGACAATGACTCCTCTCCACCAACGTATTCGACTAGGACTCTTGTTATCCAAGGCATCCGGTGCATTATATAAGCCGAGGCTAGACTAGTCGATAGATGATTATTACATTATTCATCATACCCTCAGGTTTTAGACGATAACATATGATCTCGCGGTAGATCAACTTTGTACTTGATACTCCATCAATATAAACAAGAGCAGGAAGTAGGGTTTTACCTCCATCAAGTGGGCCCGAACCTGGGTAAAACATCGTCTCCTTCGTTCATGTTACCATCGATCCGAGAATCCATAGCTCGGGACCCCCTACCCCGAGATCTACCGGTTTTGACACCGACAATGGTCCTTTCATTGAGAGTTCTGCTGTGTGATCGGCAAAAGATCAATGGCTCGCCTGTAGATCAACTGCGACGTTGCCGTCTTCGTCGCTGGCTCGACTGGTCACCTGGGCTTGACCAAGGACTGTGCCCTGCCTCCAATCGTCATGTTCGGACGAGGGACTTCATCAACATCAACTCTGATCTCTATCCTGATCATGGAGGAATCATCCATGGAGCTCAGGGGCTCAACGTCAACATTGCCCTCGGGCGACCGTGTTGTTTTTTCTGAACAGCGAACTTATATCCGCTATCACCACCTCCTCGAGCATCGCTTTGTTTTTTCTACAAAATTCTGCTGAATTGAGTCTACAACAACACTGTAAAATTTTGTCGGGTTCGGATGGAGCAATCTCCGCCGATCTACGATATACCGGAGCCCTGTCGAGTCTGGACAGGAATATGGATGAGTTTGGAGCATGGTGTCCAGCATATAGCTCAGACGTCCTTTGGAAGATCCAACCGTTAATCGGCTCCGGAATTCCTATATCTACCACCTCTCAAAATTTCAGCTCCATCTGACTCTCCAAACTCCGGGAACCTTCTGATTAGTGCATCACTTCTCAGATCTGTTTTCTGCGCGAATACAAATCCGACCCGAGATCATCTTTCTTCATGAACGGGATATTGGACAACCTTTTTGGAAGCATCTCTTTGTAGGGTATTGCGTTTTATTTACGAACACATACTCACAAATTTTTCTCCATTTCGGAGGTAATATTCGTTGTCACGCCGGTGTCAAACCAGCCTTTACTCCACGTCTTCCGACCTGCGCTAGATAGATCTTCGCTTCATCGAGCTGAACCCAACCTTATCGGATCATCAGCTCGGCAACCAAACAAGAGTTTGGCATCACAAATACTAAATTATCACCAACACCATCATCCCACGGATTGCATGGGCCAGGCGCGCCGACATCGCCGCTCGGTCACTTCATCAATTCGGCTTTGACGCATCACAAGTTATGACCAGCGTCGGCATGGCCGCTCTAGTGCTTCTTCAAGCTGATGTTCGTCACGCCGAACTGCTTCAATACCTCGGCTGACATGGCAACTGCAATGTCTCCTTACCGACCTGCTCCATTACCTCGGCCTAGTCCGGGGGCTTCGCCATCTCTTCAGCAGCCTACTCCGGAGACTTCAGCGTCTCCAGCCGACCAGCTTCGTCACGTTAGCTGGACCGGGGGCTTTGCCTCAGCGACCCAACCTTTGCCAGCATCGCCATACCATCGCTTCATCGCCCATTAGGCAATGGGTGTGCTGATCAAGTCCCAATTATGGGAGTAATATTTCTTCATATTGCTACAATAGATAAACTAGGTGCTATTAATCCTAGTATTTTTTTCTTGCTTGGTGTCGGTGTCAAAACCGGCGGATCTCGGGTAGGGGGTCCCGAACTGTGCGTTTAAGGTTGATGTTAATAGGAGACAGGGGACACGATGTTTACCCAGGTTCAGGCCCTCTCTATGGAGGTAATACCCTACATCCTGCTAGATTGATATTGATGAGTATGAGTATTACAAGAGTTGATCTACCTCGAGATCGTAATGGCTAAACCCTAGAGGTCTAGCTTGTATGGCTACCACAACGAATTCTCCCCCCTCCGGACAAAGTCCTCCGGTTTATATAGACACCGGGAGGATCTAGGGTTACACAAGGTCAGTTACAAAGAAAGGAATCTACATATCTGGTCGCCAAGTTTGCCTTCCATGCCAAGGAGAGTCCCATCCGGACACGGGTGCAGTCTTCGGTCTTTGTATCTTCATAGCCCATCAGTCCGGTCCATGGCTAACAGGCCGGACGCCCGAGGACCCCTTAGTCCAGGACTCCCTCAGTAGCCCCTGAACCTGGCTTCAATGACAAGGTATCCGGCACATAGATCTGTCTTCGGCATTGCAAGGCGGGTTCCTCCTTCCGAACTACAAAACAGTCTTCGGACGAAACAAACGTGTCCGGATCTGCAACACACAGCCATAGAGAGTATAGTATTTCATGAATCCAACCTGCTGACAACTTTAGTAACATGACGTAACGCTTCCCCGCCGTTCCATGTTTCGGGGCATGGTTTTTATTGGCACGTCTTGTCGAAGTGGAGATCGTGTCCCCTTATTGCAGAATTTTCATCAATACGAGCGTGGGTAACCTAACCGTCCTGCGGGAAAGATTCCTTAGGAATAGGCAGGTTCTTAGGCTTAGGAGGAGGCGTTCGATACCCGCTGCCTTTACAAAGGAACTAAGGGCCATCTTTTTATGCCAAACCTCTCCTCAGCCTTCCCAACCTCAAGTTCTAGCACCCAAGGTTCGACTTCATTGCTTCAAGCCTCCCCATCATGTCCGGACCCAGCTCTCAAGGACGATGTGTGGCTTCCTCCATTACAGAGGGGGATATCGCAAAGCTTCGGGCGGCCAGGTATTTGACCGCGGAGGTCTACCATAGGCTTCCTGCTCAAGGACAGGTTATTCCGACCCCCAGATCTGGCGAGAGGGTCGTATTCATCTCCCACTTCCTCCGGGGGCTAGGGTTCACTCTTCACCCCTTCGTCCAAGGACTAATGTTTTATTACGGATTAGATTTTCATGATCTAGCCCCGGACTCTATCCTCCATGTCTCGGCGTTTATCATTATGTGTGAGGCCTTCCTCGGAATCCCCCCACACTTCAGCTTATGGCTGAAGACCTTCAGTGTGAAGCCGAAGGTAGTTGACGAGGAACAGGTGGAGTGCGGTGGTGCTTTAGTGAGCAGGCTTACCAACACTCTTTGGCCAAAAGGCTCTTTCACCGAAGCCTCGCACCAATGGCAGCGAGAATGGTTTTATGTCACGGAACCTCGTAGCACCAAGTGGGCAGCTATTCCTGTGTTCCGTTCCGGCCCTCCGCCATAGCTTGCATCATTGATTAACAAGGGGCTGGACTGGGGATTAGTTGATGAAGTGCAGACTTTACAGAGCAGCATCCGAACCCTCCTTGAGAGAGACATCGATCTTGTCAACGTGATTCAAGTGATGCTAGTTCACCGAATCTTGCCCTGCCAGCGCAGGTCTCACCGCATGTGGGAGCTTAATCCGGAAGGACCACGAGCCCTCCAACACTTCTTCGGCACCACGCACGAAGGGATGTGGAAGTTGTTTTTTGGGAAGCAAAAACATTGGTCGGACACTACCGAGGACACTGGCCTTAACTGCAACTTTCTGGATACCCTGGTAAGCACTTGTCTTATGAACACTCTATAACTACACATACCGTAATATGGTACTGAGCAGGCTATCTTCCTCCAGGGCTGGATAAAGAAGGTGGAACTAAGTATGTGTTCGGCCCCTCTTCCCGAAGGACCAACGAATCCTATTTTAACAAGGATGCTAGCCCTGGCACAGTGCCAGATGCGTGTGAAGGAGGGTGAGGTGGAGAGTGGAAAGACCAAAAATGACCCCTATTCCAAGGGTACATCCGACATTGTGTCCGGAGGAATCAAAATTCCCCCATCCGAAGACAAGAGTGAAGGGGGGCCACTGGCTCCTCCCCTCATGGGAAGAAAAGGGCTGCCTCCGAAGATTGGGAGGAATAGGCTCCTAAGCGAGGCAAGATGCCTCTGTCGGGTGGCTCGGGCTTGGAGGACGTCAAAGCGCAGTGTCATGATGAGGACAAGCCTTAGGCCGAATGGTAAGTGAACAAGGATGTTTTAAACATGTCCCGTTCTTTTCTTATGATGCCTGGCATATATATTTTTTGCAGTTCGGCACGCAGCCTTCTTCAACAATCCTCTTCCTCGGGGTATCTTCTCCCCAAAATGATGGAAAGCGAGACGCCTCCATCGGCCTCTCTGCCCAATAAGGCAGGCGACTTCGAGGTGTCGTCGTGGAGGGTCTCTCCCGACCAACAAGTGGTGCAAGGGATGATGAAGACATTATCCGAAGGTAACACCTCGGTGGCCCAGGGTCTGAGGATCCCGGACAGTCCGATCTGCAGTCGGATACGAATGAACGGATCCCTTCAAAGGGAGGCCGTACTCCTATGGTAGCCTCGGGAGACCCAGAGGCGCCGGATATATTTATGAACATGCTACGACAGGCGTCCATCTTAGAGGAACATCGTACCTTGATGGGAAAGGTGGTCGAAAAGATCTTGTCCGTGAAAAGCGGATTGAATGAGGCCTTCGTGGGCCTGCTAAGAAGCTTTGAGATTTGTGATGTAATGTTTGCAACTATATTTTATTTGCACAGATGCACCTATGTATAGGTAGTAGCCCCTGAGACTCGGGTTGGCTTCCCATGGGAAGAGAACGGAGGATCAAGAAGAAATATTCAAGGACTAATCTGACTAACCTGAACACAGGCTACCTCCCCCTGGCTACTTCCCAGACTACGGATATTACCGAGCTGCAGTGGAAGCTTGATGTGGCCGGGGATGACATTTCATTGATCAATATGCGTCTTGACGAGGCACAAGGTATGTATTCGGGGTAGTCCCTTTACGTACATTTTTGTGATATAAGCATGACGCTGAAAGTTATATACTGGAATATGCATGACTGCAGATGGTGCTGCCGTCGTTGAAATTCTTCGAGCGAAGCTGGCCCGGGCCAAGGAGCAGGACCGGTTTAGTGATGCAGCTACCGAAAAGGCATCGGCTGAGTTAAAAGCCGAACAAGCTACTCGGCGCCAAGACGAGGAGAATATATCCATGATGGGCGCTCGAACTGAAAAATATTGCTAGCCGCTGTGAACTTCTTGAGAAGGAAAATGAAGCCAAAACGGTTGAACTTGACAAGGCCTTACGAGAGGCAAGAGAAGCACGGTCTGAATCCAGAGCAGCTCATGAGGAGATCCGGCAAGCTGGGGAGATTGCGGCTGGTAAGCCCTTTTTATTACAAACTAGGTTCGGAGATCCGAATAATGCTCAACTTAACCAAGTGTGGAGTTCTCCAGACGTGTTTTTGGACCTGCCGAAGAGTTCATCCGATGCGGCGCAGTTTTACCAAGCGCAAGAGGGGTATGCAACAGAGAAGCTTTTCTGGTCACAGTTCAGCGTATCAAAACGCCCTCTGCTACTGAATGAACAGATGTCCCAATGGGCCGAGCTTCACAGGATGTCCGGTGCTGCCATGAAGAACGTCATACTTCATCTGTGGCCGACTGAGCCGATTCCGAATAGCTATTTTGGCTTGGTGCGGCAGCTTGCTGATGCGGTGCGACGTATCCATGCCGTAAAGCGGTCGGTGTGCATTGAAGGTGCACGGATGGCCTTTGCCCGAGTCAAGACATACTGGGGGAAGATGAAGGCCATCAATGTTGCAACGTAGGGTCCACCCAAGGGCAAGGACCATCACACACCGGAGCATTAATTTGAGGACGCCTTAGAGGCTACCCGCCTGATACAGGGTCAATGTTCGAAAGCCATAATATTCGAGTGAATTATTTAAGAATTGTAAAAGAAAGTTGTTGTAATTAGGCTATATTATTGATTTTACCTAAAGGCTTTTGTTCCTCATGTGTGACCATTTGTATATAATTTCAAAGTTTTCCATTCGTCGGCTTCAGCCCCCTCGTAGGAAGTACGGGGGTGTTCGAAAAAAGCAACTGATCACTCTTGACCCAACGTCTTGGTCCGTGAAGGAGGTGTCAATGCGGTGAACCAGGTAACCAGACTATAGGGCGTTAACACTTTCACCTACCATAGGAGTTTTATGGTGGGTCTACGACACAGCCCCTGGTATGTATGTGGCTTACTCGTATGATGCGTTTACATAGTTGACCGGAAAGAGGTCCTTCGTGTAACACGGAGGAATCACTAAAGATTACGATAAGTCATCGAGTGCTTGACCAGCTCTCGCCGCATCATGACAGTCAGTTTTCGGCTTTCTGTACTGAGGTGCTTAACCAGGTGAACCGGAAGCACAATCGCAGTAGTTCTCCCTTTAGTACCCTAGCCAATGGAGCAGAACGTAGGATAGCAAGCACAGGAGTCAGGCAACCCAACTATTGACCCAAGACATGATTCGAACCTGATGCATATAAGGCCAAACTCGCGACTCCGAAGTACGCTATAGAGCTGTTCGGACTTGTCGGCAACTCACTTGTTCCCATACCGAGCCCCTAGCAAGTTATGCCGAGGTGTATGTTTGAAAAAACCATGGGGGCAAAACTCGGTCCTTTAGAAAAAGAATGGAATATTTTTACCGGGATTTGAGTGTTGTGCCAATCATGTATATACATAACAGAGCCGCAGCCCTGGCTATTTAGTATGCCCGGGGTTGAAGGCGGAGGAAAAAGGCACTTTACAGGCTCGAAATACAGAGTGCGGTCTACAAAAAGTAATTTTGGACCTCCTGTCGCACGTCTGCGTCGCTTGTCCTCGGTGGAGGGACTCCTTGACAGGAATAGCCCCTTAGGTGAGTGTACAAATCCAAACTCCGATGGAGTCAGTTTATATGTTTGTCCTTTGCGTCACCTATTTTTCAGAGAAAAGAAAGAAAAAGGAAAGTAGATAAAAAATGTTACTGGAATGCTTGCAGGCTTGTCCGTATTGTGCTTCCGCCAATGCCCAATGTATCTTGAGTGCGTAATGATGTATGCGTGGTACCAATTTTGAGGGTATATGAAGTGGGCGGCGGAAGCCGAACTGCTATTTCCGCTCCGTGATTGATCGATCCTCGGGGGGAAATTGCTTCTAACCCCCGGTATTTGGTTGGTGAACCCTTCTGTCATCCCTATCGCTTGGCGGCCCCCTCCCCTTGTGTTCGGCGTTGAGCTTGCCGTCCTGCTTGAAGACCCAACAACTTTTGTTGGTATGATTAGCTGGTTTATCGGGGTGTCCGTGAATCTGGTAGGGTCGGTCCAACATCCTGTCTAGGTTGGATGGTCCGTCTCGGTTTGCCTTGAATGGTTTTTTCCGTTGACCGGGTTTGGGTTTGCTGAATCCAGCGTTGACCGCTGTGTCGCGTGATCTGTCATTACCACGACGAATCAAACACAACGGTCACACCTCCGAAACCCAAGTCGCTGGCACTATTGCTTCTACGAGCGAGCCAGCTGTCTTCTCCTGCGCAAAAGTGAGTCATTAGAGCGGTGAGGGTTGTCATGGATTTAGGTCCTTCTTGACGGAGGTGGCGTGCAAGCCATTAATCCGGGACACTGTGTTTGAAGGCCGCAAGGGCTTCCGCCTATGGACAGTCGACGATTTGGTTCTTTTTAACTAAGAACCTAGTCCAGAGCTTCCTGGCTGACTCTCCGGGCTGCTGGACAATGTGGCTTAAGTCATCAGCGTCCGGTGGCCGGACATGTGTTCCTTGGAAGTTGTCGCGAAAGGCATCCTCCAAATCTTCCCAGCTCCCAATAGAATTTTCTGGCAGACTGTTTAACCAGTGCCGAGCTGGTCCTTTGAGTTCTAGTGGTAGGTATTTGATGGCATGAAAGTCATCTCCGCAGGCCATGTGAATATGGAGGAGGAAGTCCTCGATCCATACCGCGTGATTCGCTGTTTTGTCGTATGATTCGATATTCATGGGTTTGAACCCGTCTGGGAATTCATGCTCCATTACTTCATTTGTGAAGCAAAGCGGGTGTGCGGCGCCTCTATGTTGGGCCACACTGCGACGTACCTCCGATGGTGTCCGTTTGCGGTCTTCGGCCCGAGTGTGGCTAGGTTTGTCATGTTAGAATAAGTAGCCGTCGCCGCATGTCGAGGCACGTCTTCGTGATCCATAGATCGATCTGGTATGCCCCGCTCTGTTATTCCGGTTCTGCTGGATGTCATATTTGTGACCGAGAGCTATTTTATCTTTGCCTTTATAATAAGGCGGGGCGGGCTGGTGCTCGGCTTGAGTTGCCGCTTTATCCTGGCCATGTGGTATTCTGTCAGCCCCATTGCATGATGGTATGAGCTCTAGCGCCTCATCGTCGAACTGAGGTAGTAATTTACGCTTCGTGTAACTTTTGGCTAGGCTCTTAAGGCCATATTCTTCGGCTTCTAGGACATCAGTCCATCTATCATTTAGCAGATCTTGATCAGCTTGAAGTTGCAGCTACTTCTTTTTTAGGCTTCTTGCAGTGGCTATTAGCTAGCGCTTGACGCGCTCCTGCTCAAGAGGTTCCTCAGGCACAATGAAATCCTCGAAGAGCGGAAGATAATTACTGTCCTCCGAGTCTTCATGTATGGCCTGTTCATTGGGGTTATCGTGCCCGTCTTCCCATTCATTCTGTTCGGACGTTGCCCCAACGGGGTCTTCATTGTCTTCGGCATCGTCCGGAGTATTATTTTCTCCGGTGCCGGTGTTAATGTCTTTTGCACGGCGTGACGTAGAGCAGCGCCGCTGATGCCGGTGTCTAGGTTGTGTCCCAGGAGGTTTATCCTTAACTGGGTTTTCTTTGTCATAGTTGTGAGGTTCTTTAGGTGTATCCACCATGTATACGTTGTACGAAGAAGTGGCCGTCCGACATCTGATAACCGGCGGGTTTTGGCCATGTTCCTCCTCCGCATCGTTGTCCATACCGTCAATGTCTTAGGAGCCGTATTGGAGCATGTCGGTTAAGTTGTCAACAGTGGCTGTGAAGTGGGTGGTGGCTGGGGAGCGAAATTCTCCATCGTCAGCCCCTAGTCTGAACCGGATATAGTTCAGTTGCGGGACCTTCGCCAGGGACATGTTTTTAATGAGTTTAGCATGTCGCCCAAACGCAAGTGCTGGAAGATGTCTACGACGCTGAACTCGAAGATCGATAAATGATCAAGTTCGGCATTCATGAGCTCACGTGGCTCCGAACTTATCGCCGGAGACAAGTCCGGAGTTATGGTGACAAAGACGTTGCGAGGGGTTAAGTCTATGTGCGCCTCCAACACCGTATAATCTGTGGCCTCCATGATGCGATTGATCCTCCCGTCCTCGGATGGTGCAGTCTACTCCGACTCTAAGGCCAGAGCGGTTATAGGGGCGATCTCCTGGATGTGGTCTAATGACAAATTTAGGTCATGATCATCGGGGTGACCGGTGGTGGCAGCCGCGATCTTGAATCCGGCGAAGATCAAGTTTCCACGGATGTCCAACGTAGTTCAAGCTCCCAAATCTGACCTGATGGCCAGGGGAGTAGCTATCGATCTGCTCCAGGTGGCCACACGAGTTGGCCCGCAGTGCAAAGCCGCCGAATACGAAGATCTGTCTGGGGAGGAAAGTTTATCCTTGGACAATGTCACTATCGACGATTGAAGGGGCCATCAAACCTTTCGTTGACGGCATAGCGGAACTCTCAATGAAAGCACCAATGTCGGTGTCAAAACCGGTGGATCTCGGGTAGGGCGTCCCGTACTGTGCATCTATGGTCGATGGTAACAGGAGACAAGGGACACGATGTTTACCCAGGTTCAGGCCCTCTCTATGGAGGTAATACCACTAGTAGAAAACAGGGCTTTCGTTTGGGCCAGATAAGCCCATTAGTCCCGGTTCAGTCACGAACCGGGACTAATGTGAGCATTAGTCCCGGTTCAAGCGACTAAAGGCATTAGTCCCGGTTCAAATAAGCCCTTTAGTCCCGGTTCGTATCTCAAACCGGGACAAAAGATTAGACCTTTAGTCCCGGTTCGTGTGTCAAACCAGGATTAAGGTCCCATATTCGAATTCTACCCCCACCCCCAGTGGATCGCCTTTTTAGTTTTGTAAAAAGCAAAAGAAAATGATAAAAACTTCAAAAAATAAAATTCTTCGAGATGTAGTTATATTACTACATCTACTAGTTAGGAAAATTAAAAAACTTAAATTTGGACATGTTTTGCAAAAAAGTGTCATAAAAAGTAAAACGACTATAACTTTTGCATACGATGTCGAAAAAAAACGTATAATATATCAAAATGTTCAGCACGAAAATCTGCATCCTATTTTGACCGCCTATGGCCTAATTGCAAATTTTTAGAATCCTCAAATTCTAAAAGGAAAAAAAGTTATGCTCAAATTTCAGTTTTTTTGTTTGAATTTTGGTTAAATTAGGTCAAACTTTGGTCAAGCTACTTATTCAAGAAGTATTAGGCCTTCTTTGGTTCATAGGATAGGAATTTTATAGGAATAGGAAAATCATAGGAAGTGAGATGACATGCATGTCAATTCCTATAGAGAAAGAAATGTCATTTGGTGCATAGGATAGGATTTTTTCCATTGAGTCTAGGCTAATGTTTTTTTTCCTCCAAAACGTGAAGGATTGATTCCTATCCTACATAGGAATAGGAATCCATTCCTACAAACCAAAGGGCCTCAAAGGAATTTTTCCTTTGCAAATCCTATCCTATAGAATTCCAACAAAAATCCTACAAACCAAAGGAGGCCTTAGTGTTACTAAATAATCATTCAAGAATATTAGTGTTAGTAAATAATTATTACAGTTTTTTTGAATTTTGGTCAAATCTGGTCAAACTGTGGTCAAACTACTTATTCAAGAAATATTAGTGTTACTACATAATCATTCAAGAATATTACTGTTACTAAATAATCATTTCAATTTTTTGAATTTTGGTCAAATCTGGTCAAACTATGGTCAAACTACTTATTTAAGAAATATTAGTGTTACTAAATAATTATTGTTTTTTAGAATAATAGTTTCAAACTCAAACAGTGAAACGTGTGACTTCATGCTCAAGATAAACTCCTCAGGGTTAATAAGATTGACATCTTACTATTGTGAGGAAAACAACAAGTGCAGACTTGGAAACGAGGGAGAATAGAACCCGAAAGTTAAGCGTGTTCAGGCTGGAGTAGTGAGAGGATGGGTGACCGGCCAGGAAGTTAGATGATTTGGAATGATGAGGGGTGATTAGAGATAAAAAATTTAAATAGAGCAGTGATGAGGGGTGATTAGAGATTAAATTGGAAAATAATTCAGAAATTTGAAAATCGATTTTTTTAAAAAAAATCAAATATTTTTTTCGTAAAAATATCGTTAGTACTGGTTGGCGTTACCAACCGGGACTAAAGGTGGAGCTCCAGACAGCGGCCACGTGGACGGCCTTTAGTCCCGACTAAAGGGGGAGGCTTTAGTAACGACCATTTTGTCCCGGTTCCAGAACCGGGACAAATGGCCCTTTTTCTACTAGTCTACCCTACGTCCTGCTTGATTGATATTGATGAGAATGAGTATTACAAGAGTTGATCTACCTCGAGATCATAATGGCTAAACCCTGAGGTCCAGCTTGTATGGCTACGATAATGAATTCTCCCCCCTCCAGACTAAGTCCTCCGGTTTATAAAGACACCGGGAGGATCTAGGGTTACACAAGGTTGGTTACAAAGAAAGGAATCTGCATATTCGGTCACCAAGCTTGCCTTCCACGCCAAGGAGAGTCCCATCCGGACACGGGTGCAGTCTTCGGTCTTCGTATCTTCACGGCCCATCAGTCCGGCCCATGGTTAACAGGCCGGACGCCTGAGGACCCCTTAGTCCAGGACTCCTCACATGGGTTTATTTTTTCTGAGGAATTATTACTCTGGTTTGTTCCTTCATCTGTACACAGCTCTATCAAATGGTGGCCGCATTAACAACGGTCATGTGGTGGTTCGGTCAGTTTCCGTATATAGTTCAGTGAACACTGAATCCGGAACTCGGACCGGCCTATGAATTCATGCTTTGCCACGCCTTCACCGCGTCACGCCGACGCCCTAGATCAACATTGACTTCGGTGACAGGCCACATCTCTTTAAATAAATTATTTTTGCGAAAAGCAATTATGGAAGGATTATATATATATTTATATTATTCTTTTTGGACCACACTATTTTATGTGTGTAGGTGATCGACTTCGACTGCGTCACGCGGTCACTTCGACAAGCCAACATCGTCGTCCCAATTGGCATAAATCAGCTCGCACGATCACCTTTTTGATTGAATTGCCATATCGACATGTTCGGTTGCCTCGGGGACTTCGGCATCATCAAGAGGGTCCAACCTCGTCGGGTGTTCGACGCACGGGCCATATTTCTTTTATTACTCACTTTGCATAAATTATTAATCATGCAAATTTTAATTTATTATTATTATTACTATTATCTTAGGCTTGCACTATCTTCTGTGCACAGGTAAATGATCTAGATTGGGCAGCGTCGACCTCTTCGCTCTGCCAGCTCGGGACCGGCTCGTGGGCTGGGACCTCGTCCCGCTGTAAGCTCGGACCGCGTCATCAATGCCGAACACATTAACCAACTAAGTCGCTTTTATGCTCAACGTTTTAAATTTTTAATTTGTGTTTGGTTCGACCATGCTCACATACGTTATTTGTTAAAAACACTTCTCTTACCCAAGTTAACTGGGGGCTCTTAAATTTATATGTGTCGTTTTATAGTAAATGTGTTTTCCTCTTAGTCATTGCAAAATCTTTTTCTATCACTCCTTTTTTGACGCGAGTGTGTGGTCAATAGAAGAATCGCCTATTTTCTCTCTAATGACCGATCAAGTTTAGTTCACTAAAATGGCCTAACGAGAAGTACTCTGCCTTGGGATAGGAGGTTGAAGCTGAAGGCTGACCCACTCGACGTCCTGAGATCGTATGTGTCATGTTCAAGAACGACGGAAGCACAAACTAATTTTAAGACCAATTTTTGGATTGGCACAAAAAATTTGATTTAGTTCGGACATAGAGTTTCCGCATAAGTTTTTTGGTTTTTTAAGCTTATGGCACTTCTTGATCTATTTGTGTCTTTTTCTTTTATGAGGCAGGACATCCTCTTGACCGAGGTACCCTGTGTAATAATCCATCTTGGGAAATCTTTTTCGACCCATAGGTCGACATTTTTCCTACCGACCTGCACCTCGGTGTTGGGTCCGAGCATAAATCCCGCTGTACACTGCCAGACACTTTTTAAGCATCAACAATATCAACGGGGGGTTGGGACTTGAGCCGAACCCACCAAAAGCCAAGGTACTCTGAGGAGTTCTCGGCAAAATCTGATGACTGTATTAAACTATAAGATCGATAGAGGTCACCCCGTGTTAAATGATGGCATTCATAACATTGGCCGAAGTGTTTACGGCTTGATCTCGACTGTTGTCGAACACTAACAGGGGGCTAGTTACTGGCCTCCCAACTTTAAGCTCCTATGACTAAGTGGAAGTTATAAAACCCACATATCTGATTGCCTCGTTTCCGCTAACACAACCGCCTTCGTGCACCGAGACGTCGGCTAAGGGTTGTTTTGTTATTGCGAAAACACCCTGCGGAGCATCTACAAGGGGGTGGAAGCCGACGATGGTCCACTTTCAATTGATAAATGGTCGCAACGGAGTCAAAATAAACATATCATCGGTGTTTGTATTTAATATACGAGGGCTGCCTTCCGCAATCATTGTTATAAAACCATAAATATGCATAAATTTGACTTAAGATTTTGGCCAAGCTAAGTTGCCTGGCTCCTGTGCTTACCCCTACGTTCTTGATTATTCGGCTAGGCGGTAAAGGGAGCACCTCTGTGATTGTTGCTACCGGGTCATCCGAGTTAGTACCTCAGACTGGGTGAAGCCGAAAGCTAGCGATCTTAAAGGATATAATTAGTCGGCAACGATGGAAGTGAAAATTTTGGTTCATTAATACCATAGAGTTCGAGAACTTTCCCCGAACTAAATCCTCAATATTTTCCTCCCACATAGATTGGAGGTTGATACATCTCCAACATATCTATAATTTTTGATTGTTCCATGCTATTATATTATCTGTTTTGGATGTTAATGGGCTTTATTTTACACTTCTATATTATTTTTGGGACTAACCTATTAACCCAAACCCCAGTGCAAATTGCTGTTTTTTTTGCCTATTTTAGTGTTTCGCAGAAAAGGGATATCAAACGAAATCCAAACGGAATGAAACCTTCGAGAATGTGATTTTTGGAACAAACGTGATCCAGAGGACTTGGAGTGGACGTCAAGAAATGAACAAGGAGTTCACGAGGTAGGGGGTGCACCTACCCCCCTGGGCATGCCCTTCCCCCTCGTGGGCCCCTCATGGCTCAACCGACCTACTTCTTCCTCCTATATATATACTCAGATACCCTGAAAACATCGGGGAGCACCACAAAACCCTATTTCCACCACCGCAACCTTCTGTACCCAAGAGATCCCATCTTGGGGCCTTTTCTGAAGCTCCACCGGAGGGGGCATCGATCATGGAGGGCCCCTACATCAACTCCATGGCCCCTCCGATGATGTGTGAGTAGTTTACTTTAGACCTTCGGGTCCATAGTTATTAGCTAGATGGCTTCTTCTCTCTCTTTGAATCTCAATACAAAGTTCTCCTCGATCTTCTTGGAGATCTATTCGATGTAACTCCTTTTGCGTTGTGTTTGTCGAGATCTGATGAATTGTGGGTTCATGATCAATATTTTATTCTTCTCTAAAATCTTTTATGTATGATTGGTTTTCTTTGCAAGTCTCTTTGAATTATCAGTTTGGTTTGGCCTACTACATTGATCTTTCTTGCAATGGGAGAAGTGCTTAGCTTTGGGTTCAATCTTGTGGTGCTTGATCCCAGTGACAGAAAGGGAAACGACATGTATTGTATTGTTGCCATTGAGGATAAAAGGATGGGGTTTATAACATATTGCTTGAGTTTATCCCTCTACATCATGTCATCTTACCTAATGCATTACTCTGTTCTTATGAACTTAATACTCTAGAAGCATGCTGGATAGCGGTCGATGTGTGGAGTAATAGTAGTAGATGCATGCAAGAGTTGGTCTACTTGTCACGGACGTGATGCCTATATACATGGTCATGCCTAGATATTCTCATAATTATTTGCTTTTCTATCAATTGCTCGACAGTAATTTGTTCACCCACTGTAATACTTCTGCTATCTTGAGAGAAGCCACTGGTGAAACCTATGGCCCCCGGGTCTACACTACAAGAAATATGTCAACTTGTCACCCTCACTATTGGCCGCTGAAATACCAAAAATATTTATCTTACTATTATTATCTCTATCAGATCTCACTCTCGTAAGTGACCGTGAAGAGATTGACAACCCCTTTATCGCGTTGGTTGCGAGGTTCTTATTTGTTTGTGTAGGTACGAGGGACTTGCGTGTAGCCTCCTACTGGATTTATAACTTGATTCTCAAAAACTGAGGGAAATACTTACGCTACTTTGCTGCATCACCCTTTCCTCTTCAAGGGAAAACCAACGCCGTGCGCAAGAGGTAGCAAGAAGGATTTCTGGTGCCGTTGCCGCAGAGTTTACGCACAAGTCAAGGCATACCAAGTACCGATCATAAACTCTTACCCCTCGCATTACATTATTTGCCATTTGCCTCTCATTTTCCTCTCCCCCACTTCACCCTTGCCGTTTTATTCACCCTCTTTATTCGTTCGCCTTTTATTTCGCTTGCTTGGTTGTTATGGCTAGTCCTTTATGTACTCCTTTGTCTCCCGAGAATGAGGTCCTTAATTTTAAACAAAGGGAGGGAGAAAATCTAAAAGATGCTTGGTAGAGAATTTGCAATGTGCAAAATAGATCTACTAGGAAGCAATCTATTTCCCTTATTCTTCGCAATTTTTATGTAGGCATCATTCCTTGGAATAGATATATTATTGATACCATTACCGAAGGAAATTTCTTGGGTAGCCACACTTTTGATTCTTATAATAATATGATAGATTTGTTTGGCACACCACCTCTCTTGGTTAATGGAACTATGTTAACATTGGAACATGTTATGCAAAGGCTCGATATTATTGAAAATAAAGTTGCCACTGTGGAATTGATTGAGAATTTGGATAAAAAGATCCACAACCAAATTACCCAATATGGATCTAAGATAGGAGTTACTCTGAAAAGATTTAAAGAAAAGGAACCCGTAGTTAATGAAAGAATAGACCAAGATTGCACTAGAATTGATAAACTTGAGGGCGTTATTACCAACTTGGGGTCCACTTTTTCTGCCGTAAGGAATACTTCAAATCCTCTTACCAAAGTTTCCAAACTAATGTGCGTTCCTAAAAATAAGGGTGGAACTTCTAGTAAGGAAAATGCGGATCTCAAATCCATAAGTGTTCACCCCAACTTTCTCGACATCATTAAGGAACCTTTTGCCACCAATGATTTTATTGATTTCTTGCCGAGGAGTTTAATCATTAATAGAAAGAAGGAAACTCCTAAGGGTTATAAGTGTTCTATTGAATAATTGCATACCAAAGATGACAATACCTAGATCTATCCTTGCTTTTATGCCTAGCTAGGGGCGTTAAACGATAGCGCTTGTTGGGAGGCAACCCAATTTTATTTTTGTTCCTTGCTTTTTGATTCTATTTAGGAACAAATAATTCATCTAGCCTCTGTTTAGATGTGGTTTATGCTTTTAATTAGTGTTTGTGCCAAGTAGAACCTTTGGGAAGAGTAGGGGAAAGTCTTTGCAATCTTGCTGTAAAAAACAGAAACTTTAGCACTCACGGGATTTGCTGCCATTTTTTACTGGAGAGCTCTATTTAGTTAATTATTTTTTCAGATAATTAATAGATAAATTCCTCACGTCCAGAAATTTATTTTAGAATTTTTGGGTTCCAGAACTATTCGAAACCTACAGATTACTACAGACGGTTCTGTTTTTGACAGATTCTGTTTTTCGTGTGTTGTTTGCTTATTTTGATGAATCTATGCCTAGTAATAGAGTTTATGAACCATAGAAAAGTTGGAATACAGTAGGTTTAACACCAATATAAATAAATAATGAGTTCATTACAGTACCTTGAAGTGGTGGTTTGTTTTCTTTTACTAACGGAGCTCACGAGATTTTCTTTTAAGTTTTGTGTTGTGAAGTTTTCAAGTTTTGGGTAAAGATTTGATGGATTATGGAACAAGGAGAGGAAAGAGCCTAAGATTGGGGATGCCCAAGGCACCCCAAGGTAAAATCCAAGGACAACCAAAAGCCTAAGCTTGGGGATGCCCCAGAAGGCATCCCCTCTTTCGTCTTCGTCCATCGGTAACTTTACTTGGAGCTATATTTTTATTCACCACATGATATGTGTTTTTCATGGAGCATCTTGTATGATTTGAGTCTTTTCTTTTTAGTTTACCACAATCATCCTTGCTGTACACACCTTTTGGGAGAGACACACATGAACCGGAATTTATTAGAATACTCTATGTGCTTCACTTATACCTTTTAAGCTACATAATTTTGCTCTAGTGCTTCGCTTATATCTTTTAGAGAATGGTGGTGGTTTTATTTTATAGAAATTATTGATATCTCATGATTCACTTATATTATTTTGAGAGTCCCTTAGAACAGCATGGTAATTTTCTTTGGTTATGAATTTAGTTCTAATATGATATGCATCCAAGATCGGTATAATAAAAACTCTCATAAAAAGTGCATTGAGTACTAGGAGAAGTTTGATACTTGATAATTGTTTTGAGATATAAAGGTGGTAATATTATAGTGTGCTAGTTGAGTAGTTGTAAATTTGAGAAATACTTGTGTTGAAGTTTGCAAGTCTCGTAGCATCACGTATGGTGACTGTTGTGTAACAAATTTGAAACATGAGGTGTTATTTGATTGTCTTCCTTATGAGTGGCGGTCGGGGACGAGCGATGGTCTTTTCTTACCAAACTATCCCCCTAGGAGCATGCGCATAATGCTTGGTTTTTGATGACTTGTAGATTTTTGCAATAAGTATGTGAGTTCTTTATGACTAATGTTGAGTCCATGGATTATACGCACTCTCACCCTTACATCATTGCTAGCCTCTTCGGTACCGTGCATTGCCCTTTCTCACCTTGAGAGTTGGTGCAAACTTCGCCGGTGCATCCAAACCCTGTGATATGATACGCTCTGTCACACATAAACCACCTTATATCTTCCTCAAAACAGCCACCATACCTACCTATTATGTCTTCCGAGATATATTACCACGCAACTTTCCACCGTTCCATTTATCATGACACACATCATCATTTTCGTATTGCCTTGCATGATCATGTAGTTGACATCGTATTTGTGGCAAAGCTACCGTTCATAATTTTTCATACATGTCACTCTTGATTCATTGCCCTTCCCGGTACACCACCGGAGGCATTCATATAGAGTCATACTTTGTTCTAGTATTGAGTTGTAATCATTGAGTTGTAAATAAATAGAAGTGTGATGATCATCATTAATAGAGCATTCACTACAAAAAAATACACTTCCGTGATGATACATGTTTGTCACAGTAGATCGCTTTTTTGTCATGCATGTACATCCATGACAAATTTATGAAAGAATCAAGATAGTCATACATGTGCTGTCGTAGAAGTGTTCCATGACATTACCAAAATTATCATCACGGAAGTGTCCACTTCCATGACAATAAATCGCGCATCACAGAAGTGCTTTCGTCAAGGGTGACTGACAAGTGGCATCCACCGTAACGGAACGCCGTTAAGCTATCGGGTCGGGGTTTTGATCCGATAACCCGTTAACAGCCCCGACCAATGGGAAATTTCCACGTGTAAAATTCTTATTGCCCGAACGAAACATGTGTCAGCTCATCAGTGGGTCAGATAGGCGCCTATGATATGTCGACACATGGCACGACCCAACAGTGGCCCATTTAGCTTACAAAGCCAGCCCGTTTGACTTGGTCAAAAGTTAACGGGCTGGCCCATGAAAAGCCTGTTAACGGTCTCTTCGCAAATAGCCCATTTTACGACCCATTAACTCATGGCCCGTTAGGCCCTAAAGGAAATCGGCCCAACAACGTCATGTGGGCCGTCGAATATAATACCAGCCCATTTCAGTTTCGGCCCATGTATGGCCCACGACGTCTTTCAACCCATATGAGGCCTTCGTGTCTTTCGGCCCATTACAGGCCCACGGTGAGTCTATCCCATAAGGAACGGTAATTTTCTTTATACTCGTTAACGGTCCGTGATTTACATGGGCCGTTTCTAGCCCGTGTTAGCTTTCGACCTATTGACGGCCCATACGTTCTTGGGCTCCTTTTCGGCCCTCTATTACTTCCGGCCCGTTACTGGCCTATTCCACTAATGGGCCAAATTCTGTCAGGACCCCGATTCCAAGTCACATCGATCTAGCCGGTAACACCTCATATCACTTTGCGGCCTCACGCACCGTATTCGCACGGGTGTCGCCTTACCATGGCCCGGGACCGTTTGCGCCTTTTGGCTCACGTATATGATAGTGTCGCTAGCATCCATATGACAGAGAACCCGGGCCGACATGGCTAGTCGTGAACCCAAAGCGGCACTAACCTATGGGGACAGGCATACATGAATCACATCGAGCATGTCGGTCAGCAGCGTGTGAATCCGGGCTGTAGCACTGGGCTAACAGGACTCCGGGAACCCGGGCTATAGCAGGCTAGGCAGGACTCCGGATGTCACCGCGTGACATTTCCCCGAAGGGACAGACACAGGAACGAAGTGAAACACATGCCGGCCAGTCAAGTGTCCTGAGTAGTAGTGCTGGGCTAACAGGACTCCGGTGAACCGGGCTGTAGTGGACTACTATGGCTCATGGAAGCACTAGACTACATTTCCCCATAAGAGAGGCTGCGAAGGATAAACAACTAGATTGTCGGATCCCACACATACCAAGCATTTCAATCATACACACAATATGCTCGATATGTGTAAATACAACATGGCATCACAACATAACTCTACAACTCAAGTATTTATTCATTAGGCTCCGAGGAGCGAGATATTACAAACATGGGTCTCATGACCCAACAATCATAGCATACAAATCAAAGCACATGCGGAAGCTTAACATGTCTGAGTACAGACATCTACAAATGAAAAAGGCTAAGAAGACTGACTATCTACCAAATCCTGCCGAGGGCACAAGATCGTATCTGAGGTATCAAGCTAAACGTCGAAGTCCACATGGAACTACTAGCGAGACTGACGTCTCTCTACAAAACGTAAAATAGGAAAAACTTGAGTACAAATGTACCCAGCAAGACTTACATCAGAACTATCTACATATGCATCGGTATCAATAAAGGGGGTGGTGGAGTTTAGCTGCAGCAAGCCAGCCTTGACTCAGTGGCTAACCTGAACTATGACTGCAAGCACCTCTTTTGAGGTGGCATGCACGAGTCCACATATTCACCATTCAATACACCACTATGGATCCGCTCCTGTCTCCCTACGAGAAGGCCATCCATAGCACTCACACTTATCTTGCGAGTTCTAGAGTATCCACTTTCACTTGTCTATGAACTGTTATAGGCAACCCAGAAGTCCTTTACCGCGGACACGGCTATTCGAATAGATCATTTATAACCCTGCATGGGTGTACTTCTTCACACACGCTCTCGCCACTTACCACCGTGTACACATCGTGTATCTCGGCAACCTTCAAGCGGAAGCCTCGCGAGGGAGTCGGCCACGACCTGACTAACCACACAAGTCTCTAGTCTAGGTTTATCGCCTATTCGGGTTCCATCCGCGAGGAGATCCGGTCGGAGTATCGCTCACAGCCCCAAACGATGTGTGCAGGGTTCCCGAGACACCAAACGGGCGCCTGGTACACCGTGCCACGGTGTATCTACCGCATCATAGCCCACCCCTAGGGTCAGCGCTACGCACGACCGCCAACACATATCCTACAAACACCATAAACTAGTTGCAACTCCTGGACAGAGGGCAAGGGCAGTTAATAAGTCGAGAGTGTCCATTGGTTTCAGGCCTAATGCATGGTAGTAGCTGTTCATGGATCACAAACACAGAACTCAGTTCCTGAGGACGGTTTCAATGAGACAACCCACCATGTACTCCTACATGGCCTCTCACCGCTACCTTTACCAAATCGTGTTCACACACTTAGCTCACACACAGTAGGACATGTTCATCATCATTCCAATTCATCCCCGATGAATCAGACCTGACTCAACTCTAAGCAGTAGCAGGCATGACAAAAAAGCATGAATGAGTAGGCACATCAGGGCTCAAACAACTCCTACACATGCTAGTGGGTTTCATCTATTTACTGTGGCAATGACAGGTCATGCAGAGGAAAAGGGTTCAACTACCGCAACATGTAACAGTTGAATCGTTGTTGTCCTAATGCAGTAAAAGAGAGCAGGAGCAAGAGAGTGGGATTGTATCAGAATGAACAAGGGGGTTTTGCTTGCCTGGCACTTCTGAAGATAATATAGTTCTTCATCGGTGTCATCGAACTCATCGTCGGGAGCACGTCTATCGAGAGGGGCCAAATACCGGCAATAGAGAAGGAAAACACAATCAATGCAATGCACAATATGATGCATGATCATGACATGTCAATATGTTGTGTTGGGCTAATGCATCTACAACCAGGGTGGTTTGAGCTCATTTGAATCAAAGATTCAAATGCAAACTCAAGTTATGGGTTTATAAAGTGCATTAACATGTTTTGACCTAAACAGCAATATTAAGTTGCTTAAACATGCATGAAACCTGTACAGGTGGATAGATTGGATTTTTCTGATCATTTTTCATATATAATTTGTTTGATTTGGAGTTATGGTTGAATTACTATGAATTTTTGAAGTTCGCAACATTTCCTGGAATTTCCTATATAAGAATAAATCCAGAAAAGATTTACTGTGTTAGCCTGGCGTCAGTGTGACGTCAACGGTCAACTGAGACGGTCCAGGTCAACCCTGACATGTGGGTCCTGTTTGTCAGTGTCAATTAACTAACTAAGTTTAGTTAGCGTTAAACTAATACTAACCTAGTTTAGTTAATGGCCTGGGGCCCACACGTCAGTGACCCAGAGGGTCAAACTGGGGCCCCCCGGGGGTCAATGGTCAGCGGGGTCCAAACTCGCCGGCGGCTCGACGCCGGCGATGACAGGCACGGCAGAGGGGCTCGGAAATGAGCCACAAGGCATCATTTTGGCCGCGGTCTGTTGCGTTCGAATGTACGCAGCGGCGCGCATCAAGTGGTGGCATCGGTAGGTGCTGGGGTGGCGTGTAGCGGCGGTAGCGGTGAGCCGGGTGGCGGCCGGAGTACGGGCGCATGCGGGCACGGGGCTACGAGGCGCTAGGGGGGCATCTGGTGGCTGCTTTGGCCTCCTGAAGGCACCAGGAGCATGTTTAAGTGCACGGCCGCGAGCGGTTCAAGCTCAGCCCACGGCGGCGATGAGGTATGGCGGCAGCGAGCTTCGGAGCTCATGGAGGCGGCGGCTACCGCACGGTCGTGAGCAGGGGAGGAGGGGGAAAAGATGCGGGGGCTCACAGAGAACACGCAGGGACGGTCAGTGGGCTCGGGGACGGTCCGGTGCGGCGAAACGGCGAAGCTGATCTCCAGCATCCGGAGGAAGAAGACGATGGCGAGGGCGTCACTGCAGGGCTCCCGGCATCGCTTGGCGCG
Organism: Triticum dicoccoides; assembly: GCF_002162155.2. Lineage (NCBI taxonomy): Eukaryota > Viridiplantae > Streptophyta > Magnoliopsida > Poales > Poaceae > Triticum > Triticum dicoccoides. The sequence goes on along the minus strand of NC_041388.1, from coordinate 449,807,137 downwards.
GTGAGGGGGGAAGAGTGGGTCAAGGCGGAGCCTTGGGATGCGTCGGGAAGGTGAGGCGGTGGTTGTGGCCGTGGCGAACAACGTCGATGGCGACGGCTGCGCTCGGGCATGAGAGGGAGAGAAAGAAGAGGAGGGAAAGAGCTCGAGAGAGAGAGAGTGAGAGGGGGTCAGCGGGATCGGGACGACACGGGAGAGTCGTCCAGGCGTCCAGGGGCTCGTCGGCGAGCAGGAGATGGCCGGGCGCGTGCCGGCGTGCCTCGGCCACGCGCGCTACCTATTGGCGCGGGGAGGAAGACGACAAGGAGGGGCCAGGTGGGCTGGGCCGCACAGTCCTGGACCAGCACAGGAGCTGGGCCGGTTGGTGAGCGCAGGTTAGTCCTTCTCTCTCTTTCTCTCTCTCTTATATTTTAGTTTCTATTTTCTATTTTCCTGTAATTGTTTTAACTTAATTAAAACGCTAAAGCATTTTCAAAAATCATGAAACTAATCATGGCTACTGTTTATAATATATCCAACAGTAAACATTTTAGTTTATGATTATTTGAGCATTTAAAATATTTTATAGCTTTTAAATGCCCAAATGCAAATAAAGTATGATTTAATTCAGAGCCCAAATATGTCATGGAAAAATGTGCATCACCTCTGGTTACTGTTTACAGCATTTTCCATAAATGATGAACATTTTTGAAAGCCATTTGGATTTACTGAAAATATTTTAGTTGAACCTAGTGACTTCCTTTGATGCTAGGGGTTTAGGCAATCCCCATTTCAAGTTTCTTTGGAATTTAAACATGATGGCATGATGAACAAGCAAAGTAAAGCAAGGGCTGAACTAGGGCTGTGACAAATTCGGCCCATGGCAAGAGTCGGCCCGTTACTGGCCTGTTACCCTAATGAGCCTAAATCGGCCCATGACAAGAGTCGGCCCATTTCTGGCATGTTAACCCATTGCCCCGTTTCTAGCCCATCCTATATTCTGGCCGATTAACGACCCATTATGCCTGTGACAGAATTAAGACTTTGCTGTCCTACGGCATGTTAACATCCTGTTACCGTGCTGGGCCGATACCAATTACGCCCGATGATGGCCCATGTAGACACATTTATCCGATGGCCCGAGGCCCACCGATTACAGGCCCATTTATCGACGGCCCGTAGGTGACCCATGGATCCTACGGCCCGTATATGGCCCATGGTAGTTGCAGCCACTAGCAAACCAGGGAAAAAGAAGAGTAGGAGATAAATAAGGCCGAAACTAACGCTAGGCTATTAAGGCGATTGCACAGATCACATCCACTCGGCATCAAAGATTGCCACCAGTGCAAATATAGGGAACACCCTACACTATACAAAAATGGCTTGCTGTTTTCTTCAGGCGGTGGCTGCACGTTAATAATACATTTTGTATCGCACCAAAACAAATTACAACTATATAACAAAAGGAAGGTTGGCATAAAACTTAACAGTCTAGAAGATAAATGCACCACCAGAAGTTCAGAAGCTCAGTTCATTTGACCTGACTGTTACGTTTTCATGCTGTATTGTCTGATGGAGAGCACCATAACCCTCGCCTTCATTTTCCCCTAGGCTCCTGAACAACATAGAAAAGGTCTGATAGTGTGGGTTAAAAACCATGCATATCTTGACGACATTGAGCAATGTTTCTCCTTGTTTCACAAAGGGTCTCTGTTAGGGAATGGACTTGTCTTTATATCGCAGATACAACATTGCTTTGAGCTTGCATATCTTGATCGTGAGGCAGTTTGGACGATATTGCCTTAACAACCAACCCAGTATTATGCAGGAACGTGCTTTTGGCACTGTTAGTGGACAGGTACTGACCCACTGCAGCAAGAGCTGACATTGCGGTTATAGTTGCCTCTCCACCTTCAAAAGGTGGCGGTTCCACCATTTTTTTCCATAGCTCGCTGAAAAGTTGAGGTTTTACATTAGTAGTACCAGAACAGAAGATATTAAGGAGGCCGCAAAACCAAACAAAATAGCTTTGGTCTATATACAGAAATTATTCTGGTGAACCCATGTAAAATATTAGTTGTATTTTATTGCAAAGTACATAATAAAACCAGGTTCCAAACATATGACCATGTACCATCGCTAATGTATTGTCTATTTCTTCACATTGTATTGAGGGCTAAGGATGAAGAGACGAAGTTTATAATACGGTAAGCATAGTATGACGTCATTCATATCACAAAACAACTAAGAATAGACAAATAGGCAATTGTAACGTTGTGTGGGCAAGTCCAGCACGGAACTAGATTACGGGTCAAGATGAAAGGAACATCACTCCTCTCTTTTAAACCTTGTAAGGTGCAATGATACGCTAAGAACATTGTGTATAAAATTGAAAAGAGTAATAGACATTGGATGCAAACCATGCAGTTCAAGGCACAAGTCAGAGTAAGTAGTAGTTAAAAGGCATGAAGATTAAGGACTTACAACATCGGCTTTGACTGGTGTAGTCATGCCCTTCTTCTTGCTGGTGTGACAGTCCTTGAAGATTTCAACAGCATTTGGTTCAGGTACTTTTTGGTCCATGTGGGCTTTCCTCTGCATTTGGAACAAGTCAATATAGATCTGATAATATGGTACAGCGAAAAGAGTGAAACAATAGCTAATTACAAGAGCCTCGCAGTGTGCAATATAGCTACGAGATCATGTCGTCTGTTGGAATTTCACTTTCGTATGGTTGGCCTTGTTCTTTGAACAGTTCACCTACAAGAAGATAGATTTGCATGGCACATGTGTAAATAGGACTTCAACATGTGATCTGATGACATATATATAATGTACCTGATACTTCGGATCGGACCAGTGTTTAACGAGGCCTCTCCAGTCTTCATCAGATATATTTTCCACTGGAGATGTTTGGGCAAGTTCACTGTTAGCCTTTCCTTCAAAGTGAGTTTTCCTCAAGTTATATCGATACTGTCGCAGAGCAGACTTGAAAACATGGGTGCAAGCTTGTTTGGTTGCATCATCTTGGCTATCCAACTTGAACCTCATCTGTTGAAAATTATGGGAGTCTCATTATCAGCAACCTAGAAAGTATTGGACAGAGCAAGACGATATTACTAGGTTCCATACATAACCATACTTACAGATAAATGGCCGAGGAAGGTGTTGAACTGGGTTTCGTCTTTGTCATTCCTGTACTGAATCCATGTTGGGAGGATACGTACATGACACCTAACAGCAACCGCTGCCTCTGATACTAACTTGGCTGACTCTGTAGCATCACATGGCCTTTTTAAACCTGCCTCAAAACGGATCTCCATTCTTCCTCCTCTAGATTTAGTTAACCTATCGAGCATTATCACTGATGTTTGTTTCCTCTTGCGCCTAGGTGCTAGTCCAACAACAAACATAGGAAGTGTTAGTGTACATCAAACTGTGAGACTACATATATAGAAGCATGCAACTGTAACTTGACTCCAGCAACTACCTTCTTGCTGTTGAAGCTCACAAGGTTCATCTGATATTGCCAACTCATCTTGTGTCAAGAGTGCTTGGGAAGTAGTGTCAGGTGGCAAGGGAGCTTGGGAACGTGCTGCTAGCTTAGTTGACGCACGAGTACGTCATGTAGCTAGTAGTACTGTGGTAGGTGTTGCAAGAACTAGGGCTGTCTCTGCTTGTTTGGTGGCAGGTATTTTTTTCTGTTTGTCTTTTTTGCAACTCGTGTAGCATGGGATGTCGTGTTTGTAGAATTTTCTGCTGGACTTTGACCTTCTATTGCACCATCAGTACCAGCAGAATCTGCGGGATTCATCCGCTTCTCATTCCCTGCCATTATGTGTTTCTTCCTCTTTCCCTGTGCCATGTTAAGTCAAGCCGACAAGAAAAACGAATAACAATTTAGTTCTTCAGAACAAATTGATGCATGATGCAGACGAACTGAACTTTGATGTTAGACAACCACATGATAGGAGGATGTAATATGTATGAAAAACAGGACGGAAGAGATAACCAAAACTATGATGTGTAAACTAAGAAGAAGACATTTCACCAAATTAGAAGCAACTCAATGGAAGGTAGACACCATATGAAAGATGCTACAAATATCGCTCTGCCAAGTTAACAGTGCCTCATCATAAATGGCGTTTAAACAAATGTGAAGCAGAACAAGAAATAAATCATATGCAAGATGCAAACAACATCACACTACCATGTTAGAGGTCTCTCGTCATTAGTGACATTGCATATTCACAGCATTGCGTATTCACAGCTTATGTGTAAACTAAGGAGATGGCATTTCAACAAATTAGAAGCAATGAAAGCTAGACACCATATGAAAGATGCAACGAATATCACTCTACCAAGTTAAAACTGTCTCTTCATAAGTGCCATTTCAATAAATTAGTAGTACAAGCTAGAAAAGAATGTGAGATGTAACCTATATCACACTTCGAAGTCAAACGTGTCTTATGATAAGTGATTGTTGCAGGTTACACAACAGTAGTAATATGATGTAAGAACATGGTGTGATAGACAGATATTGTATGTTCTAGAAACAGGAACATGTGTCTTACTCAAGTATAATGTGTAAAGTAAGCAGATGGAATTCAACAAAATAAGAAGCAATACAAGCTAGACATCACACATCACATGCAACCACATATAACAGTGCCAAGTTAGAGGGAGCACCGGTGATGCTGCACTAGGGGAGACGTGCTCATCATAAACACAGCTTTGTTGAGTGGCTATGCATGTGTTGTCTTGGAAATCATCTTGGGGGTGTGGAGGAGTAAAAACTGTAGAGGCCCTCCGTTCGGAAGGAGCACCTTTATCCGCTGCCTTGCTAACTTCCTTCCGCTTTATTGATTTTGAATTGTCAAGTAAAACCGACAAGAAAAAGCAATAAAATTGTCTCTTTAGAACTCATTTATGCATGATACTGACAATCACTACTTTGATGTAAGGCAAACACATGATGCCAGGATGGAATATGTACGAAAAACAGGACGGCATGGCATGTTCACAACTATTTGTGTAAACTAAGCAGAAACCATTCCAGTAAATAAGAAGAAATGCAAGCTAGACACCACATGAATGATGCAACCAATATGACTCTGCCAAGTTAAAAGCGTCCCATCATAAATGGAATTTCAACAAATTAGAAGTAGCGCATGCTATAAATCATATGAAAGATGCAACTAATATCACACTGCATATACTAAAGGTGTCTCATCATGTTGATTGATGTGGGATACAAAAAAACAATAGTTTTATGTAAGGACATGCTTAATAGACAGATGTGCTATGTACTAAATACAGGAAGGCATGTCACATTAACAGGTATAATGTATAAGCTAAGCAGACTAGCACATGCAGTTTAACCAGATTGGAAGAATTACAATCTAGACACCATATGCAACATGCAACCACATATCACGCTGCCAAGTTAGAGCAAGCACCTGCGATGCTAGTGTAGGGGAAATGCCGTAATCAACTACAGAGCTACATTCACTATCTTCATGTAGCATTTCTGTTTCTTGAGAATCATGTCGGGAGGCTGACGCTGCATTCTTTAAATGAGGAGTAGTCCCCTTGCCTGCCTGCCTCGTCATAAGTGATTGATGAGGGATACACAAGAACATTAGTTTGATGTAAGAACATGGTTAATACAGAGATGTACTAGTATGTACCAAAAACAGAAATGCATGTCATATTCAAAGGTATAATGTGTAAGCTAAGCAGATGCAATTTAACCAAATTGGAAGCAATACAAGCTAGACATCCGGCTGGAGTGGTGAGCATGATCATCTAGGACCTGAGAGCCTGGTGGGAGGCGGGCTGCTTCGCCACCATCGCAGCTTTTTAGTTGGCTTCTAGGTGATGCCTATCTTTGCTGGGCTTGTCACTGGCTCGGCCAGTGCCATGACTAGCTATTTGTCTTCTGGTGCTCACAGGATGGTGGTTCATGTAAAAAATATCTTTCCTTATCTTATCGACTTCGGCCTTTCGAATACAAGCTAGACACCATATGGAACATGCAACCACATATGACACCGCGAAGTTAAAGCAAGCACCTGGGATGGTGGTTCATTGCGAGCGAGGTCATCAACTCCAGAGCTACGTTCCCCGTCTCCATCTGCTGACACTTCACCCATTAAAGCATTGAAACGTGTCTTGCCTAGCCGCACAACAAGCTGGAGCGACTTATCTCTTTTCTTTTTGGCTTCTCTCATGGCAGCAGAGTCTGAAATACCCTTGCATAAAAACACAACAGTTAGAGTAAGGGTGAAGTGTGTGCAGAACTAATGCACTATAAAAGTAGCAGATAGCAGGTGGCTGGAAAATAAATGACAGGAGACATATGATAGCTCTACAACATTGCATGGAAAACAAAATTAGATTCTACTCCGTATGATTTGTAATATATGAACACAGGAAATGCGGGTACTCCTCCAGCACACCACCACATGTGGTCATATCTAAGATAATAGTCAACTGAAAATAAATAGGTCAGTCGATTTTTTTAATGAACCGTCCGATCTATATGGAACGGGCATATGGCCTTCGTCTACCTCCCGCCAGTCACTGTTGAAGATCCTTCTCGAACCGCCAGCGACCACCGGCCCAGACCCCTACCTCCGCCGCCCCGCCCTCCCATCGACCTCACACCACCGCCGTGCTTGGCAGCGCCCCCAGGCCATCCCTTTAATCCCGGCCGACCTCCAGATCGGGCGCCAGTAGCTCTAGGCCACACACGCCCCTATGATAAACACCAAGGCACTGCTTCCCCAGTGTAATAGGCATACTAGCGCCTGTTACGCCGGGGAATGCTTCCGTTAATTGGGAATCAAGTGGCCAGAAATTGAAATTCAAGGAGGCGACGGACCTCTAGCTAAGGTGAAATAGTATATGAGGAGAAACCTTGTGCATCGCGAGTTACTAGGAACATCTAGTATCAAGAAGAAGCGGTAAACTAGTGTCTTCTATGGGATGAATACCGTGCAATCAGAGACGTAAGATTTGCAAAAAAAGGGAAGAGGAGTACCTTTTTCGGTTGCCGGTGTGGTCACCCCCACATGTCGCCCCGATCTTCTTGTTTTTACCGGGGAAACCGATGTTCTGGAGGGTGCATGCTTGGACGAACCCATGGTCAAATTGTTGATTGTGTTGCCGTGGCTGTATGTCGGCGGAGGGGAAGCAGATCCGAGGCGGCGAAGGACAGCGTAGCAGGAACAACTCCGGTGCGGTGGAGGGTGGCGAAGTTGGAGCGGCAACGGTGAGGCACAGGACGGCGTGGTTGAACTGGATCGGGTACGAACGGCTCAGCCTCGGCTTCAACTACTAGCTGTGGAGGGCATTGCGGTTGAGGTTGCGGTGGACGACGACGTCGGGGTATCGGCTCCGGCGTGATGGAGGAGGACGGCGGTTGATGGGTGAGATGGGGTGGCAAACTGAGGACACCTGGGTTTCGCGGCTGGTGGAGAGGTAGTTTTGGCGCACACGGAGTACGAATGGGGAATCGTACGTGTGGGGGGGAACCATGTTTCGGTCTGGGACGCGCTTGTTTTTGGCTTTTTTGAACAGAAGATGGGACACGCTTGTTTGAAATTTGGGGAAAGTACAAACTTTGCCCCCCTCTTAAATTTGGGACCTACTGCGGGTCGGGGGTAGGATGGTAATCCCAGGTGTCCCAAATAGTGGGCGGGAGCGATTTTGGCCGCGCGCATGTGTGCTTAGGCGCCATTGTGTATGAATGCTTTTCGGATGCGGTTGTGTGGCGTCTAGATGAAGCTACAAACCTACCCCGGTTTAGACCTTTGGACGTCGGGCCGGTAGGTTTCACGGGTCGGAGTTATTAGAAAAGTAATTTCCTTGTACTACCAAACATTGGTCTCACACGGTTTCGGGCGAGTAGAGGCTCTTTTGGCGCTTCGTTCGAAATTTTGAAACACAAGCATTCATGTTTAGAGTACTCTTGAACTATGAGGATTGACCTAAATATACAACGTTATATTTGACCATGTATGTTTGAAAACCTCATTAAATTATCCGCTTCTTTTTGAAATTTTGACACTTGAAAATCCGATAACTAAGATTCTTTTGAAATGGAGGAGCTAAATTTGAATCTATTTTGTACACGACTACATATGCTATTATGTACAAAATCAGAGCAAAGATTGGTGCCCCCATAATTTAGGTATGGTTAACAAATGCCATGATATCAAATTCAAATAATTGAATGGACTTCATGTTGAATTCGATTTTTTTAAACCACCTTAAGTTGAATTCAAATGTATGCTAGTTCATAGGTAGTAGCTATTTATAATGTCCATTGTGTAACTTTCGTATGTATAATGTGCTTTACACACACAACATGAACTATACTCACGTTTATATTCGATTGCTAAAGCAATGCATTGTCTGGAGTTCAAAATACTAACTATGTGGATCAATTGTGTCAAATAATAACATAGACATGCTTAAATTCGATAGAATCTAGATGTCTGATGGATCAATGACCGCTCCTTATGCGAACTGCAAATATCATGATCCCATCCTAATATTTGGATATAATTTATATCTTTAATCAATGTGTAGAGCAGTCTTTTACATGTAGTTTCATTCTCCATCGGTGGTCTCTCACACATGCTCACACACTCTCTCTCTCCCGAGGTGTCTTTCTCCACACATGCTCTAGATATAACCCTCCCTGTCTCTTGTAAACATTTACAGCTGTTTTCACTAACCTTTATCACAAGCACTCTTCCTCTGGCAAACATACACACGCACAATCCTCATCGACCCTTTATATATGCATGAACCTGCCTACGTGTCTCATGTACGCACATTATCTTTATGCCTGTCTCTCACTCATTGTCTCACACCTCTCTTCCTAATCGACGAGTATGATTCTAGCAGAGCATTCTGTAGGATGCCCCTTAAAGTTAGGTTGGATGAATAGTAATATCAGAGATAAAGGGGTTACCTTAGTCCGAGAACCTAGGGTTACAAATCCTAGCCGGCTTTGTCAGTGGACACAGCATCCTTCACAATTCTTCTATCTTTGTCTTGTACGACTAGTCATCCATGGGTCTTCCTAAATGCATCACGGGCCAACCAATGTGGCGCAGGACGGAACAGAACGAAGGGCCTCACCTCGACCCACCGGACCTCACACGGTGACACACCCTCTACCCCCACGTCTCATTATCTTCTCACACCCACAAATACCAACACAAACACCACACACATAGAAAATCTCTCCTGGTGCCTCTATTCCCTCCCCCCTTTCATATACACACTCAACGGGATGGAATATCTTGTCGTGACGTCATATTCGTCTCTCTCTCTCTAGACCACTCTCATTTCTCGTGCTATCTC